>NW_023339740.1:1093629-1094892 GCF_004916995.1 Morone saxatilis | reverse complement strand
CTTCTTGAATCTTAAATCTTGAATCTAGAAAGGCGGTGATAGCAACACAGACAGAGGAAGTGTGACATCTTTACATCGCTTATAGTTGTTAGCTGCTATATTTCAATATATTCCTTTTCAGAAGGCTGTTACATTGTGTTGTCACGCATGGTCAACAAAAAAACATCCTAAAAAAAAAAATCTGTCTAACACCAAGTGCTTTTATTAAAACAATTTGATCTGATTCATGATGATTATTGTGGTTCTTTGAAGAGGGTTTTAAATGTTTTCATTGTGCATTATTCCCTGCATGAACAAAAATACCTCTAATTCACTCACATCAGGGTTGATCACTATAATGATGGAGCAAAAATAATGTTGCTGTGCAACAGTTTTCTGTATGAGCAGCCTGCATAATAATATTTAGGGGAGAAACAATTGTAATCATGCAAACCAAATTAGCAATATCCCATTTCAGATATTTTCAGTTTATTGCCTGTTCCCTGAGCCAAAACAAGACTAGTATTACACTTTTTTATTTTTTTTTATTTAGACTGCCCTCCATGTGACTGACCTGTAAAACCAACAAATAAAATTATACCTTTGGTTTATTCTTTGATAAACATCACAGAGACCTTTTTTCTGATTATAATTATTAGGTATCCCAGTTAATTGACAATGAGATGCTAATGATACAAACACCTTTAAAATCCACAGGTGTTGTTTTCATGGGAAGTGTTTATTGGCTAGAAGGTTGGCACTCAGTGCTTGGTCAGTGAATGTAAGAATTATGTTTTTTGTCACAATTTAAGATGAATACGTAAATACATTTTCACAATCAGATACTAGACCTTCACATCTACAACAGGCTAAAGAAATAACTTACAAAACATGTACTAGGTGAAATCTGAACAAATACTAATGAATTGCCTTCTTTTATAGGCTTCTGAGACAAAGTTTACAAACTTAAACAAAAATGAAACCACTGATCTGATTTTTCATAATTTGCACACCAGAGTGTTTCAGGGATTTGTCAAGCCATATCATGTAAAGTTAACACTCATACATTATCAGAAGAATCACATGGCTCACAAATCTCATTTACTCATGAATATTTTTAAATCTATAACTCTTGTTCAATATGTATTTATAGGCTACTGTGGGGCCATAATTTAGGTTTTGACAAAATAGGCTTACTTTTATTGGTTAATGTTTTTTTAGTCTTGTTTTCATACATGCACTTTTTTATTTTTTTCCCCCATTTGTGACGCGCCACGGCAAAAC
>NW_023339740.1:1092140-1093527 GCF_004916995.1 Morone saxatilis | reverse complement strand
TCAGATAACAGTATTGGTTGCCTTGCCAAGCTTGTGCAACCATTTGTGTAAAGATGGCATTACATAGTTACGCATTCCTTCTGATGCAATATGTTTTTGTAGAAAACTGTTAACTGTTCATATTAATTTATTAATAGGAATTGAAAAATTATCAACTAGGTCCTGAAATGGAAACTTATCGTCACCTTTATTGAAAAATGTGCACTGATACTCTATCAAGGCCAAAGCAAACCAGTGTGGATCCACTGAAGGTCAGCTACCTCTGCCTGTGGACTTAATAGGTGTGTGTGTCTGGTAGCTAACAAACCTGCTCTTTACTGCTCCCTGGGTAGCCCACCTCACTGCTGACATAACATGCACACACACAAACTGTGCAGTATACAGTATGTAATATACAGTATTGTGTATCTCTAACAGAAGTCCTTTATATGCAAACAAACTGGCAAGAAAGAGCGATCTGTCTTTATATGCAGACACATATTCCATACACTTACACACATACATTCACTTCCTCTTTTATTCTGCCTCTTGCACTGAGGTTGACATGCCCACACAGACCCCACACACTGCTGAATAATTGAGCAGATGCCGAGGGAGACCTACTCAGCCGTTAAATGGTCTGGGCTCTAAATAAACACTGTGATTGCACTGGGATGGGGGTGTCAGGGGTCAGGCCCGCCAAGGGAAATGACATCACACATCAGAAAGCTCTTCTTGAAGGCCAGGACTGTAAAAGTAGAGCTCAGCAATATAGTACATATACAGTATAGATGCATATGATGGCACCTCATTAACATACATACACACTGGGTTTGTCCATTCAGCATATTCATTTTATATAATACTCTTTGACCTCCACTCCACATTCTCATTGCTCATTCCAAATGTTCTGTTAGCTCCTGAATGAACCCCTAAATGATCCAGTGTCTTGCTCAAAGGCGCACTGGTTGTGCCGTGGTCTTTACTCCACACACAGCATGTTTTTTGACTGTAATGTAGAAACAGGAATGTGTGTTTCCTCTTCTTTGATGGATTGTTGACCATCAGTGAGGCCAGGTCTAGAAAAAGGTCCTTGATCTTAGATTTTCAGGGATTTTAGGAATTAATACGCACCACAGAATGTGCAATGAAATGTGACAAGGCATCATTAAAAATAAAAGGTTTAACAATGTGCAAAAAGTGCATGTGCTATGTAGGAGTACAAATAAATACTATATTAGAAGAAAATATATACTATATAGAGGATTGGGGTTAGACCTGCAAGATATGCTAGAAAAATCATATTGCTTTTATTTTGACAGATATGACTGACATTGAGTGGGAATGATCATTTGTTGGGCTTTGCACCAAACAAACATGTTTTCTTACATCTGGAGAACAAGACTTG
>NW_023339740.1:1071652-1092097 GCF_004916995.1 Morone saxatilis | reverse complement strand
ACATTTTACCTTTATCAAAAAAATGCAGCTTCTGCAATTTGCATATTGCACTTGGCCATATTGTGATTTCGATAATATTTCAGTTAATTCTGCAGCCCTGATAAGGGTGTTGGTTTCCTAGGTTTGGGCTTTGGCATAGTTATATATGTATATGTTCACCATTCTAATGACATTAAGAGAAGAAGCTTGTCTAGAGTCTGACCGATTTTGAAGTGACACTAAAATTTGACAGAATACTTTGAAGGTTTAAAAGAAGAAAGGTTGTTGCTATCTAAGTAAATCTTAGTGGTGAAGTTGCAGATTGCCTAAGTAATCGCTAGTGATGAATTTGCAGATTGCAACCAATTGAATGTAGCTTGCCATCCAAGTGTGAAAAAGAAACTGGCAAAAAACGCAAAAGAATAAACATGTAGAAACATGGCACTTCAACATGGCAGACTCCATGGAGAGGACCCACTCCCTCTGAGTCGTTATGATCTACATTCTAAGGTAATGAAAACATAATGATTCTTATTTTCAAAATATAATCAAAACATACCTATGAATACTATATTTAATTTCTGCCAACATCCTCCTAAATGTTACACACAGGACCTTTAAGTAACTTTTCAACTTGACATAAAAATATCTAAATCTAAATTCCATTTTTGACACACTATAAATTATTTTTTTGTGTCACTACCTTCAGGCAAACTAGGCTGGTTGCAAGCAAATGCGTTGAACAAATTCATGCTTCCCAGTGGATTTTACATTTAATTAGCCAGTTTTTTGTATTGAGTGCCACTTCAGGCACATATCTAAGAACAGAAAAATCCATAGTATGTTGTTCATTGTGTCATAGCCATTACGGCTTCTTGGCAGGACTTTAGACTTTTTTTCTTTCTCCGTTCTACTGAAAAGACACCCCATTTGTATCTTTAATGGTAGCTCCTGACATGGATATTGCCATAAGACTGTAACTGATGCTCATCAGCGACTGCAAGAGGAAATGTTCTTTTTCTCAAATGGCAAATTGGGCTTTGATGACTTGAAGGATGACTTCTCTTTAAAGAAGGCCAGAGAAAGCCTGAGGTTAGACTGACTGTGTGGAAGTGTTACTTTACTGTGTGGTTTTAGCTGTGGGACTGCACTTCATTTAGTTCTCAATTTTGTGTTCTTTCACAGTTACTAGGGTGATATTAGAAACTTGATATATGGTGTTTGCATGTGTGCTGGGTGACAATTAGTACGGCCCCTGATTCATCTATCCATCAGACATACAGCTAATCTAAAAAGTCTTTTAAATATATAAGATTTAACATCATACCTTGGCCTTTTTTTAAGTTTGAAGCCACATTTTTACCATCTACCTACCTACCATCTTGGTGCTTTTTAATTCTAGATTTGAACCGGATGAAGGATTTTAGTCATTGGACATCTGGATCTTAAGTTATCAATTCAATTAATTTCAATTCAATNNNNGTTAGCAGTCCTTTGTCTGGCAAACAGTGTTTGAGAAAGTTTTTGAAAGAGTGTTGATTTTTAAGGTGCTGACTGTCAGTTTTAATCAGAAGGTCTGTTTGTTTTTAGAGAGGCTGCTCCCGGTCGAAACCACCTGAACACACTGAAGGAACTGGGAGAAACTGATTGTATTGACAGCAATAAGGCTCCCATGATCGCACCCTAATTCACAACGTCATCAAACTTTGTCTTTTTGTTATTAATTGAATGTAAGAGACACCCTTGCAGCAGATATTACATATTGCAGGTTTAAACTGACTTAATGGTGAAAAACCAGCGAGTTTCTAACAATGTGATTTCAAATCATATAAGCGGTGCATACAATATTGTTCGAAAAACATGAAATATAATGAGACTGCAGAGCATTTCATAGAACACTGGAAAACAAGTGCAATTTGTTTTAGCCTCATGACTTCTCTCGGTTCTGGTGTGTTTCTCTTCCTCTCTGTGTGTTTCTGCACTGATCTGGATTCAGTCTTTTTCCTCTGGGGTGAAACTGCACTCAGCAGGCAGGAATACAGTCTGTGGTCACTGAAGCAAGCTGCTGTGTTCTCTTTCTTTCTCTGAGAACCAGTCAGCGTCAAGGTGCAGGAAGTGACTCGGCTTTATGATGGTTCTGGTGTCAGAGTGTCCCAGAGCAGCAGGGGTTAACAGGGGAAGGGGCCAGACACCAAGGTCCTTGGTAGGTAAAGAGATCTCAATTGAGGGCTCCTGGGTCTGTCAGAGAATGGTGACCTGTTGGCCATGTCTTTGACTAGAGGAGGAGATCACATTTTTATTCGTCAAACTTTTGTTTTACATCGACTTCAAGGCAGATAGAAAGTTGATGTAGTTTAGCCATAGGATTTGTTTCACTCATTGATTAAAAGGGTGCATATATTTTAAGATACATATTAAAAAAGGACAGTGAAGGGATAAGCCCTAAAATGATTTGCTTAATTCAAAGTAACAATACCACATATGTAGTTGAAGTATCAAAACAATACTACTTTGTGGGAAATTTTTACCTGTCATCATAACATGATTTGTATGGAACTTGTTGTGATTGCAACATTGCAGCTTCCTGTAGGGACTGTGTAACCATAGCTGTCAAATAAATGTATGGAGTAGAGGAATGAAGCAACCTATTATAACAGGGTTCCCACGCATCTTGGAAAACCTGGAAATTCAGAGACTAGTTTTCAAGTCATGGAAACACCTGGAAAATTATTAAAATGAACAATTATCCTGAAAATAATCTATGTCTATGTCTAAAATTTTAAATGTAATTTACCCGCTCACTTAGCTTGTCTACATAAACTAAGGTTAGAGGAAAGCTGCAGTACACTCTAGTCAAATCACTGGGGGCGCTGCAGAAAAATTAGCTGTGAGAACAGTGGAAAACGAGCGTGAAGTGTTTCATAAATACTAACACACACCTGTAATGGTTTAGACATTTCAACCCTGCATCATTAAACATGAAGGAATAAAACTGGGGAAAATCTGTCAATACTATGCCTACAGGTAAATTATATGACCGTTTGTGAGCAAGAGCTGTCCTGTATTGTCAAGAAAACTTCTGGAAAGGTCCTAGAGAATGATTTCTTAAAAGGAGGAACGCTGAAAAAGAAAGACAAAGTACAAGTACCTCAACAGTTCTTAAGTAAATGTATTTAGTAACTTTTTCCACTGAAAACTGGCGAATTTAAAGGCTGATATTGCAGAGTCAAGCTCTGAATACCCTGCATCCTGCAATTACCAAGATGCTTAAAGCATTTTGTTAGACACTCATTGACTGTTAACCATGCATCTATCTGATTTCTGTTAAATCTCCAAGCATGAGCTCATTAGGAATAAAGATTTGGAGTTTATTTATAAGATTATTTTCTCAGATGTAACAAAGGCCCTCAGAAAACCTTGAGGAACTCTCTCCACTGGCTCCTCATGACTAAAACTGCCCTTCATGTATAAAATCTGTGAGCTAAATAGTTTCTGCAGAATTATTATTTTAATTATTATTATTTTGCAGATGAATGTAGCAATGCAGGCTTCCTGTAAACTGTCATACTGTTGCATTAAGTGGAATTGTTCTGACAGAGAAGGGGGATAAAAATCACTTAACTGCACAAAGAGTTGAATGACTCCTTCTACCAAACTCTGTTAGTAATTGTCACATTTAGGAACAGAAAAGTCTCAGTAGCAGCACAAATTGTGGCAGTTAAACGCTGTTTTTTTTTTTTTAGAAAAGTCAGAATGTACCTTTATGAGTCTGATTTGTTTGTGTCTGTGTGTTCATATTGCTTCAGTCGGATAAAACTGTCACATCTGCAAAATGCACCTGGAACAAACAGTCTTGTTTTTCACTCCATGATTACATTTTCATAGTTTGCTCAGTGAGGTTTTGAAAGCGTTTCATCAGCCTGAAGGTGTCTGCACGCTGTAGTTACGAGGTTCTGATGAATGACAACAACAATGTGCAGATGCAGAGCTGCTTGTTCTTTCTTCATATTCATGTTTGGTTTTTGTGTCTCTATGTTCTGACTCACCCTTGAGTATCTTCTAATGGTCTCTTTGTTTTGTTCTGTCTCCTTCTGTTCTTTTGTTTTCCATGTACCCTGATACTGCCGGACATCTTCTCACATCCAGGTAAGAACCTCTGTGTTATTTATTACATTCACCTCCTCACTACCTCGGTCCTATGGGAAAATGCAAATCAGAGTTTTATGTGTGTGCAATCCCCATTACTAGATCAAAAAGTTCTACTGTCAGAATTATTGGGCAAAACCGTATATAATGAATAATGAAAACAGATGTATCCATTCAGTATGATGTTGGTAATGGAAATATTTTCAGAATATTGCACTTTCTTGTAGTACTTAGCCCTCCTACAATAAGACCATACCAGCACTGGCCCCAAGACAGTTCGAGTTTGATGGTTTTGAAAGTAAAAGTTCAATCACAGTATTAGAAAATATCTGGTTCTGTCTAAATTTGTGCCTCTAAAAAGTCAAGGTACAAATCTGTGGACATAAAAACAGAAGAACATACTAACGGTGCATTTCGGTAGGAAACAGCCAATCCCTTTACTTAAAATTCTAAGTTCACTTCTTCATTTCCTGTATCTGTGTCACATGGGTTTTTGTCAGGTTTATACTTTGTAGTTTTTAGTTTATATACTTTATTTATTTGCAAAATAATACAGAGTAAAATGCATACACACAGAAAACAGTAATTATAGTGCAGGAGAGTAAGGAAGCCAGAAAGGCTATATTAAAGAAAAAAGTAAAAACTGACATTATTATTCAAGAAAAACAAAACCATACAAACTAAAGAAACACATACCACAAACACACTCACACACAAGCATAAACAGTAGTGAAAGAAAGGTATGAAAGACAGAATAGACAATAGACTGAAACTGTCAAGGAGGCATCTTATTGTAAAGGTGGAATATAAAACGACAAACTTATTTAACTGTGTCTTAAAGGCAGGCAAGGAAGAAAATGATTTCAATGTTATATCCAATAGATTTCATAACTGTGGACTTCATATATATTATATATTATGAAAACTGCAATATCCAAATCACAGAAGCTGCAATTGTTTGATAAAGGTCAAATGTGACAAACCGAATTATTATGAATCAAGTTAATTTACTAAATGGGTGAAGTGAATGTGAGCACAGATCATGATTCTTTTGCCCCATAGACACTGACATTAAGATTGGACCCTGACACTAAAGTTGTACAATTGTACTTTTTACAGACAGACAAATGATGAGAAGATTACTATTACTATTACTATTTAGGGGGGCTTTTAGGCCTTTAATGGACAAAGAAGTTGAAAAGAGAGACAGGAAATGGCGTATGAGAGAGACCAGTCTCTGTTCTAGCTTCAGCACACTCACAAGATCTGGCAACACAGATCCCCCCATTGGTGCTAAATCATCAGTCTAGTTTCAACAAAAATGCTCTATAACAACTTAAATAACTTTCTGATCCATATCTGGCACAAACTGCTTTCATCCAACCAATCATCTGTTATAGAGCATCTTTAGCACAGCTTATAGAGAGTGGGAACTACAGTACAAAACCCAGAAATACATTTAAGAGTTTAAGAGTTTTAATGTATTTTATTGTCATTAAACTAGACTCCTCTGTTTCTGAGCCTTAAAAGAAACAATTAAGAATCTAGAAAATTCCCGTAAAGAATTGAGTGTGCCTGCCTGGTCCCCAATTATATTAATACCATATTATCTTTAGCTATAGCGCCTAGCATTTTAATACTTTCTATTCTCTTTAGCATAGCTCTACGTTTGCCAACATAAACACAGTAACAAATTAGCGCAGAGCTAAGCATATAAATTGGTTTTACTAGCACTTAAGCATAATCGGGTCTTAGTAAGCGCTAATCGCTAGTCTACCGGCTAAATCGTTAGCTAACGCAATCGCTGCTAAGCTAATTGCAGCTAAGCGCTTCCTACTAGTGCTAATCGCTCTAGCTAGTTTGTTAGGTTTAATGTAATATGTCCTGAAAGGTTCTTAATACATTAGGGCAGTCTCATAGCAGGGAAATGTAGGTGCTTGACTTAGTTTTGTTAGGTAATATATACGCAAAGTTACTTCGCAGATTTCCATTCAATCTGTAAAGATTCAGCCTTAATTTTGCTGTTAGCCACTTCTTATTTCTTAGCAGCCAGTAGCTAAGCTAGGCTTACTCGCGTGCTGCTATTGTGTGCTGTATGTTGTGTTTCACAGCAGCTTTGGTTGTGTGCAACAGGGACACGATGTAGACTCTGAGAGGACAGAAAATTTAAATGAACCCTGAACCTTGCCAGAACACCGAAATTAAAACCGAAAAGATCCGTGAGCATCGTATCTGTTTTTATCCATAGACTGGGGCGAGTTTCATGCTAAAGTTAAAAATGGCATGGGAGAATTGAGAAAGAAGGAAGGTCACGATCTTTTCAAAATTCTTCTCTCAAATTAACATGGGAGTAGATGGCCAGTGAGAGGTGTGTGGCGCCCATGCTCTCCGCAATGAACTTATTGTGCTGACAGCTTCAGAGTGTATCACTGCGACCCAGAATTTACTATGTTTCTATCTTATAATTATTCTGTAGAGTCATTTGGCCTTGAAGCGTTTAACATGTATTTTTCGACAACCATTTGTGTTTTGTCCTTCCTCCTCTAAATGCACAACGCTGTATTGTCAGAGAAACTTCTTCCAATACACACCCATCTTCTTTTGGATCGGTTGGCGAACGGTTTAGAAAAAGTCATAGCACTATCCTCCTGAGCGCACGTTTTTGTTACCTTTTTGTGTATGTGCGACAAAAACTGCGGGAGGAGTAGCGCGCCGAAAAACGTACGGAAGAATAATAAGTTTAATAAGCCCGAGGAAGAATAGTAGTGTGCTTTGCAGGCACACTAATTACAGCAACTGAATACCACAGTCATGGATATATGTGTTTCTGAGTGGTGGTGCAGAACTAGAACTATGTTTGATATGCCTGCATGTTAAATTCATCAGCCATCATTCTGAATCAGTGGTAGGTATCCATGTTAACAGGTATGCATCACACTCTAAATTGTTAGCAAGCATTGTCTTTCACTCCTAACTGACTACAAACAAACTTTTGAATTTTCACCTCCTTTTGTCTTTAATAATATATCATGCTATATAGGTGGAAACACATTAATTGAAAATTATGAACTAGTGGAGGAAACGCCAGTGATATTTTCAAGTCAGTTATATCAGTAGGTGCATTACATATCCAACACATAACACTAAAAAGAAGAGGCAATATGAGATGAGGAATAGAAAGTCGATGAGGGAATAAATTATACCAGCGGAGATGAAAGGTGAGATGTAATTTGTTTATAATAATCTGATAAGCAGTCACCATAATGAGGCTTTTATCATATTTGGGCTGAATGTATTTTTCGGTATCATAGCAGCTTGCTGTGTGATCATACCAAATAATTAGCTGATATAATTGTTTTGATTATGGTAGGAGCTTCCTGAATTTGTCAAAGAACTTAGAACTGTTGACTTGAGTTTCCCTTGATTGATAATTAGCCAGCGAAAAAATCCACCTTACTGAATGACTGAAAGTATATGCATTATATCACAATTGCAAGAGTGTACTTCAGTGTGAAGCTGATTGTGGTTTCCACTCAGTTTACTACAGTGTAAAAATCAAGACCTGAAAAGACCTAAAACTTGTTTAACTCCAGGAACCATCACGCTTAACACTGGGTCTGCTTTTATTTTTGTTAAAGCTAGTACTGCTTGGTAATACAGTGCAATGACTTTTCAAATCAATCAGCACTTTCAGCTGCATTACCATGCCACAATAATTCAACATTGACAAAAATCCGAGCTGACGTGATGTGGACTGTGATGTATTACCTCACTAGGCAGGTTTAAGGCCTTAAAAGCTGATTTTCATCTTATTATGAAACAAATGGAAAGCAATGGCTTCAAGTAATATCAAAACGATAATGTGCATAGAAAAGACGGCCTTAAGATAAAGCAATATCATGCAAAAGCTTTTGGCAGGTAATAAAATGGTACTACTAAATCTTCTACAAATGCTAAAAAACATAATACATGAAAAATTATTTTGTATGGTTCAGAAACTGTTTGAGTTCTGGGAAAGAGATGTGGGTGTATCATTTGATGAACATGAAAGTGA
Source organism: Morone saxatilis (assembly GCF_004916995.1). NCBI lineage: Eukaryota > Metazoa > Chordata > Actinopteri > Moronidae > Morone > Morone saxatilis. Next base: position 1,083,918 of record NW_023339740.1, on the reverse strand, counting down.
TAGAATTTGCAGCAATTCCTGAAGAATGTCAGGAGATCTGAGGGTGAGGCTTATTCAATATAAAATTTTACATCAATTTTACTGGACCAAAAGTAGGTCATATTGGTTTAAAAGATTCTGCAGCCTGCTGAAAATGTAGTGATGATGACGGTACACTGGTGCCTGCTCCAAAAGCCATCAATTTTAGATAAAGATTCACTGTTACATTTCAGTGCCTGAATTGGACCAAAAAGGTGCGAGTACCCAAATTCAGCACAACCGTAAACACAACATAAACCTTTTTAATCAATTTTATGGACATTTTCAGTGCTGTTTTATTAGCATCAAGCTAGCAATGTGTTTACACAGAGACACAGTTATGCAGGTGTTTAGGTGTACCTCACCAGCATTGCTGCCCGCAGGGTTTTTTATGATTGGTGCCTTTTTTTGGTTTGGTTGGTTAGGCATGAGGAGCGAGATGGTTAGGGTTAACAAAAAATGTTTGGGTCAGAGCAAATCAGAAGCTGCACAACTGTGTCAGTATGTAGCTTAATGCTGAAAGAATAGCATTAAAATGAAAATGTCCTTGTTCAAAAGAAGAATTAGGGTAAGGGTTATGTTAGAGTTATGTCGTGGTTAAGGTTGTGCTGAGTGAGTGTACTGACACCCTTTTTGGTCCAATTCATGCACTAGTCTAATTCGATGTTTCAGATTAATTGTTGATTAATTAAGTTGACTGTGTGGCCCCACACGTGCAAAACTGATGCTCGAGGTTACCTATGGGATTCAGAACCTGTTGTCTGTTACAACATTCAGAAACATAAGTATTAGTCTTTAAAGAGCTGTTAATCCATCTCGCCTGTGTTCCAGCTGAATTGCTGAATAGGAGCAAATTCCTACAAAAATAAAAGCCTTCCCAAACGTTATATTTGCATCATTTTTGGAATTGGATGTTCAGCAATGTGTATGCTAAAATGTCTAAACTGTCAGCTATTGCATCAGTCCACATCATCAGTCAGTCATTGGTTTCCCCCTTTAAAAGGTCTTTGCCCTGTTTGAAAGTAAAAGAGTATGGTAGGTTGGGGGCCATTAGCGGTGGCAAGGAGAGGAATGTCAGCAGCATAAGGTGAGCAAAAGACATTTCCTGGATCCAGAGTATGCGTGGTGAGTCACGGGGGGGTAAGACAAGCGAGAGAGCCAGGCGGTGGGAGAGAGGGATAGAGCTGGAGCTGCAGCAGGGGTGACAGTGTTTGCGTGAGGCGTGATTAATGGCCATTCTGATTGGCTGCGACAGGGCCAGGTGACGCTGGTAGGGTAGGGTGGTGGGGGTTAGGACGTGCTCTCTGAGGACACCATTTAAACAGCTGGCCAACGGCATCATGGGAGTTACTTGTATGTGTGTCAGTGTGAGTGAGTAATTGTGCTGAGTTGCATCGAGTGCTGTTATGTCTTTTTTTTCTGTCTTGTGACATTACTTTCTCTTTTCTACCGTCACTGGTCTCCTTTCCAGCCACACACTCTCTATCTCTACTGCAATCTGAGCCTCTCTTGGTGATCAACTCCCTAACAGGTGTGAAGATAACTGATGGCTGAATCAATACTGGTATTTTTTAATTAAATCTGTTGATATTTTGTGCTGGTTTTTACTTTTAAATTGCATATTTTTTTATTTTTTTTTGCTGGAGCCTACATATCTATTTTGTAAATCACATGCCCTGCGACCCCTTGTGAGAAATCAGAATTTTTATATTTTTTTGGTTTTATTCCCTCCAGAGACAATGAAAACCTATTTCACAACATTTGTGAGTTATGTCATCATTCCATAGGTCGCCATTCATCACATTAAGAACAGACAACAGACTTTGAACAACAACCTGCATTAGCTTTTAAGCTCATGTCTCCTTCTAACCTACAAGCATGGATGTCTTTTGTTGCAACCTGGCTTGTTGATTGAACTAAAGCTAGCATCCACTGGTGGACAAGTGCACACTCAGTTTCCAGGCTATGTAGCCAATTGACCCTTCATATGTCCTGCCCCTTTTTGCTCTGTGCTCCAATCACACTTGATCAAGCCTCAGTCAGAACCTCTGTCAACTCTCTCCTTTCCTGTACTTAGATATGCTATGTGCTAGGCTATCTAGGTTGAAAAGCGAACCAAATTTTGAAGTTAAAAGATAAAAGTGACAAATCTTAAGCTAGCTAATATTAGCAAAGCGCTAGCTAGTTAGCTCATCTACATCAATTGTTAGCTGGCTGGTTAACTAGAGTTTTGCTACAGATACATGTATGTACAGATACACATACAGATACAGATAAATAGACTGTATGTGTCTCTTTTATATTTAACCATCTTTAAAATGCGGTTGTCTTTTCAACATAGATGAGCCTAGCACATATCATATCTAAGTACAGGAAAGGTGAGAGTTCTAAAAGGGCTGGGCCTTAAGGAGGGTCAATTAGCTTCTCAGTTATAGCTTGTTGAACAGTTTAGAAATGTATAATGCCTTCACACGAGTCAATTTAGATGATGAGTGCTGTTGTCTTTATTCCTGGATACCACTGCAATACAATTGTTGTCTGTCCCAGGCTACACTACACTACACTTACCAGAACAAATGTGTTGTGTCTTGGTGCCCCCACCAACACAGCTGTCAATCAATCAAACACCCCGGCCTGCCCACTCAGAGGCTACTTGGAAGCTACAGGTACGTTTTTGAAGGGTCTTCACAGACATTTTGTCCTTCTTTTCACTAATAAATAAATCAAATGTGGAAATCACTTTTGACAGGATTGTTGACAGCAGAAAGGCATAATTTGAATCAGGTTATAATCATAAGCGTTTATATGGCAAAAACATTTTTGCAAATTACAAATTTCCTCCCCATCTTTGTCCTGCTGATCATTTCAATCTAAACTCTTCCTCGACAATGTCGGCCAACTGCAAGATGACTGGTCAATTTATTTTTCATCTCTTTCAGACTTCCATTTCTTATTTCCTGATTCTCATTACAACATAACCTTGTTTTTATTTCTGTCTTTACTTTGCTACTCTTTTCCCCATCTTATTTTCTATCGCTCGTTCTCGTACCAGTTTTCCCTGATTCCATATGTTTTCCTCTCAAGACTCCCCTCCAATTTCCTTCTTTTCTCTCCTATGACTCCTCCTCTTTCATACTCTTCCCTTTTCTCAGTCTTCTTCCTCCCCTTGTGCTCTTTGCTACAGTGAGACGTGTAGATATCTCTCTCTCACTGAGGCCTCCCATGCATGGCTTCCCTCCATTCAAATGCAAATAACGCAGGCCAATTATGGCTCAGCATGCAGTTATGTCTGTGTTTGCAAGAGCACATTCAAAGGCACATTGTGTCGGGGGAGATTTGAGTTAGCCAGCGTAGCGTTCCCTCTGGAACTGCCAGCAGCAGATAAATTAGGACCTCAGTCTCACAAAAGCAAAATAAATCACAATATTGGAGCGCTGCTGACCCATATTTGTTAATGTGGGTGCTCATTGCCACCTATATTACTGCCATTGTGAGAGTGTGTGTATTGGGAACTGGGACTGCTTCATGGCTGATCACACCAACAGAAGGCATTTCTACTTTCATTCACATGGATGACAGTGGAATCAGTGTTGTGGCTTTGTTAGTGCTTCACACATATCTGCTATTACACTGACTTGTTGTATTCATTCAACCCTTATTTATAGTACAGTGCACGTCTGAAAATAGACTGCTGCATTCTAATTCTAACTACAGTGCGTCTTCATTCATTTACAGTGAAGGGGGGATAATACAGAAAATGAAAAGACCTAATCATCACTCTGTGACCCATGTGACTCTTCTCCCTTCTCTCCCTCCTTAGTTGTGGAATGGTTGTCCAACATAAGTTACAAAGGCTTTCCAAAACGACCCTTATGAGCATTTTCTGATCTGGTGCCCCTATTGTTAGGACAACATTGTTTGTCAGTGACTTCCAAAACATATAGCCACTACAATCTTTCTAATCTGCCACCTCTGTGGTTGAGGGTTGGTTAAATCAGTGGTTCTTAAGATGGGGGTCGGGGTGAGGTTTGCCAAAAGGTCGTGGAGAATAAAATAAAATAACATATTGATGCAAGCAGAGCAGAATGAGAGACGGAAAACAGCGATGTCATCCCTCTAATGACATTCAACAGAGGGGACAAGAACTCATAAATGCAGTCTACTTATAGGCTATATACCTTGTTTTTATACATTAACAGGCCCAGTTATGTCAGTAACACAGTAAAACTGTATTGTTATGTATTATTGGGCTTTTAGGCATTAAGCAGACATGTTGACTGTTGACTGTGAAGGTGCTGTTATTTTATTAAATCTAAAATCACAAAGTAGTTGTGTTTCTTAACCAATGGGTTCAATTTAGGGACAAAATTACTTGATTAAGGTAAAGGCAAGATTGTGCTTATGGTTATAAGAAAGCTGTGTTGAATGTTGGCAGGAGAGGGGATGAGAACAGGGTTCTCTATCTACCCTGACCGTCCCATGAGGTTTTGCTGTGCTATAACTCTGTCACAATACTTTTGCCTCTCTTCTGAGAGCGTATTTACTTGCAAGACCCCAACAGTTCACTATCATTTTTTTTCTGGTGAGGACATTTTCTGTAGGTGAAATGGGTGGCCACCCATAATCCTTGACAGAAAGTGGGTGTACATAATGGATGGATGGATGGATTGACAATCCTTTGAATATGAATTTTTTCTTTGAATTCTTTGAATTTTTATTGTACAAAGAAGTGGCTGTAAATAAACAGCTAAATGTAATACTACTAAATACCTACTAAAGTAAAATGTTAAAGAACTTGAGTGTTACGTATTATTCAGTGTAAATTCATGTCAAACTTTTTTCTTTGTTGGGTGTTGGGTTTACTCTTTAAGCAAAGAGAAAAGTGCTGTGTCACCATCAGCCCTCTGCATTCTAGGATGATGATTTATGGGTAGTTAGGGCTTCCCCTTTGTCCCATCACATGATGGATGGCTGGTATGTCACACCATGTCCAGGCCTTTTCCCTTTCACCGTCAAGGGCCACCATATTTTTCAGCATCCACTTTCTCTGACCTGGCCCAGGAACCGGCATCAACATATTGCGGGGCATTTCAGGGGACAACCTAAAACCATTAACTCTCACACTGACTCCATGTTAACTTTAGCCTGCCTGATCAAGCATTACACGAGTGAATCCTTCACCTGAGGTTAGGTTCGACAGTTCAAAACGCATTTGATTTCCACAATTGCTGATATCATGTAGTATACCACAGCCATCATAATGTGGATGTGAATGATCTAAGTTAATAATAATAATTCTAATCATTATAGAATACAGATATACTCATTATTTCTTTTCATACCAAAACCCTACTTTCCCCTATAATTGTGCCTTTCCAGCACATTATCACTCCAAACGTGGTCAGTGGCATGCCATTTCAAATATGACACTAAAGATGCCCTCTTGTGATATTTCTAGATACGCAGGGCTCAACGTTCAAGATAGCAATAGTAATTATGTAATGTCTGCATCTTCTGGTCAGGTTAGAAGTGATAAACATGCATTTTCTGCTTAGACTTTCAAAATAAAGTTTGCATGGTTAATGTGAAACAGTTGAAGTTTGATTAGGTTTAGGCACAAAAACTTCTTAGCTAGAAAAGGCCTTGAGTTATGTTAAGTACCTGACATACCTGATAACTGTAACTTACATACATTACTCTAAAGAAAAAGTTAGAGTTAGGGTTGATTTTTTGTTTCACACAGGACACCAACAGCTGTCTCTTGGGTTAAAGTCCTGTGTTTTATGGCCATCCATCCACCTCCAGATGCAAACCTTCTTGCTATACTACATCTCCTGACTTTGATGGTGTAGTGTACAGAAATTACACTAGAGGGGTTTTTGAAGGGCCACTGACCAAGCAGCAGTATTTGATGACTTGGGAGTGAGACTGGGTTGTTCCCAAATGCAGCTCACAGCTTTCTTCCATGATGGGTTTCAATATACACTAATTTACAATTTATTTATAGAGGGCCCTGGGTGCGGTTGCTTGCCTTCCCTTCACACCTTCTTCCAGGTCACAGTTCACTGATTTGAACTCTGCCCTCTGTAACACTTTCCTGTTCCTCCAAGCCTATTATTCTGTCTTGTGAGAGTGATTTACCACTCCTCGTAGAAAATTTATTTCAGGCTCTTGCTCCACTGAATTCAGTGTATTCTACCTTGGCCAAAAGAGGGTGGTTTGATTGCTTGTTGAGGGCTGTACTGAGTCTGCCAGGAAACTCTGCAGCCAGACATGGTAATTTAGTCTTAAAAGGACACTAGAATGGAACATAAATAAAAGCTTAGACAATAGCTCAACAGTAGCTAGACAATAAATGTCAGTCCAAAATCAGGAGCTACTGCTAGTGGGCTCCTTCTTGCTGAATATATTTGCATCTAGTGTTGTGGATGATTTATAATCCTGGTTAAGGTCTTATTTGGAATGCATATGTATCTCTGTACCCCAGTATTGAGGGTGCTACCAAAGAAACAAGCCCCAAAAATAAGAGTAAACACAAAAGGGGGTGTACATGACTCAGTGTCTGAGTAATATCAGCAGATTCCAGATAATTTATCATATTCAGGTTTTTTAACAGTGTAGGAGGTGTTCTAGGATGCCAGGAAAATGACATGTTTACATGCACTAAACTCAAAATAGAATACTTAAACCAACCAAATATTCAAAGTATAGTCGTGTTCATTTACTGTGTAGGCAAGCTGTAATTACTTTAATAGACCTAGAGCAACACATATTAGTTTTACTACTATTAATTTACTTAACCTTGATGGGTTTGTCATTAAACACCTCCAAACACCAGCCCTTAACCAAGGAAAATCTTTCCAAATACACGTAAGACCAGTTTGAGGTGGTTTCAGAACCAAAATGTCTTGCATGAATTACTGGGCCTGTGTCCCAGGACATCGACTTTACTCAATTTAGGTCCACAGGTAAATCCCCAAACCCCATGTCATACATTTCCCAGAAATAGCTAACATTCATTTACCCATGGAGAGGCCACTCAGCTTGATTTTAGCAGCAGCACCTTAATGCTAGTTGTTAAGGTAGAGGCATTCTCCAGTTTTCCTCTCTCTTATCCAATTATCAATGATTACAGTAGCACACCTTTTGTTAAAATCATGTTCCTGTAACATTGATCTTTCCCCTGAAAGTATTAATTAATACATTTTGATCATCAGAATTTGTCTTCTGGAGTCTTTTCAGGTTACAGTATAAGGCTGTACTTACAAAATATTTCTACAACAGAAAAAAGTGTAAGAGCTGTTCTTACAGGAGACCCACTGTTTTTCCTTAGTTTCTGTCAAATGTATACTGTTACATTGTCAGGAAATACATGTAAAAGCTTAGAATTTAAACTGCTCTGAATGCAACATTTCCAACATCTGCAAAGTTGACCAATCAGAAGAAATAGCTTGTTTCAATGGAAATAAGCATAATAGGTCCACTTTAACAGGAGAAACATTAGTCCTTACTTTCTAAAAGCACTAACTGTATGTTTTTGGTAATAAAGCCAGCTTCTAAGTCAGTGAAATGTTAGGGGCTAGTCCAGAGAACTTCTAAAGGGCAACATAAGCCAGACCCATCATGTAACATCTTGGCATTTGTCACCCGTTATTAGATGCCCATCAAATGTACCATACAGAAGCTCAGAGGAGTGAATGTGATAAAATTACTGCTTTTCTGGATTTTTGATGCATGTCACTGGTGAGAAGAAGAGTTGTAGCTTGACATGTTGAGACATGTTGCATGTCTCAGTACATATGTAGGCTTTAAGGAAAAATATCATACACAGTACATAGCAAACAATTGGCTGGGCGAGCTTTGATGGGATTCATTATAGGATCAAATCACAAACATTCAAGACTGTTTGCTTTAAAACAGGTTGACCCTGACGTTTAGCTTAGCATTTAACTTAGCATAAAAATGGCCACCATGGAGAAATGTGAGACTAAACTCTCCATTGCTGTGAAAAGGGAGCTTTGAAAGGAAATAGTAACCTTTAAATAGGTCAAGATTGCAAGACGAAAAATACTTTTCTCTTTCTCAATGCACCTGTTCATTTGTTTACACTGGAACTGACTTCCTCATCAGTAGCAATAGTATTTTTTTTTATCAGCAACCTGACCTGAAATCGCGAAAGCAGTGTTACACATTTTGGATTACACATTTGCTATACAAGGCCTTGAAGAAATATCCCTTGCCTTGTTTTTTTGTGTTCTTGTGCACATTCCTTATACAGAGTGTATAGATTTCTCACATAAATTTGCACTCAGCAGTGTCATGGATAGGTCTGTAAGATGAAACTCTTATCTGGGAAATGTTGTGCCCTCTTGGTAAAGGTAAAATAAAATACTCAAGATCCTTGATTCTGTTTTTCCCCGTCTCTTCTTTTACCAAACTGTCACAGAAGCTGGTACCCTGTATGTGGAGGCTTGACAGCCCACGCTTTGTTCTGGAATGTTGAGATGATGAAAGGTTTAGGTGCTAGCCAGCAGCTACGGACTTGCTTGAGGATGTCCCAGGGTGGAGAATGTGTTGTGGAAGGCTTTATTCATGATTCATCTTTCCTCTTACTACCAGGCACTCTGTCTTCCTGTCTTGTTTCCTTTCCTTTCCTTTTGTAACTGCGTTCCACTGTGTGTGTTGCTCACCATGGGGGTCATCGAGGAAACAGCTCCTTTTTCCTTTCACCCTAATAAAGCCTCATTGTGATCCCTGTTGATACAGAGCAAAAAGAGATGTCTTTGGCATTACAGTAAACTGTGGGCTATTGCAGTATTCATGGGCTCGAGTGTGGAGTGTAACAGGAAAGCTATCGTTGTAAATAGACCAACCAGAGACCAAGGGGAGTCAGGCCTGACTGGATTCCCATTTTACAAGACCACTGTTTCCTTTTTGCTCCCTTCTTTATTCCCCTCCCTCATCCTTTGTTCAATCTGAACAATACTGTCATGTTACTGCCACCTTGCCTCCTCTGCCTGCCTGCCTGCCTGCCAGCAGCAGCAATCAGCTGATATTAGCTCACTTTCACGCTGAAGACAAGTTGAGTTTCACACCTTGTCTGCTTTAGGAGAAGTCATAAGCAGCAGTTGTGCGATTAGACAATTAAAATGCAATGAGACTGGGCTAGAATCTGACATGTATAGAGTTATGACAGTCTTTGTCTTACTTTCTCTTTCTCTGAATTAATTATCTTCCCTGACTAGAGTTTATGATGAATAAGAAGAAAGAGAGATGTGATGAAAGCTGAAAGTGGGTACGGGTGGCGGTTCTGGGTGGAGGGGGAGAAATGGCTTTTTGTGTGATGACTTCAACCATCAGATTCTTACCTCACATGCAGACACACATGCCTAAAACACACTGCAAACCACAAATAAATGCTTCCAACCCTTGATTAATTATACCAGAACTGCAAAACTTCTAAACCTTGTTTAATGTCATAGTAGGCTGTAAATGGCTAGCTGCATCAGAGTGATGCAAAACAGAAGAAAAAAACTGAGGAAACAGCAGTGCAAGTCAAGGAGGCTGAACTCCATAAGGACAAGACCACACATACCCAACCCCCACATTTAGAGCAGACCAGTTGTAACAAAGGTATAAATACTAATATAGAGACGCAAAAAGTAGATAATATTATATAGTAGAACTATACTGTTTTAAACATGGTATATACTCATTCCTTAAAAGATAAAACTACCTTCACTTATTCTAACTCATGTATGCTACTTGAACAGACTCATGTCTGTTACCCATATATGTACAAAAATGTGTTTATTAAGGATCAGATGATAGCATCACACATATAGCTAAATGTTAAAAGTTTTTGGTTAACTATTAGTTAGCTATTCAGTAGTTTGAAGTAATTTAAAAGCCTGGTTGTGCTTTCTTCAAGGTCAGTGCAATATTAAACATTGCCTTTGTCTGGTATTAATTACATGGGCTCCTGCCTTCATTCATATATTCTATTAGAATAAGTGAATGAGTAATATAGCAGTTTCAGAGGGATTCTTTTAAATTAGCTGCTATTAAGTGGGCATTGCATGGATTATTATGATAGAGCAAAGGGGGAAGTTCATTTGAAAGCGTCAAAGTTTAAAGTAAAAATGTACAAACATGCATTGAACAGTTTTTTATATTATGATTGAATATAGAGCATTTTATTTTTTCACCCCATGTCATATGTGACTGTAAGAGCCTTGCATATGGCCATGACTTTGTACCACTTTTTTCTATTAGCATGGAAGGCTACCTTTGACCTTCAAGGTGTTGCCCTCCAATCATCACACATGCATGCTTGTACATCTATGTGCCGCCCTCAGGGAGAGAAGTCCCCCAAGCTCCCAGGTTTCTGTGCCATGCCTGGAGGATGTGTACCTGAGCGATGAAGCTGCAAATCATGAGTACTGAGGATTCCTGCAAAATCACTGCAGCTGTTCACATATATTGCTTTGATATTACAGTTCCTTTGATGTAAAACCCTTAAGGGCTTGGATTGCATTTTGCCTTTGAGAGCACTGAAAAATCTCCAGCTCTACTTTGAAGCAGAGACAGTGGCCTGGAACAGCGTGATCTCTGTCTCCAGGGCAAACACAAGAACATGAAGATGCCAAATGCTACAGCAAAATAAAAATCTATTAGGTGCAGAACCTTTACAGGCTGTAAATAAACAGACTTATGATTGCACTTGGTTGTTGAAATACATTCAATTTGGCAAAACTGACCACACTGTATGTCTTTTATTCCCTCCAGGAAGCAGTGTTGAAAAGGTCGGAACCCAGACAATGATCAACCAAAATTCACTTTTTAAAGGAATTCTCCTTAACTAACTCCTTAGCTCTTTCAAGCATCCTCTTTAGCAAATGTTTTGAACGGCCAATATTCTACTTGAGGTAAAAGGTGTTATCTCCTCAGCTTGAAAGGTTGCTTCCTTTGTGAGCACACTACATTTTTTGCACCTTTGATTTCAGCAACGGGTCAATGATGTGTATTAACTCTGGTGGTTTTTGCCCAGCCATTAGGTGCCAGCATTTGTCTTTTACAAGGCATGCCATATGGATTTTATTGATCGTGAGTGATCTTAACAGAACATTTTAAGACCCACATAAACATTTACTGTAACAATGCACCCATTTGGACAGGGGAGAATTCATAATGCAGTGCTGTAAATCTAAATTAGTCTAAGTGTCTCTGTAGATATTTCTGCCTATGCAGCTCATCATGATGTTATTTGTTCTGGATGCATTTCAGCGGCCGTGATTACTCTTGATATGTTGTAACTTACTACTAATGTCTCATACCTTGTTTCTCACTGCAAGCAAAGGCTGGTGGTTACCAGGAAATAGATGTAAAGTAGCTTTAAATACAACTTAGACAAGTATATTATAATTATAACATAAATCATAATCATGACAATGCATATCATGAATAGGACTTTATGGTTAATTGTGATGATACAGCCATGTTTCACTATAGTGTCTTGTAATTTACTCAGTTGTAAATTTTTTTTGTAAAGTTATTTTTATGACTTAGTTACTCCTAATTAAAACTTTTTGTCATTATTGCTGATATGTCTGATATTGATAATATTGGCCGATATATCAGCAGACCGATCAATCGATTAAAATCATATATATATGAATACATGCATGCATAATTATCACTACATGAAATCTTAGAAATGTTATTATTAATATTTGCTAATGATCTTGTAACTAATGCTAGTTACAAGATCATGATTATTTTATTGGTTTTCTTCTTTAATATTTCTTTAATAATGTTTCTGCAATTCCAACCACTATGTTAAACAACAAAAAAAATGTCTGTGGTTGTATATCAAAAAAGTCAGCAGTGACACTACACATGTTTACTGTTTCAATATTAAAGCACAGACTTGTCCAAGACAAAAGTATGTGGATGTACTTTGTGCACTTTGTGGGACAAAACAAAAGCTCAAACACCAAACTGTAGGAACAAGAAGAAAAACATATATTTGACTTGGAAGGCGATTATCCTCCACATTTATTTCCTTAGGTATTTTGTTGTGAATGGCCTTCCATAGCTCAGAATCAGAGTCAGAATTATGTTTATTGCCAAGGGTTTTACACCTATGAGGAATGTGTCCTGGTGCATTGGTGCATAAAATATACAAATCACACAAAAATCACAAGTACTTTCAAAATATAATAAATAAAGATAAGAAAGATAAGAAA
>NW_023339740.1:1066015-1071552 GCF_004916995.1 Morone saxatilis | reverse complement strand
AAGGTGTTGAAGATGTCAGTGAACACCGGAGACAGCTGGTCAGCACAGTGCTTCAGGGTGGATGGAGAGACAGAGTCACGTTAGAAATATTCCAGGCAACGGCATGCGATGTCCGCGCTGGCGGAGACGCACGAGCGCAGCGGCACGTTTCCCTCTCCTCCTGTGTTCCACACACCTTTGACCACAATGTCCAAAATTTCAACTGAAGAAAGAAGAAAAGTGGGAAACAGATCAGCTGGAGTTGTTCCCCTGATGTTCATGTGCTCTTCTCTAGAGAAAGAGCTCCGGGTATCACAGCCGAGTTCACAAACAAAACAAGAAAAAAACAAAGCGCACTAACACACCGAGGCGATTGTACGTGGCGACATTTTAGATGTTTTTGCTTATAACAATGGAAGCCTGAGCCGCTCTTCCAGCTGGCTCAGACTAACAAGCCTTTGACTCTCATCCTTCAGATGAGGCTCAAGGTCAAAGGTTTTGTTCCTGCAGGGAGTCTCAGCCTGTGGCTGCTGTGAGGTGCTCTGGCCATATCCTATTCTACTTTTTTACCACATGGGTCTCATCAAGAGCACTCTGTTAAAGCTTGGAGAGGCAATTATTTTTTGTTAGTGTGTGTGTGTCTGTCAAGTGCACATACACCAGGTTGACTGTCTTTTTTCTGTTGAGGACAGCGGCCATTATGATGAGTATAATAAATCTATAGCTTTGAATCTATAACCTTCAGTTTTGCATCACTGGCATTTTGCTGCCACTCTTTAAATCATCTGTATTTCGATTTTATCTGGGATGATTTTTTTGTCCAGTAAGCAGCTTAGGGTATACATCTCCTGCATATTTTTGAAAAAAGGGAATTATCTATTGAACTGGATTATTTCCAGCTTGGTTAAGCAAAATTGGCCAAAAACAAGACTGCCCTTTGACATGTAGGCAACTGTCAGGTTGGTCACAACACCTTCGTAATTTAACAATTTAGGCCATCAGTTCCATGTGTCTGTCAGCTTGTTCTGCAGTTCTTCTGCTCCCTAGATGCCAAAAAATGATGGTGCCAGGGGTGAAAATATAGACAGTATGGTTGCACTTGCCTGTGGTGTGGTAGGAACCTTAGATAGAGGGGGCCCTCATTGCCCCTTGGAAATACACCTCTGTTTAAAGAAGACATTTGAACTAAAATTAGTGCAATTTTCTATATATGCCCTTGAAGGCAAACCCATCTCGGTAATGGAGCTGGAGATACATTTATTTGTTTTTTTTTTCAGTCATTTCTTTGCGCTGTGAAATTCAATGCAATATTAAAATAGTTTTGTTTCAGAAGCTATCATTCAGATCAACAACTTGTAGTAACATGGCACAGAGTTTTTCTTGTTTTCACCCAAATTTTCACCTTATTTATTCAATAGGTTAATCTTTTTTTTCCTTTTTTCTTTTTGATTTTTAGATCCCAGGGCACTTTTATCTTTATTATCATTTATGATGTTTGAACTATACTTGTCTATTGTCTGAGTTGTTTATTGTCTTTATATTTTTGTCAAGAACAATGCCTTGCCTATTAACACCAAATCTATAGGTACAAACAAAATAACCTTGAACCTTGAGTAGCAATCTCTAACAAAATCATACGCCTATTCTACTTAAACTATGAAATCCATAAAACATTTCTTATATTCTTTGGGTATTGTGTATGTTGATGTTGTCCAGTGTCAAGTCTCTATAGGACCCATCATAACAGTGTGCACTGGGGCCCATCGCCACTACCATACACTACTGAATTATGACAGTGTATATGTACAGCATGTTCTGTATAAAAACAGAGATAAATAATAGTAGATGTGATCACTTGTCAATGAAGATCTACTAATTTCTATCTGTAGTTGTTCACACTGTTAAGGCTTTACACGATTTCAAAGGTGGGAGTTTGTTAGGGAGGGCGGGTCTAACAAAAAAAAACTATTGAGTTGCATTATGGGTTGCGGAGGGTCCTGTATTTTTGGAATTTGAGTCATGCTAGGGACTAAAAGTCAGGATATCTCTTCCCCTGCTGCCTTCATTTTTGATCATGCCTTCATAACTCATGAGAGTGAAATATTAAACTGCCAGAGTACTTTTTAAGCCTGTAAAGAGACTTACCAAAATTATATCTTGGGGAAAACTAAATCATATTTTGTGAAATTAGAAGCTTTTTCATGTAGCATTGATAAATGAGAGCCTAGGAAGCCAACCACATGCAGTTCTTCATTTCAAATTTGACTATAATGCAAAATAAACTCACTAAAAGGTCACCATCAAGTAACACAATCGCACCTGCCGTGTTACCGAACTCATTTTAGAAGTGAGTTCTTTGTGTGTTTTATCAGCACGGAGGAGGCTTTAAGATGCTGTTAATCCAGTTGAATGTATCATAGCTGCCTTATTTACTGTAAAAAATCATTTCAGTCTGGGAAAAACCAATTGTTGTCTCTTGTGCATTGAATTTACCAGAGAAACAATTGAATTGTTTTTTTGTTTTTTTAAATGGTGTTACATCTTGGAAACTGATCCAAAAGTGTCAATTAAGAAACAAAGCTGCTCTGTGAGAAATCTCTCCATCAGAGAAATCCATTAACTAGAGAACTTTTGAAAAGATCACACCTTAAAAATGCAGCCTGAAGACGACATCATTGCCTTAGTGGGGAGCGACTAATTGTGGTCGCACTTGAATGTACGTTAATGTAGAAAAAGACGATGTAAGCAGTGTAGAAATCATTCTCCCTCAGAGGCAAATTACTGCTTGACCTGAAAAATGGAACTAACAGGCTATATTGTGTTACATGCTGTAAACTACAGAGATATTGATGTGTCAGGGCTTTACAGAGCACACAGTAAATCTGCTTTCAACACAGGAAGTCTCTTTGTCTGCTGCACAATAACACTAATTATTTCCCGGGCGGAAATATTTCTTCATGAGTTCTGTTTTTTTATGACTTTAAACCAACAAGGTAGAGATGAGAGAGATGTTGGGAAACAGAAAGAGTGCATTTAAAAAAAGAAATAACTTTCTTTCATGTGACATGATGGCTTCACGTGTGTCATTTCCCTAAGTGCACACTGCACATAACCCTGCAGCCTTGGGGACTATGGAGGTGAAACTGGGTCCTTAAACAGAACATGATGGATTTCCTTGCTGAACTTTGCCTCTAGCATCTCATTCCACGCGTAGAGGAAAGGAATCCTGACGCCAAGTTTTTACCCTTGAAAATGGGATTTCTGAAATGCTCAGATCCTGTCATTGGCGGTAAACTTTCCCACTCCGGAACGGTGACCTTCTGCTTATTATTGTAGACTAACGAGGAAGACTTGCTCGCAGCTCCTCCCTTAAAACAATAAAAGGTCACATGTGTCTCGGCAGACACTGAATGAGAACAATATATCGTTTGCTCTTTCATGTGATGCAGAGCCATGTTTGTCTTTCCTCCCCCAGCCTCAGGGCTTTATGTGCAGCAGGGCAAATCACAGCGACTCTCCACCTTTCTCCTGAGTTAATGCATCTTTCATAAAGCCTTCAGTCTGTTTGTGTATGCACTTATGTGCTCGAGTAAGCTGAAGGAGAAAGATACACGTGTGCCAAGTGACCAAGAACTGGAAAATGTGCTGCTGAAAGGCAGAGTGTGTGAAAGTTTAATTGACCAATGTGCTGGCAGTTGGGTACGCTCATAAATGTCACATCATATAAAATTCACACAAAGTCGTAAACAAAGACAACCTCATCTGCTTATTTGCTCTCATTATCATTATTAGCAGTGACAGTTTTTGTTGTTGTTTGTTTTGTGTTAATTATTGCTGTGAACTGCTGTAACCCCATCCATACTAAGAGTGCCTGTTGTAATTATGTATGCCACACCTGGGCTGTAATCCAAACTGCGCTATATGGAGTTTATACAGCATTAAAAATACAGTAGCACCTTGCTAATCTGAAGCCTGCAGGCATGCAGGTTGCTTGGAATAGTGAAATGCTTGGATTATTGTAATGCATTCAAATAGTCGGCCCAAGCTTAAGGTGGAGGCACACTTCAAGCTGCACTCACTGTATTTCTTAAACTGCTTAAAACCTTCCACAGGTGGCAGCCAATTTCTCCCAAGATCACCATGCTAGTGAAGCCCTATGAGAACAGGTATAATATTTTCACTGCTGGGTTTTCCAACACTGGGACTAACTCTAGAGAAAATGTTCATTAATTTTGATGCCCTACATGGTTTTTGCTGCTGAACTTTGATAGTCTAAACAATCTTTAGTATTCTAAATCTGGTCTTTAATGATCTTGAATATGTTTTTTATTAATCTAAAATGGTCTTTTGTCAAACTAGACTACTTTAAATAATCTAAGATGGTATCTGATGATCACAGACTGCTTTTTGATGATCTAACTCAACTCCTTTATGATTTCATGATGATGATGATCTTTACACTAACTTTCCCCACATTTTAACAGTCCCATGACAAGAGTCAGTTTTTGTGGGTTTTGTCATTGTTTTCTCAGAGACTCTGGACCGGATTAGAGGTTATTTCTGTTGTTGGCCTACAGGTACTAATAAAATTGACTAGACTTGACAGCTAGTGCTAATTCTCCTTCTCCTTCTACCACAGAGACTATATTACTACTAGTGGTACAGCAATGCTACAAATGTAACTCAGAATGGACAGAGATGTAAACACTTTCACCCATTCACCAGACTGACACCTCTTAACATAAACCACATAGTCATACAATCGCGGCAGGAGCCGAGAGCCACATCTCTCACCCCTCATTTCTTCCCATCTCTCTCTCTTTCTCTGCTCGATTAGGAGCTGATGGGTTTATAACCTCACAGACTACAGAGCGTGCAGTGACCATGCATGATGTATGTATTTTTGTGTGTCCATCTTTGTGAGAACCAGTGTTTTGTGCTTGAGATTGAAGAGATATTTGCTACCTTTTTAATTGGTTATTTGGGTTAGGACTTGGATCTAGAATTATGGATAGAATTAGGATTAGATGGCAGTCAGGGCAAGAGTTGAGATTATGCATGCAGTGCATATGGTTAATTTACTCAAATTCTCAAAAGTAAAGTTTTGTCAAGTTGTTAATATGGATTTGGAGCCTAATCTGACAGTGAATTTGTACATGTTGATATAAATTAAATGGAATATTTTCATGATTGTATGTATTTAAAAAGTAAAACATTTAAAATATTTTCACATAAAAGAAGCCCTGACTTAGACCCTAACCATTATTAACCAAAAGCGAACAATTGCATTACTATCTAACAAAAGCCAAAGTAAATTTTATTCAAAATATGTGTATACCTATCTTGACATCACCCATTGATTTGTGTAGTATCAATTTTAAGTCTTGAGTTGGCATTATGATTGTTGCCATGACGATTTGTTGGAGCCAGCGGAGGTGACATACACGCTCATTGCCTGCTCAGTTTCAACTCGTCCAAATCAGGAAACAATGGTAAATGGTAAATGGACCTGTACTTGTATAGCACCTTTCTACTCTTCCGACCAGTCAAAGCGCTTT
>NW_023339740.1:1060696-1065915 GCF_004916995.1 Morone saxatilis | reverse complement strand
AGGACAAAGGAAAAGGATGTCAATGTGTAACTCCAGTTTTTCACCCAAGAAAGGGTGTGTAGCCTATTAGTCTGTGTGAGTGCCTATTAACCTGTTGGCTTAATGAACTAGTGTTAGCCCTACATTTAATCCCCATTTAAATCAGTCAGGGAAACGTTCAGCAAGATATTCATATTAAATCATTGTCCCTGCCCCTTTTAGCAGACTTAACAGCAGATGAGTCAGCAGCAACCCCCAGTCTCCCCATCCACTGTAACCCTCCCTGTCCCAGTGAAGAAGGCTGAGCAACATTGTGTTCAATGACATGCCAGTTAGTTATTTTCTGGTTGCCAATATATGTGCACTAAGTTTTATTTTGATTGAAAAGTTTAATATATAATTTTATGTTTGTTAATTTCTCTTTTGTTAAATCTTTTCATTAATATATTATAAATATAATTAATAATAATAATTAATAATTAATTTCATTAAAGAAATTTTCATTTTGACATTTTTACAATAAAAATAAATTGACACTGGTTAAAGATGGCCTTTAGCACATTTTTATGGTTGCTTTTAATTTTGCATCAATAGTAACTGCATACTGTATGCAGACTTGCATGCATGTACAAATCACCAGTAGTAAATATTGTGCTAGTAGTAGTATTGAACTACAAGAAGCAGACAGTTCAAGCTTTAAATTAGTTACGTAAAGCTTTTGATGGGAACAGTTAGGTCCTAGATATGTGGTGACAAACAGCAGCGCCAGAGGGGCCCAATTTGATTTTTTTTTGTCATGGGGCCCAAAATTCCTGGCGGCGCCCCTGCCTACGCTGCTATTTTAACGTTGGTTATAAAACATTAAAAAAATAAAAACGTTTGAGAAACACTGTTGTAAGTCATGTAGTAGTGCAGTACTGGTGCATTATTAGTAGTAAAAATATTATTTATGTATGGCTAACAGCAATAGTACTAGTGTTAATGGCAGTGGGAGCAATGAAGCTTTGTCAGAACAATTTAAGAATTGATTTGTGTAATATGGAATAGCAGTTTAAATCCCAGCTCAGGGTCAAACATGTTACATGTAATACAGAGTAATGGAGTGTTGATGATGGTATGATGAAAAGCATGAGTGTACAATATTTGGACAGGGACGATTTGACTGGTTTATAGGTGACCTCTAGAAAAAAGAAAAAGGAGCAAACTGGTAAAATCATTGTTATATGGATATGAATTTCAACATGATTGTCTAGCTGAGATAAATGGGGCAGGGTATGCAAGAGATAGAAATGCATGAACTGGTTTCAGAATAACTGAGAGAAGATGTAAAGTCGATTGATTTGATGAAAGGCTACAGTGTTTGTGAGAGCTGGCTGGGCAAGGTGGACTATCTGGGCAATATTAGTGGTAATAGTAGTTATAGCAGGACCAGTGATCAATGAAATAGGGCTATAAGTAATATAATTTAGCAGAACTGTACTCTCTTGATACAGTCATTGTTCTACACATTGTCTAAATTTGTGACTCCGAGTAAGCTGTTATTTAAAACTTACTTCTGAATGCTGATATATGGTATGAACTCTTTGGTCTCATGTAATCCACAGTTCATTGATGTTGCATTAATTTACTATATTATTCATAATGTATAGATATCTGAAAATATACATCATGAAATATTGATTGCAACCCTACTATCTGTTCAAGTAGTGATAGTAATAGTAATTGTGTAATTCTAGTGTAAATCTAGTAACTTTAGTAATAATAAAAGTATCATGTGCTGTGACTAAAGAAGAAGAAGAAGATATATACTTTATTAATCCTCTATTGGGGAAATGGTTCTTTTCACTCTTTTATTTTATTTTATACACACACAGGCTGAATAACATTGTGCACTTGTTGACATGCAACAGGGAGGAGCGAGATGTCATGATGGGGTTCCACGTTCAGCGGAGGGTGCCCCATGAGCGCTGTGTTTGCGGGCAGGGCTTGCCTTGTCGAGGAACGTGATGACAGGAGGAGAACTGGCAACTCTCCAGCTACCAAGTCAGCCTGCATAATTTGTGATCTGTGGGATTTGAACCGGCACACTGAGCTACTGCCGCCCTTAAACCATTGACAGAATATGGTGACAGCCATAATACCGAGCTTCATGCTAACATCTTGCCACAATCCTATGGGTGAAGATGGGTTCAAACTTCTACTAAACATACAACAAAATACTACTAAACATCACTGTAGAAACAAATGCAGCAGGTATGTAAGAAATAATCAGGCATGCTATTTTTCCATCTTAATCCAGAATTCTCGATTTTCAGCCTGAGCGAATTTATTGTATTTAAAGAGAATGATCTGCAGATAAGCATATCATAGAAGATCGGCCAATTAGCCTTGGCGGATATCTGCACGCTCCAAGTGCCTTTCTCGTTGTAGCTGTCTTTCAGGCTACAACTTCTGCTAAAATTTAAATTACAATCAGAAATAATAATAGTCATAATTCATTCAGTCTGTTGTTCTGATTGACACTGTCTCAAGTGGTTTTAAGCAGTTTAATAGTAGATAAATAATGAAAAATGAAATAAAAGACATTAAAGTTGTTACGCTACAAAGATGCAAATGAAACATGAACTTCCAGTTCATGATGATATTGTCTAATTGTAACAATATTCCCATATTCAGTATATTCATCATATGAGAATGTATCACTGTTTGAAAAATGAGGTTTTTTTCTAGCCAATCTCCCAGCAGCAGGCTGTGCTGCTGCAGTCTCCACCCTGCCATCCTGGCTAGATAAGCTGACTGGCTGGATGAGGATTGTCTTGATATCCTTCCCAGCCCGAAAAAGTAGCGGTTTGTGTATCACAGATGATGGGTTGTCACAGCTGAGTGTGAGAGATAGTGCTGCTTGACAACATTGCTTCCAGAACATAAATTGAGTTGGTATCGCTGTCCTGTGACGCTCTGATGCTGTGGGTTTTTTTCAGGGGCAACTGTACGACTGCATTTGTAATCATCTGATCCAAGACGTCTTTTTATGATCTTGATTTTTACAAAATGGGGGCATTAAATGTGGTGGTCACAGAGAAATTGTGGTGTCATGTCTGCTGTGTTTTTGTCAGAATAAAATAGCTTTTTCTTCAAGACTTGAACAACATTCAGCTTTTTTTTTATCACATTTCCATTCTCTAATACTCCTATGGTACTTCAGCTGAATGCTTTTCATATCCTCTAAACATCAGCCCCCAACTGTCATGTCAAGTTTCACACTGCCAGTTTGCAGTTTGCATACCTCATTTTTTACTCCTGCACGATTCAACCCAAAGCCCAAACATTTGGGCGTCTGTTTGATCAGAGCAGAGATAGTCAGCAGAAACAACGGCTGGGGTGTTCGCTTTTGAAGCCTTTTGTAGCAGCGATGGGGTGGAAAACGTAAAATCTCCCTGAAGTTGGAGAATCAAAGGGGCTGATGAGCCGCAGGGCCTGACAGGGAAGTGAATTCATGGGGACAGGGGGCTCAGGGCCACAGCAGATAGACAGGAGGCCTGAATCTCTGATCACACAACCCTGTCTCTTAAGGCACTTTGACTGTAAGGAAAGCACTTTGTCAACGGGTTTCACATCACAGGAAGTGGCAGGGAAACAGAACCACTGAAGAATTGATTTAAATGCTGTGAAATGTGAGGTGGGCCACATGGGTGATGGTTGATTTATGGGATGTTGCTGTGAGGACAAGAGGTTGAATGAGAGGACATTGCTTTATGCGCTGCTGCGGATGTCTGTGTGGAGAGGATTTTTGGTTTCAGCTAACTATAAAGTTGTGTGTGTGAGGCTCTTCAAACTGTATTGCATAAGCAAGGGGAAGTAGAAGCCCCTAATCAGGTCCAGGCACTGCTTATGTAACTGGGGTGCCCTAAAGTACAGTACATGTGGGCCAAGTCATTAAAGAACTCAGTTTACAGGAGTTCAGAGACACAGAGACTAACAATAGAAAGTCTCACTTCATGTGGAAAAGAGGAAACCTTCTCCTTGTTTTCCCTTTTTCCCTTGTGCGCCTCCATCACTCAGTCCGCCACTTTCTCTTGCTGTCTCTCCTTGCTCCGATCCCTCTCCACTTTGTGACACTTTCTTGTAAACCTCAGGAGCCTTCTCCATTTTCTTGTTATATGAGCACTCTGTAAGTGTAGTTGTTCAACACCACTCTTGATTGGATGCATTCATTGTGTACATGATCCTACCTTTGCTGTGTCTTTTCAATTGATAAGATGTCCTACCTGTCAGATCTAACTCAAAGACTGCTGGCCTGAGTTTTTCAGGAATAGTTCACATGCTACTTTTTTAGTAACTCTGCCATTTGAAGCCTGCAGCACACATCAAACACATCATAGAGGAGAAGAAGTCAATGTGCAGTTGATGGGATATCCAGACAGCAAATGTGTTAAAATGCTCATCTGGAGCATTGAAGCATTACAATACTAGGAAACAGTACTAGGAAATGGCTTACATTGTAACATCGACCTTCAATGACTGATGTCAGAACAACTGGTGTTTTAATGCATGTCGTCTGTCCTCGTTGTCTGTTTTCTAAAAATGTCCAAGAAAGTAGCTTGTAAAAATGTCTGAAGGTTTCTTAGAAAGGATTGTGAACAATTAAAGAGAAGAAGAAAACTTCAAAGAAATAGCCATAAGTCACATAGCTGTGACAGAAAAACTGGAGGCTACCAGTTCCAAGAGAAAAAATGACATCTACCTATCAACTCATTTCTAGGAAACTCAGGGGAGCCAGAGACTTAAGTATTATCTCCATAAGTAATTCCCTAAATAAGTCTGAGGTTAAAAAATATCCAATACATTTTATATAAAAACCCGGTTTTAAAGGAAATGTTTAGCTTGTTGGAACTTCTAGAAAAACTTCTACAAAAATCTATTTGTGTAATTAATGTGCACTGCAGAGCATGTTGCTCTTCCTCTGTTGCTTCATAACTATGTCGGCCTGTATTGTTAAAATGCTTTTGAGACATGGCTACTCTAAAAATCTGTTTACAGACCAACCTCCAGTCTTACTTTAGTTTACAAGAGCTAGTTCACACAGATAAATATGAAGTAAGTTGACAGTCCCAAAAATGAACAGTTCATGTTCATTTCTTCTGTTTTATGTTGAAATTAGCTTCTTCACAAAATGCTGTGAGTTTTGACACTTTGACATAGCTTTTCACCGTGCTGTATTTTTTTTTTTGTATTTTTTT
>NW_023339740.1:1054905-1060596 GCF_004916995.1 Morone saxatilis | reverse complement strand
CCCTGACGGCCCCTCATAGTTATTTCTCAATCCTCTCATCCTCGTTCCTTAGTTGCAAACAGATACGTTCAGTTCACGGTTCACATGCACAACATTGCTGTAGTTTTCCTGTGCAATGATAAGATTAATCCCCATTTCTCACTTATAGTAAACAAAATACCTGTCTATTCATCTGACTGCTCATAAATCTTTTCCTGCCGGACTTTGCTGTAACGATGTCACAGTGTTGCCAGATGTCTGCAGTCACTTGACGCAATGTTACTGCAGCTGATAGAAATGATTGCCAAACTATGAAAATAAGACCCAAATTACTGTAAACTAGAATTTCCCTTACATAATTGCTCTAGTGCACATCTGACCAGGAAATCTAATCTTGATTGGTCATTTGTAGACTCAGTCTTAGCTTATATGAAGCAGTCAGGCTGTACGAGGCAAATATTTTCTATTATCATTCCTCTGCCCTCTGCAGAGGCACGCCACACAACATAATATAAACCTGCTGAGAACTTGCTGTGCTTCATATCCCTTTTGTGCGCTAAAGTGAATAAGTGCATCTGGGGACACAGTTTAAGTGTTGCTGTGTTTGTGAGTTCCATGGGCAGAGAGCAGGTAGTGATAATTGAGATGATAGGCCCACTCTTCCCTCAGAATGGGTTGAAAACAAACCTGAAGCGTGTGCGCACACACAGTGCTGGTGTTATTATGAGGATGCGGCGAGGTTCATCTGCCAGATGCCTTTCCAGTCTCTCCGTTTGAGTTAGTAATTGTGGTGGATTTCAAAAATGATTCATAACAAAACAGCCATGCTGCTGCCTTTGCAAGGCAGAAATTGCATTCTTTCATCTTGCTGTATCAATGTGAATTGAATTTATTTGTTCATCCCCTATTGAGTCTCTTTCTCTCTCGCTCACTTTCTCACTCAGTCACTCAGTCCCTTCCCCCACCGCACACACACACAGACACACACACACACACACACACAGTCATGTTTTACTATGTTGTATTCAACTATGTTTCTGCTATACTTGTGAGGAAAAATAAAAATAAAAACAGGAAGCTAGGGAGAGACTTCTGTGGGGTGGCTGTGGCTCAAGAGTTAGAGCAGGTCGTTCACTAATCAGAAGGTTGGAGGTTCGATCCCCGGCTCCTCTGGTTGCATGTTAAAGTATCCTTGAGCAGGAAAACCAAATTAAACTCCAAATTGCTTCTGATGCTGTGTCATCGGTGTCTGAATAAATGGCTGTTTGCCATCACTGTATGAATATGGGTGAATGTGCCATGTAGTGTAAAAGCCCACTGAGTGGTCGGAATACAAGTACAGTCCATTTACTTCTCACAGATATTGATTGATGTTTACAGCAGCCAATAGCTCTGACTGTGTGTTACGCCACTTCTATGCAGCTTCTGCTACAAACTGATGTCAGAACACATTCTTCAAGACCAACCATGCCAGTCTGACAAGGAATACAGTACTGAGGTGGTTTGGCAGTTTTCTACTGGCTTTTCTACTTAGCTGCATAGCTAACCAAGCTAATGGGAATAGCAATCTTTCCATCAGGAAACTCTGTAAATGACATCAGTACTGTAACATAATCCGCCATCAATCTCACAGGCTGTGTTTGATCCTGCTGCCCATTAACAACAGATAGAGTTAGCTAACTACTAATTAACTGTTGCTAAGTCCCCATAAGAAAACTCTTAAGTAATGAAGTTAGTGCTTTTGTTCAGTAATCAGTGAGGCCTTGCATTACATTAGCAAACTCTAAAATACCATTAACAAAATCCGAAAATACCAAATGAAATAACTTTTTTGTCATTGTTAGCCAAATACTGGTGTATAGGTAATAGTAACGACTTTGGTTAAATGTCTGTTTGAGTTTCCAGTGGCCTTGCCAGTCTTAGGTGCCAAATACTGTTTTTAGGGTCCAATTTGACTTGTACATGCTACTCACTCACAGTAACGTGTACCTGTTCATATATAAATCTGCTCACATTTTGATGGTATACTTCAAGTTTCTTTGACCAATGACTGCTGATTTATTGTATTGTCATGGAACTCTTGCTCAGAGGACATTTGTGTTTTTCTGCCCTTTTAGCTGTCACAGCTGAACCATTGTACAGCATTTTGTCGTTCATATAACATATTTTTTTGCAAACCCTTCATACAACATAACATACTTGTAAAGAGGCCTTTCTACAATCTACAAGCATGAATTTATAAATACCATTCATAAATATAGAGTAGTACTTCTTTCTGTACCTAATCAAGCTTTTGTGGCAGGTGACCCCAAACAAAAAATTGCTTCAAAGGTTTATGGAGGCTAGCAGTTTCCCCTTGCTTCCAGTCTTTGGGATAAACTAGGCTAAACACACCCTGGACGTGTCCCTGTACTGGACATACAGAGTTTGTCATCAGATTAAGCACATCTCCCAAAAATGGTGGCATGATCTTTTAAGCATAACCTTTATCTTGGTCATTTTAGCCCTAAAGCTTGGTGGCAATCTGATACCTGCTGCTTGTAGAAGAGCAAATGTGTTCACTCTGAAGGCCTGAAACTGAGTGTATTTCAGAAGGGTACGAGCAGAGGAACACTCTCTTTCTCTGTCTCCCCATTTGGTTCTGTTGCTCCTGATTTCTTGGAACTTTTGCCTCCCTTTTGTCTTTGCAGATCCCTCTGGTAAATGAAAGAAAAGTTAAAGGGAGAGAAAGAGAGAGTAGGACACATGAAGGGGGGGGGGTATAGATTAGGGAGAGAGAGGCAGGGAAGAAATGAGAGATGTGGTAAAGAGCAGGGAAGGATGGCAAAGACGGGAGAAGAAATAGCCAGAGGCTCTCTTTCTCTCTCCTTTTTTCTCTGGTTCTCCCTCTCTCTTTCTTTTCCCCACATGCCAAGCAGAAGCAGTGCTGGATGCTAATTACTTATTAGATTGCAGATATGTGCGGCGGGGTAGCAGGGCTAATTAGGTTAGCGCCCTGCTAAAATGAAATGTCTTAATGCTGACGCTACTTACGGTATATCCAACCTAACAAAACCCCACCATCCTCCAACCCCCCCTAACCCCACTGCGAGTCCAGTCAAGCTTGATCCGAACTAAGCCAACCTGAGTGATGGGCAGTAGCTGAAGGACAGAGTGGGGCCGTCTGGAAAATGCAGCTTACGTCCTGGACAGACAGAGAGGGGAGGGGATGAGCCGGCCTCAGACGGCCCTAATTATCCCGCTGACCTTTCCAGCAGACTTAGAACGGAAGGAGGAGAGGAAAGAATGTGAGCAGCTCTCCATGTGACTGACTCACTGCTGTAGTGTCAAATACCAAACAAGTTCAATGAGACTGTCCTCGTAAGGAATTCCATAGCATTAGTTGTTTGTTCAAGCAGCTCAATGACTTGTGTTTACATTTACCTGACAAAGACCTCCATGGCTCCTGTCTCTCAGGAGCAAAGGGAGGAGTGAAAGGGGGAGAAAGGGAAAACATGGTACTCAGGAGGTGGGATGGAAGGCATATGAGCTTGACACTGCTGTTTCACCTACCAACTTCCTTATGAAACCCATATTTTCCTAACACAGGCCACATAGCAAAAGCAGCATGTTAGCTTCAATACTCCATCTACAGGCAGTACAGTACAATCCTGTCTCCTAGAACTTATGTTTGTATATTGCTAAATTGTTTTCATAATAATTAGGTTGTGGTGACAACATGTGGTGAAACACGAGGCGGCTGTGGCGCTGAGGCAGAGCGGGTCGTCCCCAAATCGGAAGGTTGTTGGTTCGATCCTGGTGCCACATATCCTTGAGCAAGATATGGCCCAAATTGGCTCCCGATTCAATAGCATCGGTGTGTGAATGTGTATGAATGAGTTAGTTTCTGTTCGATGGGCTTTACCATTGCTGTGTGAATGTGTGTGAAAGGGTGAATGTGGCACGTAGTGTAAAAATGCTTTGTGATTGGAAGACTAGAAAGGCGCTATACAAGTACAGGTCCATTTACCATTTACATTTATGTAACACGGTTACATGGAGGTGGTTGGGGTGGATGGTGGATTTACAAAAGGCTGGACTGTCACCATCACCACCTGTCCAGGGTTCGTTTCCAGACTACTGCAATAAAAGCACATGATTTCGGTTAAATGTTGATAAAAAAATCTTATGTCTCAAGTAGGGATGTCATAAGAACCATTACTTTGGTACCAAGTCGAAGTTCTGAAAACGTGATAATAATAATTTTCTATTCGATTCGTATCTACGGTACTGTAGGTACAGAGGATTCAACTCTTCCAGACCTAATGAGGCTGCATATACACCTGCAAGCAGCCTTTTTCATTAATTATAGATTGTGGCGGCCTGCAGTAGTTTCATAATAAACCGAAAATGTTAACATTGTCTCAAACATTGTGTTCAGCCATTCAGCAAAGCATATCTCACTCCCAGTAAGTATCTGCGATCTGTTAACTAGTGGACTACCTCCCCTCGCACTGCCTCTGGAGTCTAGTGACAGTCGCACATGCAGAGAAACACCTACCCCATACACGGCCCACCTGCTGATGTGAAAACGGAATCGTGGCTGAAAAAACTGAATGCCAGTTGTGTTTTTTGGGCAACTTTATAAAACATACTGCTGAAGAAAGTCAACAGAGACACATACAGGGAGAGAGAAACAAAAGGAGGCTTGGCAAGGTGAGCTGGCGTGTGTGTAAGAGACACAGACCACAGAAGGTGTGTGCACGTGTGGAAAAGAGTACTGAAGGGAAAAGCAAGTGAGCAGATTACCTGAGTTTGTAAGTTAAATACTGAATTAAGCAATCTATTAGAAGAAGGCCATTGTTGTTATATTTTGTAATGTTTAAATGTTTTAATAAAGGAATGTATGTTTAAGTAGGAATCACTGATATTGATATCGACTAGTACGTTTCTGGTATTGTGACTTCCCTAGTCTCAAGTCACTGCTGACTTTTGAATATTGTTGTAGTCACTTCAGTGGATAGTGTGGCACAATTTCTTTGTCAGTGAACATTTTACTGATAGATTCAATATCAACATTTTTCTTACTTGCCAGGAATGTTAATTTAAAATAATTTCCTTATTATGTTAACATAACTAATGAAGGAATGAAAAGAATCATTACTTGCAGTCTAACATTCAACATTGTATTACAAATAAAGAATATATATTTCTATACTCTACAGACAGAGAAAAGGTAATTCATGCTTTTATTTCCTCTGCTGTAGACTACAGACCTCTTTACTCCTTCTCACTGTTACAGATGATCCAAAATGGGCAGCCAGGCTTTTAACAGGTGCCAAGAAACAAGACCATATTACTTACTTTATCCTGTTTTGTACCAGCTTATTGGATTTAGAATCGATTTTAAGATTCACACACAGTACAAATGGGGTCTAATGGATCCCATCATATTTTTGGACACAGGCAGACCATATTCTTACCTTTAAAACCAACACACCTTTTCAGCTTGATCCTACGGAGCCCCTAAAGAGACATGTTTCTCCTGAGCACAAGATACTTTTCTCGTATCTCGTGTTCACGAGAAACCTTAGGTTAAGTACAGGCAGTTGTGCTTCCTGTGTGTCTGCCTCTAGGCTCATTAACTACTCCGATCTGCGTAGTCAAATCAGCCGCACAATTTCGAGTGTTATAAATATATATCTATATATATAAGTGTTATATTCTCAGCAT
>NW_023339740.1:1052600-1054805 GCF_004916995.1 Morone saxatilis | reverse complement strand
GGCGCACCATTCTGTCCTGCCTTTT
Organism: Morone saxatilis; assembly: GCF_004916995.1. NCBI lineage: Eukaryota > Metazoa > Chordata > Actinopteri > Moronidae > Morone > Morone saxatilis. The sequence goes on along the minus strand of NW_023339740.1, from coordinate 1,054,780 downwards.
GAGAGAATAACAAAAAAAAGGTCTGGCCTTTTGACACGGATTACCTTTGTTAGTTTTAATACTTATTTGGCTAAAAAATGTGTGTGTCAAAAAAAGGCTGTGTCAACAATAAGTAATTTCATTGGTTACCATTTTGTGTGGCGGACCCATCAACACATTGCTAATTTAATTATTCAAAATGAGCATGGCGTTCTGACCGGGGGCTCATGCGCAGTTTGATACCCACCAGGCTGTCAGTCAAACTCTCAGCTGTTCCCGAGCCTGCTAGTACGGGAATGGAGAGGCCTGTAACGCCTCCTAGAGGGTAGGAGGGCAAACAGTGTGTCCTGGGTGGGAGGTGTCCCTAGCAATGCTGCGCGCCTTTGCTCGTGATAGTGCAGCGGTAGAAGTTCACCGGACTCTAAGGAGACAGATGGGCCTTCCTTTTTTTCCTTGCCGCCGTTTTTCCTTGCCGTCGCCAAGTGCTTGCTCATGGTGGGAACTGTTGGGTCTCTGTAAATAATTTTTATAGTACGGTCTAGACCTGCTCTATTTGAAAGGCATAATATGAAACGGGTGTGACCTTGTGACAAGTAGTCAAATTTAAGTAAACCAATTAAGTAGCCTAAAAAAACAGTATTTAGCTGATATTTGTTTATCCAACAATGTAATTACATGTGTTATTTTGGCAAAGGTAACGGAATATGAAACAAAAATAATGTGAAGTAAAGGTATGTATGTATCTATATGTATGTAAACAATGCAAAGCAATTACAAAAACCAACCATATTTGACTGATTAAAGATGAATTACAAGCAAGGGTAAAAAAGACAGCTTCTTCTCTCAGGCTGTGATATTTTTTTTAAAGTAGCATGAAGGGAACTATATCTAAATTTCATTCTACAACCTTGTGTTGTAAATTAACCTTTAATCCTTGAAACAGGTGGATCTTTAGCTTGGATGTAAAAGTAGTCAGCAAGTCTTACTTCTGACAGTTTGTTCCACTTTTGACCAGAAACTACAGGCAGCCTCTCCACGCTTACTTTTGACTCAAGTTGACTCCAGCCAGTGATCCAGAACCAGTTGACCCAAGAGGTCTGAAAGTTTCTTACCAGGTCGGGTTGTCTAATAAGTATCTTTGACCTAAACCATTCATGGAGAAGCAGTAGAATTTTGCAGCTGTCTGATTGCTATCTTGTAAGTGAAAACAAGTGCTCCTCCAATATATATGTGTATCCTTCAGTTCTCCTACCAGTTCCGTAATGGCAAGGCACTGGACTTCCTCACCAAAGTCAGTTGAACTTTAATCTTTTACTTTACAGCAGTGATCAGGCAAAAACGACCACAAACATATTTGGAAGCCTTATCTAACTGATAGCTGACAGTCTGGTGACCTACATACAGTGTTTTATTACTTTTGTCCAGGCTATTATAATCCTCTGTTATTGCTCAACGTCTGTATGTCTCCTGACACTGAGTGGATACAATCGGCTTTTCAAGTTCAGGGAAGATGCAGAGATTTAGTTGTGGTTTGATTTAATGCTTCTAACTGACATCTCTTGTTGCTGCATTTCCTGTAAGCATCAGAGTGAACATCCTGTCATACAAATCATATCTGGAGGAGGTCCAAGGCCATAAAATGCATGCATGTTACCTTTAGATACAGATATGGTGTTTGGCTGCATGGATGGGTTATGAGACAATTACAATTCAAATACGCTTTGGGACCCTGTGAATGTGATCAACAATCAACTATCTTCAAGCCTACAACCCAAGGCATCTCTATATCTTTCTTGGCTCTGATTGGATGTTTTCGTCCAGCCCTGGTGGATTTTTACAAATGCCATAAGGAGCACTAGGAGGAACCAGAGGAACCTGATTTGTGTCACAGATCTGTTTCATGTATTACTGTCAAAATAAAATGAAGGCAGTTGCAACACGGAAGCCATCAAACATCATTGAGCTAGAGGCTTTTGCACGTGAAGAATGGATAAAGATTCCAATTGAGAGGTGTAAGAAGCTTGTCAGCACTTACTGAAAAAACGTTTGTTAGAAATGATAAAAGCTAGGATACTTCACAAAGTACTGAAGCTGGGGGTTAAATAATACTACACATGCACATGTGTTAAAAGAGTAAAAAAATGTTGAACTTGAAAGTTAAGTCAACTTCCGTTATCAAAATAACTCAAATATGTATCAAT
>NW_023339740.1:1051251-1052442 GCF_004916995.1 Morone saxatilis | reverse complement strand
AGATAGATAGATAGATTTTTTTTTAGATAGGTTTTCTATATTTTCAGTATACCATTCTTTATTTTCAGTGATGTTGCCACAAGGAAAAAATAATTTTAGCAGGCAAACCAGAAACACATTTAAAAAAAGTAATTCATTTGTGTAATCTATCTGAATTAGACCTTCACACCATCAGATATGAATCCTGTGTTAAGAAAAGACGGTTCCTTTGTTTCATATCAGCTGAAACCTCAGTCATGCCAATCGAAGCATCGACGTTGCCCTCATTCCCTATCAATAAACACCCCCAGTGGACTGTGGCTGTGACTTGATTAAGCTAACCCGCTATCTAATTACCCCCACTTAAAATTTTATTACAATCACCTCTAATTTAATTATCATTGCTTATTATTATTTGGATGCAGTGCCCTCTTTCTATTTCTTCATACAGTATGAACAGCATTAACAGAATGAATGAAGTCAAGTGAATACACTAAGACATATACAGCTATTAAGTTAAGATATTTACAGTATGACAGATTAGCAGTAAATTATATAGTGCGGATGTTAGTACAAGTACAGGTAATTAAATTAGTTGACATTATATACAGACAGCTAGATATGAATTTTTACAGCGATCATCTCGGTTTCAGTGCAGGGGGCTTTCTAGAAGGCTAGTAAAGCCTGGGACAGATGCATTGTGGGTGGTGGTCCCTGGGATAGAGCCCCGAGGCCCCTTGGGATGAAAGGCGGGAAACCCTGTGCTGCTAATTAATGTAGACCCTGGTTAGAGAAAAGCTTTCCTCCGTCGAGCACGATGGAGTTACAGCTAGTCAGATCTCTGTGTGTCTCTGTGTGTGTGTTCTGTATACTTTGTGTGTGTGTGTTCACAGCAGCAGTAGTGCTTCAGAGAATAAATTACAGCTACTCCTTGAGGGTCTGAAGGGGACTGCATGAATTTCACAGCTGAACAATCATCAGTTCCTCCTCGACACACATCTGCACATTTACTCGCATATACACACATTATACACTCACACACACCAACAGCCCGCAGTCCACTGCCATGCTTCCAGAAGAAATGGTGTAAACTGCAACCATTTATTTTTTTGTTTTTGGGATTTCACAAAATAATATGGTTGATATGTTTTAGCTCAACTTAGACACACCTACACACTTCAACCGAGCCACCTGGGGCGGCTGTGGCTCAGA
>NW_023339740.1:1048245-1051046 GCF_004916995.1 Morone saxatilis | reverse complement strand
TAAAAACGCTTTGAGTGGTCGGAATACTAGAAAGGCGCTATACAAGTACAGGTCCATTTACCTTATGCAACATTGTAATTCCAGTGTGGGAGGGGTAATGCAATAATGTGTGTGTCATTGACAAAGAGAATGAAGGCACTGTTAATATGTGTAGAAATCTCTAACCTGCTCTGGGTGTGTGCGTGGTCATGTGCATGTGCAAGTGTCCAGGATTTTGCGAAATATGCTCCTTTCTACGCAAGAAGTAGAAGCAGTGGGAACCTGATAGCCCACCGGAGGAGACTGCTAACCTCGGTTCGTCAAAATAAAAATACATATTTCATCAATTATAAATTTGTATGGAATTGTAAATTTGTATAACTGGACATTGTTAGATAATTCTAATGTCCTAAAATTGGTAATTATTATAATAGCATCACCTATTTCAAAGCTGCAGTAGGTAACTTTTATAAAAATAAATAAAATGTTGTATTTGATGAAACACTACATCCTGACAGTAGAACATGACACAGATAATCTGTGAAAAAATCTGCTTCTTCTGAGTCCTCCTAGCGCTCCTAATGGCATTTGCAAGAATCCACAGGGCCACCAACCCAAAGTGTCTTTCTGTCTTTCTTGGCTCCGACTGGTTGTTTTCATTCAGGCCCAGTGGATTCTTGCATTATGTTTAAGCTACACATATTAGTTTAACTTTATTATTTTATGTTTGTTCATGTCTTTGTTTTCCTGTTTGGGATGGGCAGCTGTTGGAGAGTTAGAAGAATAAAACAAAGACATGATCTGAGGAAAAACAATGATCGGTGTCTGACTATGCCAAACATTTTCATCAGTAATGGCCTGTTAAGTGTTAAATTACTTCCAGTTTTCTTTCTTTGCCAAGTCAACATTCACAGCAGGGTTTCTATGATTTAGCATCCTAGATCCTGTCCTCAGAGCATCAATTGCAAGATGGTGTAATGTGCAGCGCACATAGGCAACATCTGCCCCCTTTGAAATGACTGCTGTCTACATTAGAGCTTCTTATACTTTCCACTGCCACAGACGCCCATTTCATTTGACTGATAAGATTTCTCTCTGGGGATCTATATGGGGGGATTTGAACTGTACTCATTTTAATTATAAAGCTGTCTATACTTCACAGGGCAAGATCATATCACATTTATTGTATCAGGATAAAAGATGGAGATAATAATGATCAGTAAGAGGAGAAAGTGAAAGCTATTTCACTTGATCAAATCTAGGATGTTTCTCTTCAAACAAAGTGCCCTCATATGAATGTACCCCAGTTGTAATGAAGACCGGAAAACTCCAGTATACCCGACCTGATTCGAATTACACTAAAGTGCACGGATCCCTCACGGCAGCCAAAGTCTGTCAATTATGGTGCTTGAACATGCATTTAATGGATATAATGATATATTATTGATATATCATTGACTATTTCTTTTGCTCGCAAGTAAACACTGGAATCTTTCCCAACTCTCTCATCCGTTCCATATGACATGAATAGAGCATAACGGCAAACAGAAGCTGAATATTACCGTCTGTAGAAAGCTGATAAAACATTCAGCACTTTCGTTTACCTTCACATTTTGAGTCAGTTGTTTGTGGTAGTATGGCACTGTGTTTAATTCACAATTGCAATGGCAAAGCTACAGTTTTGATATACACCTTCTGGCTTCTGAGCCAGCTGAGGCTCATGGGTATCCTAGGATTCTGAGCCATCTGCCATCACAAAATGAAAGAAACATGTAGATATATCTTCTGGAACAAAGTTGAAATAATTAAAATGGAAAGCCATTAGAAAGGATATATGTACCATTACATAGACTTGTTTTTCTATGCTAAGGAACACTTCGGATATGATTAAACTTTACACAATATTCAGAACAGGGATTCCAACATCTAGAGTAGGGTTAAGCAGGGATGAAATGAGGCACAAACCTACTCATAAAAATATATTTTTTTGTAAATAGTTATCTTACTCCTGTGATCAAAAACATTGCTCTGAAGCTCAACTGACCTTTACTAAGCCCTGCCCCTTTTTGCAATAAAAACAGTTTAGCAAGATTATCTAACTAGTTAGCTAACATTTTGCTAACCTTAGCTAACTTAAGATGTTACCATACTGTATATATATTGCTTTTATCTTTGAACCATCATCAAAATGTGGTTGTCGTTTCAACATAGATAGCTTAGCACACAGCATATCTAGTTACAGGAAAGGAGGCTTGCACAAATGTTATTGGAGTACAGAGCAAAAAGGGGCGGCACTTAGAATGGGTCAATTCTGATGTTGTAATGTAAATATTTTCCTGATGAATATAACAACTTCTGACCAACCCATATCAATTTCAGGCTTAAATTAACAATTTAGTAATGCCCACTTTTGGTTTAAGCCCTGCCCATTTTGAGTATGGATACAGGTAATTTAGTTGTTTGTACTGATACATACATTACAGATAATGGTGTTATTGCTAATACCTAATCTAGAGGCCATCAGAGGAACTGGAGCTGACAACACTTGGAGTGGCTTCATTTTTCTGCTATGGAGGTTGCTGCTTAGTTCAGAAAAGATATCAATTTAATGAGAGCAGTATGATTTCTTTCCTTTATACTCGTAACGTATAAACACACATTCAAGTACAAGGGCATCACACACACACACACACAAATATTTTAACACATTCTTTGTTCTTCCTCAGACACCCTGCTGTCTGTGCTGTGTATCCCTGAGGCCGCCCTCAATGCCCTCAGGTCCTGATGCTGCCCTACTTTTCTGTTGACACACACACACACAC
>NW_023339740.1:1047654-1048216 GCF_004916995.1 Morone saxatilis | reverse complement strand
CACACACAAACACACCCTCAGCCCTATCCTTAAATCGAAGGCCTTCAATTGGCAGGTGTACACAGCGTGAAATAACAGGAGAGGGCCAAAAGCCACACCACTACACCGTATGTATGTGTGTGAATGTCTGTGTTAGAATGCATACTGGGAGTCTACATGGACAGAGGTGAAGGGACAGGAAGGAGGTGGGGGTTGAGGCGGTCCAGCAGAAAGGCCCAGTGTGATTAATACAGTGTTTACACCCAGGTTTCCCGGCATCCCCTGTCCCGTTAATCTGTCCCTCTGACAATCCACCGAGCCTAATGTGAAATGAGGCGTGGAGCCGAGTCGTTTATTATCCAGGCTGATGAGACAGGCCAGGCGGACACTGGCATCAGCCAATAGGATGCCATTCAGGACCTACAGCAAACAACTCCACATGAACTCATAAAATCAGACAAATTTAAGGCCATAAAGAGCATTAAAGTGGTTTAAATACAGTAAGTGCAGGTTTTATTTTTCCATTTAATGTCAATGATTACCACGCCCTTTTGAAATGAAATCACAGTGTTGGCAAAATGTC
>NW_023339740.1:1047300-1047635 GCF_004916995.1 Morone saxatilis | reverse complement strand
ATGTTCTGCAAACAGGTTTATAAAGCGGAAGCCAAAGCTGTTTTATCCAATTTTCACTTAAGTCACTACGTATCTTAATTAGGCATGCCACATCTTTTTAGCAAAAAAATATATAGCACAAGGCTTCTTACTTTTTGCATGTGAGTGTAATACACACATACATTTATGCAGGGATGCTGAAAGTCAGAGTTGGGGTGAAAAAGTCAATCTATATATGATATCATAGGTATTTATAAACACAATGAACAACACGTGTGCTTTTAATGAGGCAGTTGTAAGTTCACATTTATTTATAATACTTGAAATTGTTATGTTACAGCAGTAACAGCTGCCAT
>NW_023339740.1:1041222-1047275 GCF_004916995.1 Morone saxatilis | reverse complement strand
CAAGTGTGAACCTATCGTGACATGACCCATTGGTTTGTGGAGTACCATTCTGAAGCCTCAAATTTGGTATTTGGTGACAGTTTGTCAGAGCTAGCGGAGGTGACGTACTGTGAGTTGAGCTGCTCTTGTTTCGTCACACGCAACCTATATTAATAGAAAGATAAACAGTACAATAAAATATGTTTCTGAAATGATTTTAGTTGAGAAATAGGCAATGCAGTAACAGAATTGTGATCCATATCTGATCAGCACTGCCTAGTTTGACAGTTTGATCTGAGTTTGGTGCATCGAGGTGGATGGACTCACTGAGAATGACCTGTCAATCACAAGGTAGTCACCCCCTAAATCATACCATGCTTTATGGTCTATTTGCAAAGTAAAGTCCTTTATATGTGAAAAATACTGTTACTTGCGCATTACATCCACAACGAACTGAGTGTCCATGTTTTATTCTCCCAATGTAGTATTAAACAGTTCTTGTCCCTTAACATATAATAGCTTTAAACATATTTAAAAGACAATTCAGATTAGACAATTCAACTCAGAGTTAGCAGGATGTATATTAACAAACTGAAGGGATTATTTAAAGGCAGTAATCAGAATCTAGATTCAAAATATACAAAAATTGCTATGCTACGGCAGGCAGTCGTGCACCAACATATCCAAAATGTAATCATAATCATAATTAAACATTTAAAAATGACCATCTTAACTCCATTGCTTGAATTATTTCAAGAAATATCCAAGCCTTTGTGAGCACAATGCTAAGGTTGGTAGATGGATAAAAACTTTAATCTTGGGCTAAAGTTAAAACAAAATAATCAGGCTACAATGTACTGTGCAAACTTTAAGCAGTAGCTTGGTTAGATTCATAACTGTATGTTCTAAAAGAAATGCAGACTGTTTCTTTTATCAATCTGTTATGCTATTTACTGCAACCCTTTAAAGTAGATATATATCAGCAAAATATTTGTCATGATAGCAAGACATTTAGCTATAAAATAACAAGTGGTGCTACTCAGCCTGGAAAAGAAGCCTTTGCTATACATTTTTTGCATTCAGAGTGTTGTACATGACAGGCAAAGGGAGAATTCAGTCTGAGTCGTAATGTGAGATGTGACTTTGAGGGATCAGAGAACACGAAAGGCGTGTCAACAAAGCTGTAGTGCTGGAGAAACAAAAGTTGCAAATGGTATTTTTAGCCCGCAGCTTCTGAGCTATATTACGTGCAGTCTGGCCTGTCGCTTCACTCTGCTGAGTCTCAGCTCTTCCCAGCAGAGGGGTGGAAGCAAGCTAAATGGATTATAGCGAGGATGCAGCTACACTGATTTGGTACACAATGCACTCTACCCTGTCTGTTCTACACCCTGCAGACTTGGCACCTGAATTGCAAAGGAGCTAACATAAGGGTTTGCATGTTTGTGTCTCTGTGTGTTTTGGAGGTATGTGTGTTCAGACATAAAAGAAAATTCCCCAAAACATCCCACTGTTGTTAAAAACACTGGTTCTATTGTAGGACTGTGTTTTTATTTATTATATCAGTATATACAACAAGTACAATAGAGAGCAGAAAAGGGTTTATTGATCCTCAACGTATATATAGCTGTTCATCACTTAATAACTCTTTGAATACACTGATGATGGCCGACTGATGCCATGAAGAAAATTCAGGAGTGGAACAATGACTTGTATGGAGTTAGGAGGGAAAAAGCATCAAACAACACACCTGATTTGATCTGTGATCTCGTATGCACTGGACCCCTCTATAGAGAGTGTCTCACTTCATCACATTCTCACTCCACAGTCAAGTTAGCAACAATTACTAAGCAACATCTGGTTAAACATTCAACATAAAGCTTGCTGAGAAGGCTACTGTAAAACATGGTGGTTCAACATGGTGGACTCCATGGAAGGGGACCCTCCGTGTCTGTAGATAAAAAAGGCTCATTCTTAGATAACTAAGGACTACCGGTCCATTTCAAGTACAGCTTTTTGAGAATAAAAAATATGTAAACACTATTAAGTGTATAAAGCGAAACTTTTATTATATTATAGTTTTTATTGTGTTTTATTTGGAACAAGAAACTTTCTTATGTTTTTTAATGTGCTTCAGATAGTTTGTGGTGGTTGCTCATGGGAATTTAGAGTTTAGTACAAATTATAAACTTTGAGGAAGGAAAAAATACATTTTTAGGCAAACTTCCACTCTGTGCTGCCACTGTGATGAACAACCTGGATCTGCTCCAATAATGAATGGGTGACTGTGTGAATTCATTTGCTGCCATTTTTGCACCCAAACAAGTTTCATTTTATTGCAAGTCATACTCACTCTCAGCTAAGGCATCTTCTCATATTTACAGATGGTTCACCTTGGCATTCTCACCAACTTTTTCACTCTAGTCTCAAGTTCACTCTAAGTAGAAATGTACACCGTATCGTTGGGTCATCACAGGTTGGAGTGCAGGGTAGATTTCTCAAACATATTTCTTTGCAAAACAATACAAAACAAACAGCTCTACGGCTTAAGAAGAAAACAGATTTATGTGCTGAAATTCAGCCGTAACCCCGTCTTAACATAATAATGCATAATGAGGTTTATAATCCACTCCGTGAATGCACAGAAATGCATAGATGATCCTAACACAGTGACGGGATATGTGGTCTGATAGATGTGAGTGTGAATAAGCAGATATAGCAAAGAGATGGATAGATGCAAATCTAAGTTTATTATTATTATTATTATTATTATTATTATTGTTATTATTATTATTATTATATTTTCCATGACACTAACACTTTACCCTCACTCTGCCTTGTTTCCCCTTTTGTCTGAAGTTAAGCAGAAATGTTTACTTTTTCAACATAGACGAGCCTACCACATAGCATATCTAAGTAACTACTACTAAGTAAACTAATGCTTAAACACTTTAAATATTGATTGAACCACTTAAAACACTTGTAAATTCTTAGACAAATGGGATCAAAATTGGAGCATTGCATGCTCGGGTATATGCATTATAGAAATTAATGTACAGTAGTCTTTGTGTTGTATGTTGTGTTATGTTTGTGTGTGTGTATAATGGTTGTGTTGTCAGTCACAGCCTTCTGCTGATGTGTCAAAATGTCGGTTGCCTCCTCCGTCGATAGTATTTGCCGCTCTGTGTGCAGCCTGAGCCGGGCCGGCTGGGCGAGAGCAGAGAGCAATAACTGTGAATGAGGGAAGCAATAACTCTGTTGGCTCCCTCATCAAATCAGAACCGACTGATGCGGAATAATCAGCAATTGAAATCAGAGGGAGGAAAAGAGCTGAACTGACAAAATGGGAAATGTCATCATGAGAAGAGCAATAATAAAGGAATCAATGAGGTGCAGTTGCCAGTGCACTACTTTGAGGCAATAAAACAATTGGGGTAGAGTTCTGCCTTCACACTCTTCCCAGAGTTGTGAGGAAAGACCAAGGAGGAGTAAAAGACGTGAAAAAAGTTAGAGATTATCAGCCTGAAACCATGAGGTCACACACTGCATCTGTACAACTTGTTTGTTTGGTAGTATTAGGTATTTAAGTAAGTATTTAAATTTTACTTTAAACTTTAAAAGAAGAAGTGATTAGTTTCTATTTGCTGTAATCAAATTGATGTTTTGCAGTAACTATTGTGATCTACAGCCATGGAAACATTTTCATTTTCAACCCCTGACAACAAATTCTTAATTTCTAAAGCCCCTACAAGGAACTGACGGATGAAAGCTTATTTATTTGATTACAAGGGGAATCATACCGAATCCAACCTGGTGGCAGGAATTAATAATAACTACGTAGAAAGGGGATCTTGGCAATCTTGATCAAGAACCTGAACCTCAGTTTATGTTCCCTTATCCCTTATAAAATCCTGTGCATTTTGTTTTTGTGTACGCTCAGTTCAGTGAATGAAGACTGTGAGAAGAACTTCAAATGTCTTGACCATATCCTGTTAGCATATTTGCACACGATTATGAGCTTCCTCGCTACCACTGCAAAGATAGATGGCATCAGCGTCACGTCATGTATAAAGAGACATGAATAACCAGAATTAAAACAGAATTCAGTCTTTAGAGGACATACAGAAGAAAAAAAAAGCAAACTTTATTTGACACTAGTAGTGTTTTTTTCCACCAAATTAGCTCTGGTTCCTTTAACTGGTTCTGTTCAAGAGTCTTGGAACCATGGTGTTCTCTACCAATTTTGAGCAAAACCATTGTAATGGAATAAGTTAGCTCATTCTTGTGTGCTGTTCCAACTATTGTTTAAGTCAGATACAAGACCACAACTGGTTCCTAATGATTACAGGGGGAAGAACTGATTGGAGTCATTATTTACTAATTAGCCCTTTAAGGTTGTTCAGAAATGCATTTGTTACTGCTTTATGTTTCAAATGCAGTTCGCTTCATGCTGGTCTCTTCAGCAGAGATATTTGAAAACTCCAGCGATCACATGGACGAGGTTTTTGAAAATGCCAGATGTATGACTGTCAGCCTTCCGCAGACACAGCTGAGCACTTCAGCGTGGAGCAACCTTCTGTCGCCTCCGAGTCACTTTGTCACACACTGGTGATGTCTGACAACAGAGACACAATGAAATGTCAATGACAACATCTGTGTTACGCAATCACAGACAGGAGACAGAACTCAGATACATCCTGCTGAGACCGGTAACCAGTTCTATCTGTCAGAACATTTGATCTGTTTAAATAGCTGCTTTACCAGTTGCTGTAGGTAAAGAAGAAGAGATGAACTGTTTGTGTTGACTTGTGATTTTACTTTGGTGGTTCAGGAGGTAGAGTGGGTTGTTACTTCATCATGGCATTGGCTGCTCCACAGGACATGTTCAGATGTCCTTGAGCAAGACATTGCTCCCATAGTTATCCTGTATCATAGCTCAGAGTGTGAGTGTGAGTGTGTTTGCGTTGGTGAATGAGGCACACTGTGAATCATGAAATCCTATATAATATTTACTTAATGCCAAACCTTCAAGAATCCTTTTTTTAATTAACACAGAGTAGTGTGAGGGTTACAGGAGGAGTTTTTCACAAAGGTCATCTGTGGCAAATATACATAGGCTTTTTATAATGATAATGATGTAATTATCATTATTTGTAGAGCAATTTGTTACAGATGGCTCCACACAAGGCAAAAGATAAAAAACAACAATAATAAAAGCAAATGGGAAACTCATACATAGTAAGATCTTCTGTGGACACAATTCTGCTAAGACGTCATCAAAAGAAAAATAGATACTAAGATCCACTGTGGACATTTATTGTGTGAAGGGTAAAGATTAAGTTCAAATTGTGAAATATTTATAAGAAATGTATTTTTCAAGATAAACTCTGGGATTACAAATTAGAGGGGCCAGTGTTGCCTCCAATACTAAATGGCCTTTGACGCTTTATGATATTCTTGTAACACTGGCACTTTAATTTATTCTAATAATGTTTTTCACTTTAAATGATGTGTATTTGTCTTCTTCTGACATTATTTAAACCCAAACTAAGCTTTCACCCTTCATGAAGGTAAAGAAATACAGACATGACCATGGAGCATATTTCCAAATAAGAAAACATATGTAATGCCATATATAAATAAATAGGTATGCATGAACAAATATTTCTTTTTATCTGACAAAAGTCATTCATTCATAAAGAAATATGCAGTGTATCACCCTACTTATGATTGCAGTCCATAATGCTTGTGAACAAGCACTCCCATAACACTGAAATGATAAAAATCCAAATCCACTGTCTTATTTAGAATTTGTCAGGGTTGAGCTAATTAAAAAGTATTGACAGCTCCAACAGACCAAACACCATTGTATTTAACCAGGTTTTACAGGCTCCGGACTCTGAATCATATCATCAGTTCAAAATCATGTTTATAGTCTGTTCTCATACAATTAGTAAAAATAAAACAATGTTAAAGCTACAGTCTGTAACATGTCAGCGTTGTTTGTTGTTATTTATGTTCAAACTCAGAGAAATCTGTCATTTGATTCAGGTAACTCTGTGTTTCACCGGTCGCCT
>NW_023339740.1:1033309-1041122 GCF_004916995.1 Morone saxatilis | reverse complement strand
CATGAACACTGAAGGAATCCTAACCGGGAGAAGCTGACTGCAATGATGGCAATGGTGGTGAAGACAACAACTCCCATGATCCCACACTACTTCACTACCTCGTAAAACTTTCTTTTGTTATTGTTTTGATGTGAAAGACGCCCTAGTGGCAGAAATGACATATTCTGTTCTGTAATTCTATGTTCTGTTTTTAAAGATCTTAATGAACAGAACATGAAGTCAATAACAGGCATTCGGGTAACACTCAGCAAATGAACTTACTTACTTACTAAAGAGCACAAAATGTATCCATCAAGTCTGTATCAGTCTATGTTAACACAACAATTTAAAGCATAGCTGAATATTTTCAACTGCAACTTTTATGCTTCATACTTTTATACCTTATGCTCTGTTCAGGTGGCATACAGCAGCTCGGCCCCCTGCAGAGAGCCATTTTGAATCCCACCTCTGTGGCAGTGTTTTTTTTCCATTGGTTGTTTTTTTTTTTTTCAGTGGAGTTTGTTAAAAGCAAACCCATGTATTTTCCTCAACTGTCACAGTCACATTCATTGTTTTCTTCTCTAAATTGTTATTGTTCCACCCATGACCCATTTTCTCTCAGCCAGCCACCCCCACACACACCTACACACGTATATGCACACACACGCACAAAACAACTCTCTAAAATACACACATCACAGGGGACGGGGAACACATTCATTGTGAGACAAAAAACCCAGAGCTGCAGTCATATGCTGGCACACCCACACGCACACGAGCAGGAATGTGTGACATAAAAACACAACGGGGAACAGAAACACTGTCTTTTTTTAGACACTTTTTATTGAAGTCTTTTGTACAATAAACAAGTGTCAAGTAGCAACAAAAACGCTCCCCTTTCATTTTAAGGAGGACGCGGAGAGAATGAGCTATGACTAAGCAACAGTAAAATGAAAAAGGGAAAAATATGTAAAGGATAAAGTAGCACAAAAGGGTGAAAATAAATACAGAGAAAAACTAAAGGGCAAAAACATGATGCAGATAAATTAAAGCACAATATGAGCCACTTGTCAACAATTTAATAATGGAATCAATACATGAATGTGTGTGTAATGCTAATTATTATTATCACAAAGAAGCCATTTGTGTCTTCCACCAGCCCTTTTTATACATGGCCACATAAAAAAGATGATCTATATATTCTATATAAATAAAAGTCACACAACTATTATTCGTCATACAGGAGTTGAAAACATTAAGACTGATAAAAACTTGAGGTTAGTTTCAATGGGTTTTAATTTCCATTGAAACTAATGGAGGAAGTGTTTACATTTGCCCTATTGAAACCTCAGATCTTGCGTTTTAATTTATGCCTAGCACATGTGGCAGGTGGTTTAAGGTTCATAGGATACTAATAGTGTCAGTGCTCACCCAAGGATGCTAGTGTTCCAGTAGGAAACAACATGAGTGATCCTCACATTTGCAAGTGAAAGGGTTAGAAGGATCCCAGTTTGTGTGCACAAAAGGTGTTAATGTGTAAACACTCAGAGGTAGCTGTGTAAACACCATTTCAGAATTTGAGAGGTGGGTAAACGGTGTTCACGTCCGCCCTGGAGGAAAGATACAGGAAAATGGAAGGTAGATAATAGCTGCTTGTATATAATACAGTACTGATAATTGCATAAGGACATGATCATATGGAGCTTTAATACAATTAGACAAACACCAGGGGTATCAAACCCCATGATACCACATTACAATGCCCGTAGGCAACCATTTATTGTCCTTTCTGCAATCGTGTGAAAGCGCCTCCATGAAGACCCTGCATCAAAATGACAAACAGAAAGAAAACTGTATCCTTGATTCTTTGTGACCAAAATATCTCAATCCAGGAACACTTAAAGCATCCTCAGGGGCACACAACCACACACTCGGCATGCAGTGCACCTTTACCTCACTCTCTTCTGGTGAGATATTTACTGCCAGACTCACTGCTACTTCAAATGGGTCTGCAGAAAGTCAGCTCTTTTAAGGGGTCATAGTCTTCTATGCTATGTGGGGATTTCAACAGGCTTACCCAGCAATTTTTGCAAATGCATATCCTAATATGCCCAAATCTCCACTGCACTTGGTCAAGAGAGAATCAGTTCACAAATAATCTTTTTAGTAATCTCTGTAGTTTTTGTAGTCTGACATTAAAACTGATCTAAAAAAAACATATTTTTTTATTCCTCTGGTGTCTTTATCCCCTCCCTGCTGCTCCCTCCTGTTATTACCCAATTTAAAAATAATTATAACATCCATTATGAGAGGGGACAAACATGACATGGAAATAATTAGTCCCACCACAGAGCATTGAAATGCTCTACAGTGGTGATGGTGGCCATTTTGTTTTTCATGTTTCTTATCCATTTCCCTTACACCCAAGAGAGCGAGAGGGAGGGAGAGGCAGGGTGAGTGCTGTAGTAGAGGTTAAGCTGTGTGTTGAGGTGCTCAGAAAGTCATTATGTTGGTCCAGGTAATAGGAAGGCCTGGGGAAAGTGTGCAATAAGAGGGACTCGGCTTATCTCCCACCTAGACTGGCCTGAATACCATTAATTACCTGTTCCCTGTGCCTGCCTCAGCTCTCTCTGTGTCTCTCTGTAGAGGCCTCTCCTCCCCACTCTGAATGGAAGTGAATTTTTCCTTTCCAATCTCCCCCTCCCCAACGCCACAACTACCGCTATCACACCGTCCTTCCTCAACCCTACACTTATCTAAGCCCATTTGCTTCAATGAGGCTTTGGATGATAATGGTCTATTCCAGTAATTTGTTTGGATTTTTAAGCAGCTATCAGAAGGACTAGGGTAGGTACTGATGGTGCTCAGTTGGTTAGTCAGTCAGATGATCAACAAGTCCTTATACCCGAATGACAAAATAGGTGGATGTTTCAAAACGGGCTATATGACTGTTACAAAAATGATTCATATGAGCTTTCTCTTAACCAACTCCCAACTTGCAGTGTCCCAACAACACTGCAGCTTGGTCAATGGCCCTCCACTTCAAAATATGTCACTGTAGATATCCTTCTAGTCTGATTTCTGAATGCGTCTGCCATCAAAGTCAAGTTGTAGAATGAAGAGCGAGAAAGTCCACATATGGAGGTGGAGGAGTGGATGAATGACTCAAACAAACACAGGACTTTAACCCAGGAGACCACTGTTCATGTTTGTGTAGAACCAAAAGAAAATAATTTCAAGTAATGTAATAAATTAACTTACGTAACAAGCTTAAGTTACATCAGGTACGTAACGTAACTTACAATCATTTTCAAAACCTAACCAAGTAGTTTTTGTACCTTAACATAACCAAACTGCAGCTGTTCCACTTTAACCATGCAAGCTTTGTTTTCGAAAGTCTAACCAACATCCACCATGTGTGGCCTCAATGTGTTCCAGCTGATGTTTCTACAATAGCCCAGAAAAGACAAACAAAACACTGGCTCTCGATTGGGGCTTTTGCATTTTTCTTGAATTTTGCAACCATCATAGTCTCTCCTACGATATTGGAAAGTGGTATTCAGTTGGTTGCAATCTTCACTATATGCTACTAAATCATACACACTGGTCCTCGTGAAGACAGTCTCCCGACAGTTTTAGCCTGGAGCAAGATCTTTTGACAACTAATGAGCCATGAGTGTTGGCTTGGATATTCTATATTTTATATTCTGTATGCCACCTCTATATATTCTATTTTGGACTTTCTGTGATCATTTCACTATGGCCACCCTGAAAGTGTTAACAAACAAGATGTATTTTTTTATAATCTGATCTAAAAACAAACAGCTAATAGCTAATAGAATAGACAATAATAATAATATTGTCTATTCTCTCCAACACATTTGTATTTTGATGTTTTAATGAACATTACAGTCTGTATGGAATGCCAGCATGGCTTTAGATTTTTTTTTTGTATCTGTTATCCTACCGTCAATACCATACCTCTATCATTCTTAAAGACTTGTTTTACAAGGTAGCCAGTCTCCCAGTCCTCCTAAATATTGTAGCTCGTGCTACCTCAGAATAATCACTGATGAGAGGGGGGGAAAAAAGCTCATCTGAAGTTAGAGGAAGGCACATTGCCTGCATATTTCAGGACGGCAGAGAGCGAGCTACGGGCCAAGGGCTGCGTATCACAGACTGCATGTTCTCCTCTCAGCAAGAGTTTTGATCATCTCCGTGCCAGTCAAACCCCTATGCTAACATTTACCTATGCCCCTAATAGAACAAGGGCCCGCTGTGGGTTAAACTTCGGTGCAGTATTGTGTGTGAAGATCATTATTCTACTGTTTTGTACCATCCAGCAGATTTCTTGCCAGTGGCAATGTAAAATATAAAATGCAGTGTTGAGGCCAGCAGGGCTGCCAATCTTCCTGCAGACACAGTCTCAGCTTCTTAAACATTCCTGTCTTTAAATCACCTTTGTGAATTTGAGATGGATTTTTGTGATGGATGATGCAACAGGTTTCAAATGTAATTGTAATGTAACATCAATGATTCCATGTTGAACAAACACTCTTAAATGATGACAGAAATTCCTCTGAAATGAGTAAAGAGCCATTTTCTGTTTAATTCTTTGAACCTGCTTGACACCCATCCCCTTTCAGTCATAACTCATCAAAACACATGGAGATTATACACAAATATGTAGGAATGTAAAAATATATCACAAGACAGTTCAAGCTCTGTAAAAATCTGTGAAGGTTGAAATCGTGAGATGAAAAAAAATTACTCATAATATTCTTTTTAAACAGCTGAGGGTGCTGTCTACTTTTGACTTTGCTTGTGTGATGACCTACGTAACTCATCTCAGTAGCTGTATCAAGGTACAAAAATATCCGTTTCACTTTTACAAAGACAAGGAAATAAATTGTTTTGCACAGGAAATTTTTCAGTCATAATTTGTCTTTAATATAATTTTGCTTGAAGCAAGAAAAGAGTTTATGCGCTGCGTCCACTAGTACTTGGTGCTAGGGGAACCATTCCAGCTTAAAATTGATGGCAGTTATGTCGGTGATGGGGTAGTTTTGATGCAAGCAGATATAAATGGTGTAGTCAGGACCGTACGCTACTTCTCGAGTCTTAGTCTTACTAATTACACTATTGTGTTTGGACTCTCCAACATTTTGACGTGTATGTTGGTTTCAAGTGACCCTCTGGTTGTGTATACAGATTACAACTTTCCAGTCCTGCTGGTTTATGGTGAATAAAAACTCGTCACCTATAACTATGCAAAGACTAGGGTTGAATGTACTTAGTCATTTAGATAGGTACATTAGTTAGTTTAGGGAGGAGAGACTCCTTTTGGTCCCCTGTGTGTAGTTCGGTTTTGAGTAAAGCAGTTTTGGGAGGCTCTCATTCAGTATTGTGAATTGAATCAAATTGTGAGTGTATCATTACATCCCTACAAAAGTGCCTTACTCATTGAGATCAATGCTAACACTAATGCATGTTGTATGTGACATATTATTTATATTATATATGATATAAAGTTCCTTTTCAATATTCGTTATATTGTGAACTTTTGCACATTCCTTCGACAATATTATGCATATTTTTGCAAAACTCTGCAGCATTAAAATCATATATAGTACATATTTTCTTAAATATTTCCTTTTTACATTTATGTTTGTTGAAGCACAATTCCTCATTTCTTTAGAGTTTTCTAAAATCACGTATTATTGTGACCAATTGTATGATACATTTGTGTGTGAGAAACTTCCTGCCTACGAAAAGATTAGATAACATTCAGTTGTGATATTTTTTTTCTCCCTGCCTGAGGCTGATATGATCATTCATTTGTATTCCCAAAATTAAGGAAATAATATGCTTAAAATTCATACAAATTACTTGTTTTACTTCCTGCCCTAATTCCCTATTTGGGTTAATTTTACAGTTATCAGTTGTTCTATACAGTTATTGTTCTGCATTGAATATAATATACAATATCCTTAAAATAAGTCATGTAGTCAGTTTACTCAATGATAGAAAAGTGTTCCTTTAAGGAAAAGGTCTGGAACCACTGGTTTAGCTACTACACAGTACAGCTGAGGCTGATGGGGATGTCAATAGTTTTGCTGGTATTTGGTCCTATAGTGTACACATAAGTGTTTTGATTTGATCAACCAACTGTCTAACCAAGAGTGTTGTTACTAGAAAAAAGTTATATAAGTTATATTTGTCTTGTGCTTTGTCAGTGATGTAATACAATTTTCTAAGCAATACTTCCTGTCACAGCAGTCTGATAAATGTCAGATTTATTAAGTCAGTGTTTCATTAGGAAAACATATTTTTGGGAGTATGGCTTGAAGTACCAAAACTTGTCCACCAGATCTCTGTCCTTGTGACTTTAAAAAATGAATATGTATCTCTAAATCTGTATCTGTTCTTCTCAAATAATCATTTCCTTGAATCCAAAAGTGTAGAGAGTGCAGCAGCTCTTTGGATACTTATGTTACAAGCACACATTTGATCAGAAAAATGACCCTGTTTTTTTTCCTGGATTCTGGTGGTTGTCACTAAACTAATTACTGGAACACACTTCATTCTTTTGCCTATTTTAGCTTTGTATTTACGGGTTGTGTGTATCAGAGAATCATTTGCAGACACTTGCTTCTAAAATGAGCTGATCAATTCTATGTTGTTGCCAATTACCCGAAATTATAGGGCGAATCAATCTTTCTCGATCCTTTGCTCTTTTAAATGAACAAACAGCAAATTCCTTCTGCAGAATGTGTGCAGGCTTTGACATCATTTCTGTGTTTAAGTGCAAAAGTAAATTGTGATAAGCTTTGTTCTTCATAATCTCTGTTCTTTTCTCTTGCATGTGCTGTGATGCCGTCTTCACAACAGGTAATGAGCTTTTTATATATTTCTGTATGACTGAATGTGTTGACCTGAATAGTAAACAGCCAGTTGCTGGCTGTATCTTACGGCTAACCATCTCACTGTCATTACTGTAATCTAACTGGTTTCGCAGGTTGGCAATATTCTATGTTTTTTTTTTAACAAATCCCATGAAAAGACCCAAACCAACAATAAATCTACTAACAAGTATTGATTGTGTATCTAAAGCCTGACATATTTTATACCTCTCCCCCATAGAGCTCCATTGTTATCAAGAAAATATTAAAAACCATTGACACACAAATACCGTATCAATCCCACATACACTTGCTGGAAATGCTCACTACAGCACCAAGTCTACATTAATCTGCTGCTGAAAATAGTCCCCAACAAATGCACTCTTTCTTTCTGTTTGAGTAATGTCTTTGAGACATTTTTTAGGTACATAATGTGATGGGTGGGAAATGGGATTTATTGACAGTAAGAAAATTAAAGAAAATTGCAGTGTTATTCTTTAATTTGAGTTAAATATTCATAAGCGTACATAGCAGTTGCTACTTAATGGAAACATTTGTCATGATATTAAGGCATAAGTATTCGACCGTAAGAGTGTAAGTTTAAAAACTAGATCAGCAGGGAACATCTGGATGGGGAGGGTTGATGACATTATTGTCACATTATTTACTGGTATTGCACGATTCTATCATTGAGTAAACTAAGTGACTTATTTTATGAATATTTCATATTATATTCAATGCATAACAATAACAGTAGAGCAAACTTTCTAATGGAGACACATTTTCTAAGCTACCATGAAACCTGATATGGTCTGCAATTGTCCAAAAATATCAGCCATGCAGATGTATCTGTATGACTCAACTTGATAGGTGTAAATATAAAGCTAGCTTGCCACCCTGCAAAGGAAGAGCGGTTATAGATAATGGATGGG
>NW_023339740.1:1031520-1033209 GCF_004916995.1 Morone saxatilis | reverse complement strand
AAATAACTTTATTTACCAAAACCATCTGGTTCATGTTGCTTCCCTTACCCCTTCCGAGCCGGGTCGTAACACCCAAGGATTTTTAACATCAATTATAACTTTATGACAAAAAACGAATTACACTTCAATCATTAAACATATATTCAAACTCAATTGTTTAAAGAGAATATATGTTAATGATTTATGAAGTAAAATTATATTTTAGAATTGTTTTTAAAAACTGCAAATATGTTCCCAGTCAATTTGACCGGAGGGATACCAGAGGGTTAGGCTAACCCTAACCCTAACCCTTAAACCCTGCAGCAACATGCCTGCACCTACACAGCACATTGTGTTATTTGGCTGTAGTGTTATTGTTGGCATAGGTTCCCTTGGGCCTTTACAGTAAACCAGGAAAAAGTTACAAGCAGACGTGGAGGGAGACATTAAAACATTTAGAGCTTAGGCCAAACCTAGGGGGGTCCAGGGGCGTGAGATTTTATTGCAACATTTGAGATAACAGAATGCCTAAAAATTATCCAGTCAGAGAGACTGAGGGGATATCGCACACAGTTTCAATTATTTTAAAAACCTAAAAGATTTGGGGCCTTTGAGAAAACATTTAGAGCTGGAGCCCCAGAAGCAATCCACTTGATCCACCCATGCTTACAAAAATGGCAAGGTCACTGCACGCCATTGTCGGAAGGAACAGGCAGGTATTACTGGAAAATACTGATGAGCAATAATAACATCAGAACAAGAACAAGATGTTCTTCCTGATTTATTTCATTTAGCGGTAAGTGAAATAACTTTAAAATAACTTTCAGTGCCAATGAATTGTGACTGAAAATTAGTACAAAAGGAAGGGAAAAATAAAGAGCAAGGTGAGGAAAGGTGAGAAAAAAGAGACAGAGCAAAGAGAGAGAGAGACAGAATGGAGGACCGACTAAGTGCTAAATGGTGTGAATAATTGAGTCGGAGGTGGCAACTTAATGAGGTGAGCAAGAGAGTGATCACGAAGAAGGCCAAGACTCCCAGTGTGGCCCTCCCAGCAGGACTGGCTAACACTGCCTGTCACATGCTAATATTGAGAAACTTCACACGTGCACAAGCATGGAGCAAGTGTGACAAACGCTAAAAGGCTTTCTCAAATTGGTATTTTGAAAAAAAAAAGAGCTGGTGCAAAATTGGTCACGCCTAAGGTACAGCTTTCAACATTCAAGTAATATGCAAAGGTGCATTCACATATGCATACATATGTACATCTGCAGGAAATAAATTTGCCGGAATGTTGCATGAGTGGAAAATGGCCACTAGATGGCCACAAAATGGCCAAAAGAATGTAAAGGAGAAAAGAAGAAAAAGTGGGCGTTCTTGTACCCTATGTATCAACCAGAACAGAATGCTTTACAGGAAGGCCCACTATGTACAATGTGAAACTAAGATCTACACGATTAGTTCAAAGAAAAAAACAAGACTGAATAAGATGGAGACGACAGGCAGAATACTTTCAGCCCTTTTCATAGACTTAGAGTTAAGACTGAAGACAGTCTAATATGCAATTAATTTTTCTTCTGCAAAGTATCGTCCACTGGCTTTGATCATCAGACGTGTCTTTAAGGTGCTTTGCTGTAAATGGTAAATGGTAAACGGACTGTACTTATAGAGCGCCTTCCTAGTCTTTCGACTGTACACTACATGCCACACTCA
>NW_023339740.1:1027732-1031501 GCF_004916995.1 Morone saxatilis | reverse complement strand
CATACACTGATGGCAGTGGCTGCCATGCAAGGTACCAACTGCTCATAAGAACGGAAACTAACTTTCATACACACTCATACACCGATGCAAAGACCTATGTCAAATAGCAGTCCTATTTGACAGAGTTATAAAGGTGTCATTCTGTTGTCTGGGTATGTCATAATCTGGTGTAGTGGTTGATAATATAGGTGGTAGGATTCATGTGGTGGTGTAACAACGGGTGTAACACATATGCAACACTAACCTCAGGTGTCATGCGGTTTTCACGCTGGTTTCACACTTAGCGTAAAAGAACTACACTAACACAAAGCAAGACCATGATTTTCAATAGAGATATGTATATACATATACATGCTGGACCATGTTTTGTGGCCAAGTAAATTTTCAGTCATTTTAACTTGATGGTGTTGTACCCCCATTATGTTGACATTCATACCACAGCTCCAATAGTATTCAAGCTTTGACAGTAGATTCATGGTTTGTTTGTTTTTTCAAGAAAAAATTCCAAATTCTCTGATTGCATATTTTCTGGTTACTGTAGTTCTCTATGACAGCAAACTAAATATCTTTGGGTTGTGGACAAAACAAGACTGAGAGAATGGGGATATCAGGTAAGAAGATTAAGATTCTGTTGTACATATGCCCCAGTCTGATCTCAGTGTAGATTATAGTACAGCTGCCATATAGGATAGGTAATGCTTTATGAAATTTTCTTCTTAAGCTTTACATTGCTTTAACTGTGGGTTCTGGTGCATTCGAGGATGTCACAATGCACCTATTGTAATCAGAGTTTGTGTTCTTGCCATGAAGGTAATGTGCATTTTATTATGCTGTCTTTTCTTTCTGACATAGTGATACTAGGATGGGGTTTGCACTCAAGGTGGCTTTGGTAGATCACAAAATACCACTTCAAAAGGGAGATTAGCTTTACTTAATGTTTGATGTTGTGTTCACTGTTAAAAAAACACTGTTGAAATTAAGTTACTGACTAGTAAGTAGTCACACAGTGTCATTGAGATCAAGATCTATTTTCTTTACTGAAAATAAACAGCCAATGGCTAAATGCAACCAACTTGGAGGAATAACACCTAAAGGAAACGAACAATCACAGGACAAACAGCATTAAAAACAAGTCAATAAAACATAACTTTATAAAGCTTTGACATTGCTAAGAGGAATGAAAGAAAAGCTGATTCAATTGCATAGTACCTGATACTACTTTTGATAACATTCATCTAAGGTTAAGCAATTACTGCAATATGTGTCCAAAAAAGCTTTAACAGCAGAGAGGTAAGAGAAAATACAAAGCAGCCCCAGATGACCACAGTTCGTGTTGTCTCCACATAGCTACTTCTTTTGCCTGTAAGCTATGGTTGGACTCTCATCACACCTAGTGAGCTATTGTTCCATGGGTTTACAACATGTCTTGGCAGAAGAATAATTTAGGTTTTACATCTGCACAGTCATAATATGGGGGAAAATCTACGAGTGGAAACACTAAAACCATCTCTGAGTGCAACTTTCACTCCACAACAAATCTTTGACAGAAGTACACTATTATGGATTTCAAGTAGTGATGGGAATTCCGGCTCTTTTTTGCACAATAAGCTCTTCATTTAGTACCAGCTTTTATCATTCAGGCAAATTTAGCAATGTTTCGATGTACAATTGGTATGTGTGCACATATGTAATTTAAATTAATCAATGTAATTATACTAAACCTTAATTTCCAGAATACCATTATTTTAGATTAGGTAATAGACTGTATAAATAAAAACACATAGTGGACATAGCCTCTGTGACCATAGTGAGGCCGGCTCTGGCGATTGGCCATTGGCATCTTGGCATTCCTGACTTCTCCAGCTGCTGGCTAATCCAAAAATGGGATGTTCATTTGCAGCCACAGAGATTGCTACTCTGCAAAAACACTATTCAATATTTATACTGAACATTTTATTTATATTGAACTACATTTTGTATGTTGGCACAACCATGCCTCACTATGCTTGGGTCTTAATGTTATTGGCAAAGTGAGACATTTCTGGATTGTATTTAACAAATAATTGGCTATCTGCTATCTAAAAAAAGAGATAGATTAGAGTAAAGAGTAAAAGAGATAACATGAAATATGGTCACCATATGTCCCATGACATTTGATCAAACTCCTGTTTTGGATTACATTTCACAAAACCACCATAGGCCTAGGCAAGATAATTACATCAAACAAAATGGCTAAGCTCTATTATTAAAATGGATTAACTATCAAAGATAATAAATAATTTCCTC
The DNA here is from genome assembly GCF_004916995.1 of Morone saxatilis. Lineage (NCBI taxonomy): Eukaryota > Metazoa > Chordata > Actinopteri > Moronidae > Morone > Morone saxatilis. The sequence continues at coordinate 1,029,215 of NW_023339740.1, read as the reverse complement.
TGGGCACCACCCTTAAAGAAGGGAAACGATAGCCAACAATTGATTGATTCAGTCTCATAAAATACACTAAACATTTATTAAAGAGATCATTTTTAAAAGTTTAATGGTTCAGTGTGTACCATTCAGGAGGATCTATTGGCAGAAATTGAATATAATATCCATTTCATTAGTTAGTAATCACCTGAATACAGGAATTGTTGTGTTTCTTTTACAATGAGTTTCATCTACTGAGGGAACATGTCACATGTGTGCAAATTCTCTTAAATGCATTCTAATGAATTTAAGACAAGCTGCGCAACCCTGGTCCTGGTCATCATATTTTTGACAGTGTAATGGGCGTGAGGTTGGACCCAAGAACAGCACAGACTGAGACCAGCGTTGGAACAGTTCAACAGTTTATTGTCCAAAGCCACTGCCAAGCCCCGCCTGATTTCCTGTCTGGTTGCCCATTGGAGCGCATCCCTTCACCTTCTCCATTCCTGATACCAGTGATGCTGATTGGCTCGGCCTCCACCGGTTCCTCAATCCCGAAGCTGCAGCAAGACGCTCCCCCTTCACTTAGGCTGCAGGCCTTGCTGCTCAAAGGCAGCTCTCTGTCCTGTGATTAGCTTGCCTTTGTTGTCACTCGTGTGATTTAGGTGTGGTGATTGTGGTTTTGAGTGGATTGTGTGTGTTTACATTGCTGCTAGTTTAGTAGATTGGACTTAGTGTGGTTGTTTATGTGTCCTCCCTCAGGAACTGGGCCAGGATTTACTTTGATTAGGCTGATTCTTGTTTTGCACACCGTAGGTTTCACTTTATGTTAAGGCCTGCTTGCACACCAACCGACGGCCGAGCCGTCGCAGAAAAGCAGTCGGACTGATTCAATCGGCTCCCGTTGCCTCGAACACACCAAACCGACGCCAACTGGAGCATACTTCTGCGCGTGCGCGAGGCGTAATACGTCCCCATAATCAGCAGGCGGCGCTAATCTGTGTTGTCGCCCAAAAAAAATGAAAACCGGAAATGACGGAATCACTCAAACCTAATGTAAAACACCAGAGCACGCTGTCCGTCATCATTGTTTTCAATCAGAAGAGTGTTGATAGTAGTCAAGAAAAATCGTTATTGTCATTACTCGTGAACGGAAAAATACGATGGCTAGTAATAACCAAGATACTGGCGTTGTTTTACCATCGTCACTTCCAGTTTTCTCGTGCACTCACTGATTCGCTAGTCAAGGGCTAGCACTCCAGCCAATCAGATTGGTCATTGAGGCCGACGGCCACCTGGCCGATTCTACATGTCGAATCGGCCAAAAATGAACGCCGACGCTGACGCTGACTGACGACGGCCACGGGACACCACCAAACCGATTCGAGTCCGCGACCTCGCCCGACTGTCCGACGACGTCGACGGCCGAATAATGCGGGTTGTGTGTGGAGGCCTTTAGTCTCACTAGGTTTAGGGGGTGCTGTGCGCTTTGTGTTTAGTTTGAAGTTAA
>NW_023339740.1:1023273-1027707 GCF_004916995.1 Morone saxatilis | reverse complement strand
AGTGGACAGACCAGTCTTCAGCGAGGATCCACACAGCCTGATTAGCATAGAACTACAAACACTGTCACTTACACACAAACAAACAGCGGTGGCCACAACATTGGGTGTCATGCTTATCTTGAAAAAAATGACCATTCAGTCTGTCCATTCTTAGACAAATATGTATCTGGGGCTCTTCCAGTGGCTGGCTCTTGGGCTGCTCCTATGGTGCTCCTTGTGGTGCATATTCCGAGTTAAGGCCATCTTCAAATTCACTTTCAGAATCAGAATACATTATATATATATATATAGAAAGCCCTCTGACAGCTAAATCTTTTGGTCATACTGAGGGTGGAACTGTGATGTAGAGGTATTTATCTCTTTTGTCCCACCCCCTTGATGTGCAGGTACTAGGCATATAGTGACACATGTTCACACAGTATTCATAGCCTACTATTTCTTTTTTCATTGCAGTTTTTAACGGAGGTACCATTTCAGCAAATTAGACTTTTGAAAGAAAGTAATTTTAAATACTGTGAGATGTTTTTGGGTGAGGCCAAATCTATGTGGCCCAACCCATGAAAATTCTATTTAATAAATGTCATTAATGGCGTTTTACATGAGTGCAAATGGTAATGGATTCCCCAAATCAGTTTAGTCAGGATGGTATTCTTGTCACTGTGTCCCTGCAAGTTTGTGTTGACCCAGCCTGATACATCTCAGAATACCCCTCAGGTACTGTTTGATGTCCAGGTTTTGCTTGCTCAGTGTGTCACTAGTCTTAATGATGAGAAAACTGAGAACAGACTGCTCTCCAAATAAAGCACAATAGATGGCAGCTCAGAGGTTTTCGTGTCCCATCCCCATCAGCCCTGGCCTCAGCCATTGTCAGAAGCCAGCCGATCGAGCATGGCGCACAGTGGCCCCACCGACACAGATGTTGACCAAGCTCATTAAGTAAATGGGCCTATAATTGATTTCAGTCAATACCCTATCCTCAGCGCGGGTGTGCATCTACCGATCAGAAGCAGGCTCCAGGGGACCGGGGCTAACAGCTTGAATAAATGCAGTGTGTGAGGTTTCAGATAATGCCAGTCTTTGCAAATGCTTATGGGGATTATTTTGACTTGAGTTTAGCTATTTAGGGAGCTAATGTTGATTCCCAGCAGAGGGTTACCTTCCAGATAAAAACAATCGATTAGATGTAGAAGGTTGCAGCTGCTGCTATTTTTATATCTACGAGGTTACTCTGTATGTCTGCTGGTATCTCTGTCCCTATATCTCCATGTACAGCATACAGCATACATTTCTTCCAAGTTAGTGTCATGTGTGGTAGAATGGCAGTTAGAATACATACAAGTGTGTCCACAGACATACAATCTTTGAAATATACTGACAGTTGACAGTAACTGTTAAATGTATTTGGTGCATATGTAACCATTCTTTACTTTGAGAATGCAAACACAGCAAGGTTTGTCCATCAAAATTTAAAGTCATTGCACAACTCTTCTCCAGTACACAATGCTTTATTTACTGTACTGGAGAGGAGTTGTGTTTTAATTTTAATGATATCAATAAGTGTAGGTGTATGTTGGTAAGTACTGATAATAAGTAACGCCCCTTTTATTTCCTCTGTCCTGCTCTGCTCCTTTTGCTCTCCAGCAGAGCTCCTTAGAGCACCAGTGCATGGTTAATTAAGTCACATTATCAGCTGGCCTAATTGGCCATGATACTGTCGAGCTGAGGCAAACATCCTCTGGTAAAATTCCCTAGTTTGTACCTTTTCTCAGAGGAGAAAGCGAGCAAGAAAAACCACTCAGTGGTTACAAAGGGCTGCAGTGGCCATTTTTTTTACCCACTTCAGTACTGGCTGGATAGCATACATTAAATTCAGGTGGTCCAGAAGTGACCCTCTTTCAGGAACTGGTAGGCAGGTGTCATAACCTGGCCCCTAGGCCATGACAAATACGGAGGAGGACACAATAGATGGCAAGAAATTTGTGAATGTATTATAGTAACTTAAACAACTTAGGTAATAAATACAAATTTGGAGTGTGTCAGTCAGTAACATCAGTAGTGAGCAATATGAAGTGTAAATGTTGTCAAGTGAAAACAAAGCAGAAATCAAACAAAAGCTGAGAACATGCTGCTGCTGGTGGGGATGCAGCCAAATGAGAGAGACCAGAGCAAAGCTGGGACAGGGTTTTTATCCTTTAGAAGCACCTGGACACACAGGAAAATTAGATTTTTTAAAAAATTATTTGACTTTTTTTCACAAATTCAACCATTTAGTTTTTTTCACAAAAAATGTAGGCAATGATAAAAGATTAGGACGGTAAAGGCGATAGCCATTACAAAACATGTCACTATAAATAAATACAGAAATAAAAGAGAGTAAAAGCCATTCAAAAAAAGATAAATTAATAGATATAACAAAATAAAAAAGAGCAATAAAACAACATCACATAAAAGAAAATATAAAAAATGGGTTTTCCAAAGCTGAGGGACCCTGAAGGCAAAAGCACGGTAAAGAAACTTAAGATTGAAGACTATGGAACTATGGAACAGTGAGGATCTAAGGCTGCAAACTGGCTCATAAGGGGTCAGCATTTCTGCTATATGGCCTGGAGGCTGACCTGATCTTAATTATTAATTCTAAATCAAACAGGGAGACAAAGGCAGGATTAGGGTGATGTTATGTTGTTTGTTCAAACCAGTAAGAAGTCTAGATGCTACACATTCTGAGCTTATGGTTCTGTCTCTGAAACATGACTGTATTCAGCAAACACTACAGTGGTCAGAATCATATGGGGTGTAACTCTATCACTACACAGAATGCTGACATTATGCTTGACAGTTTTTCATTCAACAATGTTTTTAAAATCATTTCTTTTCTACACTATCTGCTCTTGACAAATATTGTGGTTATGGCAAACATTTGTTGTTGGATTCAGATGGGAAACATTACGGTTTCCTGTATGGAAGTTGGACGTCTTACATTCTCATTCACCCTTGCAGCCTTTACACCTTTAGGCTACATTCCACTTCGGCACATATAGGGCACTGAACTTTTGCACTAGATGTAGATTGTGTGAGCTAATTATGGGTCAAGCACAGCTCAGGTATTGACCAAAATGGTCTGACCTATGGGGAGAATGACTGACATTGCCTGATGATGTAACTGCAAAAGGTCAAGGTCAAAGGGTCACCAAAAGTCATTACGATTCATTATGTATAGACGTATGTACAGCTATTTTCATGGAAATCTGTCCATTAGTTTTTTAGATTCATGGTCATGCCATCATGAGACCTTGAGACTAGCAGAGCTAAAACAGATCAGTGTCCATGTGTTAGGCCCCAGTCATTGGCATCATATCACCGGCATAAGTCCCTTCCCTTCTCTCCCCATCCCTAGCACGCGGATGTCTCTACAGATCTTCAGAGAGTTGTACTGCACTTGCTCTGGGATGCTGCTTGACAGTTCTGTCTTCAACCAATGCTTCCCCTTTGTGAGTTGAATCTGAAGTAGGCTGTGTGAAACACTCCTACAGTGTCAGATTCAAGCAGCTGTTATGGGTGGGCAGTGTGTCACAACAAATACCCCCCCCCCCCCCCCATCTTCTCTATACATTACATGGCTCCTAGGGGACATTTGCGCAGGGCGCTGGCAGTAAACACGCTTCATTACAAGGTCTTTTATTTTCAGGCGGCAAAGACGCATCCAAATCAATTCCTGCTTGCCCTTTGATCTAGTGTGCCAGAGCTTGTATGCTGTACAGGCGCTGTACATTTTACAGAGGCGCTGGCGTAAGGCCCTTGAGAAATGAAGATGACTGTGTTACAAAGATGATAGCACAGTGCGCCTGTTGTTGCTGTCGAGTCTCGGTTTGTGTTAACACAGAAAAGGCTTTGCACAACCTTTTTGTGTAATCTTTCTTAAGAAGATAGAATCAGTTTTTTTAAACTTATTTAGGTAACCTTCCCAGAAAATTAAGACGGAGGATGAGCAGTGTGAACACCTTACATGCTTTCTTGCTGTTTTTATACAACAGACTGTACCATCTGAAAGACAATTTCAGCCTTTCTTTTGTTTTAAATGTACTCATAGGAGATTCAAGACCACTAAACTGGGTTACCTGGCAAAAGGAAGTTAGGAATCCCTAAATTGAATGTACAGTAAGAGACTGAAAGAGATTATTGAAGGAGTACACTTTTAACAAAAATGGCTGTAGTTGTGTTAGTGGTGTAGGGTGTTTCTTTTAAAGAGTCAGGGTAAAAGGAGATCTAAATGGTATATTAAAACTGCAAGCAGGGATGAACGGGCATTCGCAGTCGGTGCGCGTCGGGGTATGCTGCGGCCGCGTCACATGCTGGCGTAACACGTGCGGACCACAACATGTAAATTTCACGCCACGGACACGCCCTCTGACGAAAAGTCACAAATAGCACAACTTT
>NW_023339740.1:1019524-1023173 GCF_004916995.1 Morone saxatilis | reverse complement strand
AGAAATGACCGCTAAATCCAAAATGGCTGACTTCCTGTTGTGTTTGGGATATGGCTCCCACTGGATCTTTTGTGCGTCAGGATAAGATCTACCCGTGTGCTGATACTTATGCATATCGGTGAAAGGGGCCATGGGTGGTACAGTTTATGGGCCCCTGAAGGGCCATTTCTCCATGCTCATAGTGGCCCCCTTCAATTTTTTTGCCATGACTGACGTGCACTGTGTTTCATGACTTTTCCAGCATGTTGCAGTCTCCAAAAATGCGATTCATTTGGCATTAAAATAATAATGACCCTTACAGATACAATAGGGCCTTCGCACGGTCAGTGCTCGGGGCCTAGTAATAATCATAGGTATGTTTTCATTAGTTTCATTGGTGTCACCTAAAAATAGGAAAACAGAATGGTGTTTTTGTTGCCTTGGAATGAGCATCTTATATACAGAGGGTGCGGGTCCTCTTCTTCTAAGTTGAACCACCATGTTTTTATAGTAACCCAGAAGAAACACACCAAACAGTGGCTGTATAGGGTTCTTCGTGTTTATTGTGCATTTCGTGGCCACTATAGTTTCTTCTTTTGTTCTGGGAACAACATTGCCATACAAATATTGTAAATAAAGTTGATTTGTAGTGTTGATAATTTGTGCATTGTAGTTGTTTCACCTGTTTAGCTCTATAGTTCAGAAATTGCACAATGGTGTGTTGTCGTTGATTTTGTGGTCCTGTTTGGTGACACTCAAGTCGTAGTACTTCCATAACCTACTTTAAAATTTGAAATGTACCCTGTGAAGTGACTATATAAAATACTGCAATAGAAAAGTTCCCATTGATACAAACACTGGCACTGGACTACTGTAGCTAATGAAGCTACAAGCTCTTCATTGGAAGTAGTTAAGATATAGCAACACTAAAGTTGAAAGTAGCAGGCTACTCTACAAACTACTCTACATTGAAGCTGTTTCACACATCTACTGTTAAGTAATATTATATTAGTATATCATAACAGTGGTGACCAGACCATTTACTTAGGCCACATAAAAGTTCTAGCAATACACCGTGCATTTTTTGCTTGTTTTGTGGCCATTGTAGCCTCTCCTACATTAGTTACCTTGTTATCTTGAGCTGTATTCAATTGGTCTGTGACTTCACTGCTATACTAAAAAGTAAAAACATTGGTTCAACTTCAAAACTTCAAAAATAAGATTGACATTGATTGATGATTGAAAATGTATTCAGTTCAACCTGTATTTTTAACTCTGGCTGAATGTTGAGTAAACCACTTATTTCTGAGGTTTGGAGCAAAATAATAATAATAAAAATAAATACATTTTGATCAATATAAACAACTAAATCCTACAAACGGGTCCCTTAAAAAGTAGTTTGAGTACAGTACTTGAGTAAAAGTACTTACATTCTACAACATTCTACCACAAATATACAAAAATACACACTTTGTTTTCAGGTATAATTAAACAAATTAGCCTGTTTCTCAAATCAGTGCAGTGTAGTTTTACTTATTTCCAGTTTACTAAAAAGAAAACGTTATCTGCAAGCTACTGGGAAATGTAGTTAAACTTGTTGCAAGTTGTTGTAATGTCGCATCTCTCCAACATTGAAAAATAGTTTGTATTGTATATAGACCTTTATGGCAGGATAAAGAACCCTTTAGAGCATCATAAGTAATGCTCTCATGATTCCTGATGAAGAGTGTTTGAATTAATCTGTACTAGCATACAGGAATATAAAAACTGTATTTTTTTTTCTTTCACTGAGTGTAAAACATATGATTCCAAGAGGTCAGGATCATAAGTGTGTTCAACAATAAAAGCCTATCACAATTTATTTTGCAATTGAATCAGATGGCAATTATCCCATCTCATGGGTAAATTGTTTTGACTGAAGTTTGCAGAGCAGCTTTATATTTCTTTTAAAAAACACACAAGGTTCTACTTATCTAATAGCTTTTTTTCTAACAAATTAGACTCTACAATTACCAAAAAGACCCTTGTCTGCAAGTGGAACCCAGAGAAAAATGTAAAATAGAGACAAAAGAACTGGAAAAAAGGTTTTATTTTGAAATTCAGGTTGACTCCAAAGGTGGAAATGAATCATATCCAGAAGGGTTTCCTGTCTTTCTTCAGTGATATCACTCGCGGTATCTCAGGCCATCTGACAACACTCCAGCCTCAGGCCAAACCATCGCCAGCACCCGGGGGGTTAATGAGCTGCCCGCCATCAGTGCCGAGACCCCAAAAGCCACATCCATAATCTGCCTGCCAATTCTCATCAGACTTACCTCTCCTGCCACTGCTGCTCCCTCCCCCCTTTAATTTCCACATAACCAACACGCACACATGGCCTGACAGCTCTCTTACCCAGCATGACGTTGACGAGACAAGCTCAGGCTGTCGCCGTTCGTAGGAATTATAGACCTCAAATGTTCTTGTCACTTCCTCTGCCTTCCAGGTGAAGGCAGCAGCAACCAAGGTTAACCCTTCACTAGCCAGCTCACCTTTTTATTCCACACTGCTGGATTATTTTGTATTTAGCTAATTCCCCCTGCCTCTCCTGAGAAATGTTTTAAACTATAACTAAAAAGATTACGTTAAGTACAAGAAAGGAGATGGCTGGAAGACTCTTTTTTTATGTTAACATGGTTGTAGCTCTAAAATGCTAATTAGACAGTTGCACAATGTGGTGTGTGAGTGTAATTTACTGTGCATAGGCATCTCACCTGAAAATTTAGCACATTCCTTTGCAACACTTTGTAAAAGAAAATATGCACAGGATGTGTGTAGGAGACAGATGAAGAGTCCTGAAATCTCATTTCTCCCCAAAAGCAACTATAAGAATCCTGCAGTGTGGTAATATTATTTCAAAACAAAACCAGTGTCTTTCAGTAAGTTCTTAAATCTAGAGTCGTTTGCTGCATTCATGTGTAGGTTATTGTCATATTTCTTCAGTGTCAAGTGAGAAACCCAGTCTCAGTAATGAGGATTAGAGAAAACAAATTTAAAATTCTCCTGAAAGCCAGTCTCTTAGCTGTATATACATGGAACCTTTTGGAACCTAAGGGAGTGTAATTGCTGCCTGCATTGTGTCCTCACATGAGTCCATAGAATACTTTTGACGGGTGGCAATATAATTGACAGGGAAGGAAAGCATTAAAAAAAATGTGTTAAATATTTGTTTTGTTTTCCTCTAATCTTTGTTTTTTTATGTAAGTTATTGGATAGTTTTACTTCTTCAGAACCCTTATTTTTATTTAACTAAAGCATTGGAAGTTGAACACATATCTATATTTGCTTAGAAAAGCCCCCAAATGGAGGTATTTGAACTCATTGTGGCACATTAGTAAAGCACTGGGGCATTAAAAATCAGTAAATTAATTAAATTAACAAGCCTACCACACTGCAAAACCTAATGAGTTAGTTAAACTCAAACTGAGAAAATTGATTGCCTTGTGTTTATTAAGGTGTTTTTATACGACTAACATAACATCTTTACACTTCGGGTGATCATAAAGAATTATCTGGATGCATAATTGGGCTTATGATGATTAAAAACCTGAAATAAATAGAAAAATAGAAAAATCCTGCTTACATTTTTGATATTAAGTCAACTTTAAGAAAATGAATCAGAGGAAAAAAA
>NW_023339740.1:1016477-1019361 GCF_004916995.1 Morone saxatilis | reverse complement strand
AAATTAAAAAACTTAATCCGGGCAGCATCTGCATCTGTTTTTCTCTAAATGTTTGACAGATTTACAAATGAGTAGTAAACACTCTCCACACGTTCTCATCTCAGGTCGTCAAATACTGACGCTGTTTTGTCACTCCCCTCTGCACCCCATACAAAAGTGTAACCTTTAGCGTCTGTATGAGACCCCTTTTAAAAGGTGATTAGTGTGCTGAAACAGTCAAGGTTAGGCAACAAAACTACTTACTATTCATGTTTGAGGGTTAAAATTAGTATGTTACGTGACATAAGTCATGCATAATTCTATGTACCTTAAAACTTAAATAACTCTAGCGCTGTATATAACATCACCTGACTTCCTAAAGGCTCTCTGGCTGGCAGCCCAGTGTTCTCGCATACAGACTCTATAGGGTAGCTTGTGCGACCTGGGCATGAGAACGGGCTGTCACCACGGTGATGACAGATCCGGTCATGTAGTGATGGATCCTGAAACTGACTTAGTCTTAATTAGTTGGTTTCCACAGTGAATCATTTACACGTGTAGATAGATTTTTCTGAGAGGGAAAACGTGTGTGTATGTGTGTGTTAATGTATGCTGAGGATGCATGTATTAACGATGTCTGGGATCATGTCATTATTGCTTGAGAAAAACCTGAATGATATTAATTAAGACAGGGACTGCTACCATGAGAGAACATTAGGATGCAATATGTGGGCATGATTGTTTTTCTGTGTGTGTGGCAGGCTAAGGCCGACTCCAGCCTGTGTGCTCCTGACAGCAGCATAATGAAGGTATCTGCTGTTCAGTTAGCTGAGTCGGACTCTTTTTATGGGATCTCCAGCCAGGGTCGCACAGACACAGCGAGCAGTCCATTTAACACCAGTCTGGCTCCAGTGGAGAGGGGTTATGGGCCACAGAGTGGTTCAATCAGGGTCGGAGAGGCCATGTTAAAGGAACACTCCAACATTTTGGGAGATAGTTGTTTTCTGTCTAAATCATACGGAGGTTTTACCTGTTGTCTATCAAGTGTGGGGTTGTGTTTGGCCTAACTTAGCAAAAGAGAGGAATCAGGGTGAATAGCTTGGTCTCACTCCCAGCTCATCAAATACTGCCTCTCGGTCAGTGGCTCGCCTATTCAAAATGTGATACTTAGCATAATTTGTCCAGAAATGATGCATAGGGTACCTGTGGAGGGCCACTGAATCAGCAGCAATATTTGACGAATTGGAAGTAAGAACATGCATAAGGATCTATTAATAGAACTAAATACTGCGTTCAAAATGGAGCTTCATTCATTTTAGTGATGGTGGGTCAATGGAGGCAAAATATTTTATTGGATCCAATCACTCAAATGGTTATAATAAAAATTTCTGAATGTGTGTGATGCTCAGTAAATCTTCTTTACTATTTTGTATGTATTGGTTGTGTATTAATGTCTTTTGGGTCCAAGCACTTCACCTGACCTGCAATTATGACTGTGGCAATTACACCAGGATTACCAAACAATGCAGTGCTGCTCCCCATTCTTTGTGTTCAGCTAGGATAATGTTCTGGACATGTACCCAACGTTATGGAATGTTTCTTAAAAAGAGTTGGATATTCCTTTAATATTCACACGATATAACTAAAGTACAGAAACCCTAACTGAACCCCCTTGGTTCAGGTTAAATTAAGCTGATGGTGCATCACTGAAATACAATAAAGAAAGTGTGTTAAATACATGTTTCAGGCCTAAATAAAACTTAATTAGATTTGAATTCACCATGGTGTATAATTTTAGAGGCAGAAACTATACTGGGAACACAGAGGGAGATATAGAGGACAATCTGTGCTGACAAATTGCATATAAATTGTCAGACAGAATACTGTGTGAAACCTTCTGCTAAGCAATGATCAGTACTTCAAGCACTGAAAAGATCTCCACAGTCGACTGTAAACTTTGTGTTATGCCTCTCAAACCCCAGACATGTAAAATATATTGGAAAGGAGAAGGCTTGGAGAAGTTAAGGCTTGCAGATTAGCTTGAAGAACAGTCAAGGACGAGGATTTAAAGAGTAATCCTCGAGCTCGGCTGTTTCCCTTTGAGTTTGTCCCCATCTTTGATGCTCAGGGTTAATTTCTGTGGATTTCTTACAGCTCGTGCTATTTTCTTTATGTCTATTTGCTCTCCAACCAAACTATCTGGAAACATAAAATAATCACTCATTTACTTCTGGACACTGAGTGATGGGACCAAATAGAAAAACCTCAGAAGAAAATGTATTAACAATAACAATACAGACCATATGAACTGAATCAAATGCAGTCATATAATGTGAGACAATTAGGCTTCGCAATAATGCCTGTAAGGAATGTAATCTAGTTATTCTTTTGCAGCATAGCCTTTATTACCTATATAATGTGTCATACACAGGGGTGGAAGTAACTATGTTATTCTAATAAAGTAATGGGTACTTTAACCTTTAGTATAGTATTTTTTTCAAGCCTGCTTAAAGGTCCAGTGTGTATGATTTAATGGCATCTGTGGTGTAGTGTCTCTCCCTCCCCTTCCAAGCGTGAGAACGGAACTACAGTGGCCACAAAATGTGTGAAATTCACAAAAAAATGTGAATGCCCCAATCTAGAGCCAGTGGCAGATCTAGAGAAATATTAAATATTAAACGTGGTTTATATCAATATTTGCTTGGAAAAGCCCCCAAATGAAGCTATTTGAACTCAAAAACATTATTCAGTCAGGACCACTTTTGTCAAAATAACTTTTATTTCCGTATGGCTCTGTTCTGGGTCCTCCTTGTCCTTCCACGTGCCAATATTGAAAACCTTAAGGCAGGGAGAGCACACCTCCCTGCCCTTCCATGTGCATACATGTAAAGGTTTAAGACAAGGA
>NW_023339740.1:1006701-1016377 GCF_004916995.1 Morone saxatilis | reverse complement strand
CTCCTTAAAGGTGTAAAATAGACGATAAAGCAGTTTATGCTTTAGGACGGGGCTACCTTGTGATTGACAGGTCATTCTTAGTGAGTTCCAGGTCCAGCTCAACGCATCAAATTCAGATCAAACTGTCAAACTAGGCAGTGCTCATCAGATAGCAATCTGTTACTGTGTTGACTATTTCTCTCCTAAAATTGTTTCAGAAACATATTTTACTGTTTATCTGGAATATGACATTGTGTGTGATCAGGCAAGCCGTCAGTGTTTCCTGCTACGAACTAGTTAAAATTGCGCAGCCAACTTGCAGTATGTCACTTCCGCTGGCTCCTACAAACTGTCATGGCAATGACCATAATGCTGAACTCAGGGCTTCAAAACTGTACTCCACAAACCAATGGGTGATGTCACGATAGGTTCACACTTGGTTGTATTTTTGTGGAAAATGTGTTTGATTACATTATGTTCTGCATCGGTAAAAGATGCTTGACTAATCAGGTTCTCTTTGTCTCTGCTCCTGTCTCTCAGAGTTAGATGGTTCTTACCCTCCCTATGGCTACACTGATCTGCCTCTGGACACCCTGCCGCTAGACCCTGACCTCCACGAACCCTACATCCCCGACATGACCTACGACCCAAGACAGGCCTACCCTGAACCACTCTAACAGGTTAACACACCCACAGCACTGTGCTACACTTGACATATTGAGAGTTTCCTGCTAAACGGACTGTCCTCGGCTCAATATCCCCTGTGAATACTCTAACCAAATAATGATGCAGCCTAATAATGCTAACACTGAAATTAGATCTACGTCTTGTGTAGAATCTGAAGTGCAGGCTCATATAGTGAGTATCACAAGGATGATGAACACCTTTTTTTAACCCAGATTTTATTCTTATGGTGGTTCTTGGTGGTACTATGACGTTTTCCTTTTTTTCCCCTTTTTTTTTAAATTCCATTGCAAATATATTAGCTAGCTTACAGTATCCCAATATATCCCAATATATTGAATCATAACCCCTGTATTGCCAGAATCTTGCCCTAAACCCTTTTTTATCCTTTTAACAAGGACATTTTCAGCAGCAGCAGCAGTTTTGTCTGTGTTAGCCAGTTATGTGTTTTAGAGTTTAGAGTTTTTGCTAGATGCCACTAAATCTTACACACTGGTCCCTTAACCAATGAATTGTTAAATGTGTTATTTGGTATTTCTTCTAATCTTTTTGAACCCAGTTTAGTTGATGATTATGGTTATTTTTTTTGTTTTTTTGCAGAAAAATATGAAACATAAATGTGGAAAGAAAATTAGAGAATGACCAAATCACAGGAAGAAAGACTGGAGGAATGGATGGAGGGAGAATGGAGATTGGAGGTTTTAATTGCAAAGGGAATCAGCCCTTTCCAAGAGTGGAAGAACATCCCATTTGGCAATCAAGAACTATGAAAAGAGGTTGCTTGTTAAAAGAGGTTTATTGTTGCTGTAAATGAAAAATGTAACTTTGTTATAATGTTTTACTGTGGGCTAAAAGTGGGGGTGGGGGATGTCTAAAGTTTTGGGGCACTGTTACATGGGTAACTTTTCGAAGCAATCAAGTTAGGCAAGAATGCCTTATGTTGGCAGTTTGGGACGTGCGGGACAAGCAGGAGGGTCTCAACCAAACTCATCTGATAATCCTTACCAAATGTTTTAAGCATTTCATCTGTAAAGGAATTATGAGTCAGAGGGAATTTGAATTTGCTGAAATGACAACCAATCATTGTTAAAGTGTGACGTCAGTGATGCAATGCCTGTTGTAATATTGGTTGTGATAAACAGGATTTTTTTCCCCACATGTGGATCCCTCATAGGAAACACCCATATTAGTCAGTAAGAAGTTCGATTACATTCTATTTAACTATAATCCCCGGTTTAACCAATTTTTGTACTGACATCAACAAAAACAATAACTCTGCAGGTTTGTCTGCAAAAGATGCAGCTGTTCACAGGCATAGATTTTCTCCTGATAATAATTATTTCCAATCACCGTTGCTACCAAATGCTACCCGTGTATCCCAGCCTGTAGCTGCTGTCTTTTAGATGTTTCCTCTGTGTATTTGAACAGTGCACACGTCCCAGGGTGTCCGTTTGTGGTCGTTGCATGGTAGTATATCTTGTACTCATTGAAATATTCTTCACCTTTACATACTGAGAAAAAAAATGACGTCCAGGTTTTGCAGGGCATTTTTGGATGACGCTGGCCATTTGGGATAACACCCGGTGGAACTGGACTACAAATCCCACCATGTCCCAGTCTCACTTTCACCAAGCAGATATTCTGTTCAAATGTCCACAGGAAATGGACTACAAATCCCTTTGGCATCTTTGGCATGACATTACAGTTCCCATCTTTTACCAGTCATACCCAGTGGACCTTTCCTAAGTCCCGCCCCTTTTGGAACCACAGCTAACTTTCTCTTTTCCTTTACTTAGATATGCTATGTGCTAGGCTCGTCTATGTTCAAAGAGACAACCAAATCTTGGAGATGGTTAAAATCTCATGTTAGCTAATGTTAGCAAAATGCTAGCTAGCATCACCTGTGAGATATAACTAACTAGCAATTAAGATTCATATAGATTAGTGAGTTAATTAGCTATTGTTTTTCTCTCTAACAAAATGCTAGCTAACTCGCTAACTAACTAGCTAACAATTGATGTAGATCATTAAAGGTGCATGTCGGGACTCCACTTCCTCCCGCTGTACATGAAGCCATAATATCTTGGTTACGGCAACTGTTAAATTTTGCCATTCAGATCAAGAATCTGCACAGTAGTGATCACGGTTAGCGCGCTTTATTGAAGTCCCGCCCATACACCTGGTAGACTCAGTTGCAAGCAGGACTCAATAATGATGTAAAACCCCCTTTTTATAGCTTCAAATAACTAATTAAAACCAAACTGATCTGAAAAATTTAACTTCATTGTGCTGATAAGAACTACCTAAACAACATCTTTGGGAAAAATGTATTTGAAGTTTACTTTGGCCCACCTGCTAACATGGAGGCTTCAGTCTTATGACCTATACTGCAGTCAGCTACCAGGGGGCAATCAAGATGGCTTGTCTTCACTTGAGAGCTGTCATGTCATGAATCTTTATATATGTCAATTATGTAGATTAACTGGCTGATTAGCTAGCAGTTTGCTAACATTAGCTAATTTAACCATCTTCAAAATGTGGTTGTCTTTTCAACATATAGCCTAGCACATAGCATATCTAAGTACAGGAAAGGAGGAGGTTGACCAAGACTTACTCAACTGTTATTGGAGGACAGAGTAAAAATAGGCGGGACTTAGAAAAGAAGTAGACCCACACATCTCCAGTGGAAATGGACCACAGCTCTCTGATCAGCTTGTACACACCTCTGTGGATGCCATGAAGTCAATTTACAAGAAGAAGAAGAAGAAGAAGAAGATATACTTTATTAATCCCCTAGGGGAAATTGTTCAACAGTACTTACAATAACAGTACTTACATTGTGCTAAGACATAATGGTAGAAGACTTTTGTAATAGGGGTGTGTCGATCAAAGGAATTTGCCATTAACTGTATGTACACAGAGGGGTTCGGGACTGCAAGCTCTAATATAACATAATAATACTTGCTGCTGCTCACAGCGTGCATTAAAGATTTAGTCTGATTGGTGTGCAGCACCGAATCATCACATCATAGTACAGTCCACATTGTCTGCATTAAAGTGCGACTGCAGTTGGAATGTGGACACCGTGGACATGTTCACTCCCAACTCATCAAATACAGCCGCTTGGTCGGTGGCCCTGCGAGTACCTCTCCAGTGTCATTTCTGGATATACGGAGCTGTGTGGTCAAGTTAGCAATAATAAATATGCAATGTTTGGAACATTTTCAAAATAAAGCTTACGTGGTTAATGTTCTGAAAGGCACGTACTTTGGTTAGGTTTAGGCACAAAAAAAACGTTCTTAGGTTTAGGAAAAGATCGTAAGTTACGTAAGTTAAAGCTGTAGTAAGTAATTTTCATTAAACATTTTTTTTTCACTATATCCTGATGGTAGTACATGAGACAGATAATCTGTGGAAATAATATCTGATTCCTCTGGCTCCTCCTAGTGCTCCTAATGGTATTTGCAAGAATCCACCGGGCCTGGACGAAAACAACCAATCAGAGCCAAGAAAGATCACAGATGATCTGTTTCATGTACTACTGTCATGATATTGTAAAAGTTGCAGCAAATATGACAAAAAGCTTTCTACTGCAGCTTTAAGTACGTTATGTAAGTTAAGTTACTCAAAAGAAGTCATTGTTGAATTTTGAAGTTTTGTCACTGGACTTGGCTGCACTTAAAAACAATCTGTTAGACGGGTGCATCAAGAATGATGCTAGAGAGATACCTACAGTGTCAGAGCTTGAAGTGCAGGGCCACTGACCAAGTGGCTGTATTTGTCAAGTTTGGAGTGAGGGCGAACTGGGACGGTTGGGGCAAAAAAGTATACTGTGCACCAGGGACAACTGTGCTTGTACAGTACAAGCCTTTAGCCTGCAATGTAGAGAAAGCACAACTACAATGATGGATCAGTTGCTGAGGCAATCTACTGTTCCCCAATCTGAACATCATTAAATCTTATTTTTAACAGTTTTGGTATACAGTTATTCTGATTGCATGGAGGACTATCCATTACTGTGGGAGATTTAAAGATAAAACAAATCAAACAAAGAAATAAAGTAAAATACAATATACATTGTAATATATGTATATGTAAATGTGTTTCATGTATTTCCTTTTTTATTCAAGCAATTTACTTTTTTCTTTTTTTAAAGGTCAATTATTTATCTTTTGTCTTTGATAACTGAATAGATTGTTTTCCATTGTGGCATAGAATTTTCATGCCAGTCAAATCACAACATTTCGATCACAAATGCACAGTAGTGTCTATCATGGCTGCAATAATACACTCTGGACATGATTCCTATTGGACAGTTGATTGTTTTTCATTTTAGCATTTACAGCAGATTTCCATTTTCAAAAAAAGAAAAAGCTCTGCTCCGCCTTTCCATGAAACCTAATGACAGAGCTTTGATAATATCATTAGCAGGTCTATGCTGCCCTCTGGTGGACAACACTGAAATGCAGCACAGCTCTTCAATTTGTTTTCTGTGTTGTGATTGGATTTGTTTTTATTATATTATTTTATTATATTTAATTTATTTCTTTTTTAAATGCATACACAAAAAATATATACAATGTTAATTGTGTTTTACTGTTATTTCTTTTTTAGGCACCTTAAATTTTCTCCATCCATCCCCAGGAAAATTACAGTTTATTAAAACTTTAGTTTTATTGTCTTGGCTCAGGATTATCTCTTATTAATTCTGAGATCTGGGAACAATGTCATTATCAATACCATAGGTCCAACAGGGCAACAAACACCAGCAGTCACATGATGAGACGCCTGTCTAAAGTGCCGCTTTACACCAGTATTATAGAA
This sequence comes from Morone saxatilis, assembly GCF_004916995.1. Classification (NCBI taxonomy): domain Eukaryota; kingdom Metazoa; phylum Chordata; class Actinopteri; family Moronidae; genus Morone; species Morone saxatilis. The sequence continues at coordinate 1,010,890 of NW_023339740.1, read as the reverse complement.
GGAAGTAGTACCTGTGCTGTAGGTGTTACACTGGGTTGGAATAGGATAGAGAACTAAAGCAAAGGAATATTCATTAGTGCAATCGCATGTCAACAGAGCATGTACTATGAGGGTAAACTGGTAAGTAATTTTAATTTCTTTATATATTTTTTATTTATTCTTAATACTTTTCTAACAAATCACTTTTGGTCAGATTTGCTGAAGCTTGCAAGAATCTACCAGGCCTGGACAAAAACAACCAATCAGAGAAGAGAAAGATAGTTGATTGTTTATTCTCATTCCCAGGTTCAGACCAGAAGCATCTGTATTTGATGCCCTGAGAATGAGACTCAACAATTAACTCAATCACAGATTATCTTTCTCATGTATTATTAATATTAATATGAGCAACTTAGTCTTTAGGAGTCAATGTTAAGATTCAGCAATGCACATATAATTTTTTTAGCTGTTATATAGACAAAAAAAATCGGCACAACCCTATTTTGTACTGGTGTCTTCACTATCATAATGAAAACGTTTATTTCTTTTATCCTACAGTATGTAGGATTGTGTGTTGGGTGTTGGTGACTGCACCAATGGAAGGAGAAGGTGAAGCTCAACGGAGGAAGAGAGAAGTTTTAAGGGAGGACCAATAGTGCCCCCTGCTGGTTCTGTTCATTCTTCATCGTCATTCACATTTTTCTGCTGGTAAAATGGATTTTCACAAGCATGAACTGAAAAGAATATTTACATATGACATTACGACAACTTCCTTTGCAATATCCACACAGCATCATCACATGCTACTTACAATTAATAAAGAATATTGGTTTTATATGGCAATGAAACATCTGTATAATATATAGCACTGTAAACTATTAAATATGATGATTAAATTTGATATCAAATCAACATAGAGACATCATGCCTTTAAATGTAACATATATGAATGTATATTCCACTATGGCGATGACCTTCCTCACTTGTAGAGGTATAAAAAAAGGATGTGATGGCAGAAGGAGAGATATGTAAAGTAGTGAACAGATTTATCTTGTGATGATATTCATTTTGTGTACCAGCTCAGGGGACAAGGGCTCAAGCAAGTATAAGAGATATGATAAAAAGCACAGTCCAGCATCCTCAGATATGGAAGATTATTGAAATGTGCGCTTTTTAAATTTATTTTTTTGCATATTTGCTGCGACTCTCACTATATCCTGTGACAGTAAATAGTACATCAGACAGATAAAATCAGGTTCCAATGACTCAGAGGGGGTCCTTTGGCTGGCAGGGCAGAACGGTAAGAAATATGGATTACAATGAGGTGTGCTACCTCATCACCATGGACAGTGCCATAGATTTATCATTAAACAACAACCTGCTGATATTTAAGCATTATAACTTCTGACAGGATATTTCAGAACCCAGTTATACAATTCCAATATTGACTGTAGTCTACTAGCCAGCCAATAGAGCCCTATTGTGAACCCGGAAATGTTGGGTACCGCAAAGTTTTATGTTGGAAACGTAAAATATGGGACTCCTGCATATAGAAACTGCCGGATGCTAACATGCATATGTTGGGCAATTAGCACAATTAGCATGATTAGCATTATGGACAATATGTAAAGAACAGTTTGGCCGATTTTGACAATACAAGAGTCGTTTAGGGGGTTATTGAGGATGCTGAATCCATATCTCACATTTTCAAAATGCAAAATGGCTGTTTAAACCCGAAGTGACCATATTTCAACTCCCGGTGGGCCACTTTAGATTCTTTTTTAGTTGATTTTTAGGTAAATTATATGCCTAATATATTGGACTTGTATTTTAGAATGAAGAGAGCTCATATACTCATGCTGGGATACTTCCCAGGGGATCCTAGTCAGTGATCTAGGGCTTGACCGAACAGACATGGAGCCAATTGTCATTACAAACCCATCAGAATAATATAGTTACACAGTATTAACAGATTGTCATGCAACTACTGATATATACACATGAATTGTAGGATATACACTGGGAATTTTGAAATATTGGATTTAAATCTGATTTCCACCACGGCGATTAGGAATCATCATGTCAATGACACCTTCATATTTAAAAGACAGCAAGGATTTCATTACATACGTTTTTGAAGTGACACACACCAGTGGGGATCTCCCGTGGCTACAGTGGATGTAGCTAGACTTTATACCGATATTCCACACTTATCTGGGCTTTGTGCTTTAAGCTTTTTTCTTGATGCCAGGTTAGAGAACATTCCCTCAACTGACTTCCTGGTCAATACATTCTGAAAAGTAATTCAGTGAACTAGGCTAGTTGGAAGGCACCCAAAATTCGGAAATACCCCTACTGGAGGTAGAACAAAGCACAACAATGTTTTTTATATTCTCCAAGGTCTCCCATATATGAAATGGATTCTTGTATAAAAACATTTTACTGCAAAAGTGGTTTCATTGACATATATTGTGACACACCCCGTAAATAAAAATAGTGCACAATACAGCCAGGCCGAATGGGAGATGATACACCTGAACTCATGTAATTTCATAATGCAAGCTCTGATTGATTCCACATTTGGTGTGGAAGTGGGAAGGGGGCTCCTCTACATGTCTATAAAAACAGAATGTGAATATCTTGATGCAGTGAAGGAATACAGGACTACAAACACTGAAGTACAATAGGCGGAAATATCAAATTTTAGGATCTATGATGAATGTATTCATTTACTTTAAGTTAGCTTTGACTGGGATTGTCCCAGACACCTCAAGCAGGGTTTGTTAGAAAGGTCTGACTGTGCTGAATCCAGCAACATATTATATATAACTGTAGCATGTATTGTCAGTGGTCTACATTAAGAAATGTATGACGTGTGCCATCAAAATGAAACGGCCATAAATGACTTGTCTGGGGTCAATAAAGGGACTTCAAAATACACTTCAATGTGGGAGAAATTGTATCAGACAATTTATTGCAAGTTTTTTATAAACTTCAATTTTATTATATTCATGGGGTGTGTCACAATATCTGTCAATTAAGCCACTTTTGCAGTAAAATATTTTTATACAAGAATCCATTTCATATACGGGAGACCTTGGAGAATATAAAAAACATTGTTGTCTTGTAGGGGTATCTCCAAGTTTTGGATGAAATCATTACTGCTTTTCAGTTGCATTTAATGGCTGCCTGTAAAAATACAGATATATGTATTTAAATAATTTAAAAAAATATCATAAATGTGTGACAACTAGTTGACTAGGAAAGTCTTTAGCCAGGAGCAGCAAAAATTTACATTATACTAACGTATGTTAGACACATAGGGTTCTCCGACATTTTGCACAGATGTGAGTGAAATATTAATAGGATTTTAATTTACAACCTAGGTCTAGGCCATCATTCTCATCTGTTATGATAATGTATTCACCAGTTTCATATTAAACATAAGGAGATGCAGTGACTGATCACAGCAATGACTCCATAAGGGCGCAGTCAGAGAGGGTTTAAGTGAAAGTGAGTGCTTTATAATTGTCAACTGTATTATAAAAAGATTCCATGGAGATGCTACTATAAACATCCAGCCTGTTAGCAGGACTTGCTGGTAATGCATGCTGTTCATACACACTCCCTTCAGGGAATGCTTTGGCTTTTAGCACGTCTTGTCCTGTCTGTCTTGTGAATGTCACTTTTCACACAACCACACTTGATCCTAATAAATACCTGACCCCAGCAAGCCACACGCTTCAACATACTGTACAACCAGTGGTGGAAAAGGTACTGAAAATCTGTACTCAAGTATTGATACCTTACTAAAATATTACTCAATTACAAGTAAAACTACCGGTGTTTAAAAATACTTAAGTACAAAGTATTTTTTATCAAAAACTAGTTTTAGTTACTTTTTAATCCACTAATTTAACTGCTGGTTACTCCGGTCACCTATCCGAAAATGTACCTGCTGCAGCATATTTTTTTCATGGTTTTCATTGGCCCACATTGTGCTTCCTTGCCAGATTGTAGCGTTAGTTCAAGCAGGCCACGAAGTCAAGCTCAGCTCTCAATTCCAGCTACATCAGCTGATCGCAGCTGATCATCAACACACATCAGCTGATGGCTCAGCTGATTCCCTCCAAGCATCCATTGGCAAATATCATTCATGTCGCCTTATTTAAGCTGCTTTAGTCTACCTATCTTTGCTGCTTCCTCTACA
>NW_023339740.1:1005108-1006601 GCF_004916995.1 Morone saxatilis | reverse complement strand
TATCATCTCCCATTCGGCCTGGCTTTATTTTGCACTTATTATATTCATGGGGTGTGTCACAATATCTGTCAATTAAGCCACTTTTGCAGTAAAATATTTTTATACAAGAATCCATTTCATATACGGGAGACCTTGGAGAATATAAAAAACATTGTTGTTGTTCTACCACTGGTAGGGGTATCTCAAACAATCTAAAGCACTTTTGGGGCCTTTCCCTCTAGCCTAATTCTGAATGTGTCTGAACAACTAGCGAGTCTTGTTGTTCAAAACACTGAATGGGACTTATTGATACGAAAGACGTTTGTAACATTACTTAAAAATAAACTTGCTACAAACTCTCTCCTCTCCTGTCCCTGCATGAACCCACCATGTCTTTGTCCTTCCTGGAGTAAGAGTCCTGGTCGGAACCGCTGTGAATCAGCTGGCCCCTGTCGGCCTCCTGTTTTTCTCAACTTACCTGTCTCATGTACTACTGTTAGGATATAGTGAAAGTTTCAGCAATTATGACAAAAAGTTATTTTTTATAAATGTTACCTACTGCAGCTTTAATGTTTTTCAACACAGACTCTGGAGGTGGATGTCACATGACTAGTCGAAGAGATGTACAGCACATTTTAATTAAAATGGAATAAAAACAAGGTATTGTGTTTGTCATCCAGTGGTGAATATTGATCTGGATGGAACACCATGCAGCCTCATTAACTGGGGAGAGGAGGGGCAAAAAACAGATTGCTTTAATGCACTGCTGCAGTTAGATGAAAGAGGAGTGTATGAGTGGCGACACCCCTACTTAACCCCCCGTTGAGCTCTGGTACCCCCTGCTATTTCCAGCTTACAAAATCACAGCGCTTTAAAGGCTTAATTTGAACTTGTGACCTGCTGGCTGTATTTAGATTTTTATTTCACTTTCATTCGACCTTTACTTAAATTACGCTGAGATGAACATCTTTTTTCAAGCCCAAGACGGTGGCGAATGAAAGGTTACACATTAAACAGTAAAGAACAACACACACATTAATAATTTATGATGATAAAAGCTGTACAAAATGCATAAAGGAGCATAAGGGAGCCATAGCTCTAACGAGCTGAGGCTATAAACACGGGGCACTCTGTGGCTAATAGCTTTGCAATTTCAGATGCATGTTCATCACTGAAACAACCATGGGCGTGCATTAAAGGACTCTGCTGAAGGACTGCTTCATTGCAAGCATCAAATGCCTACAGCAGGGAAAAAATTACAGCAATGTAAACTCTTCAAGAGGCTTGCTTACAAGATGTGTTAAACACAGTGCTCCACCCGTCAGACTCAGTTTCTAGTGGCTGTATATCAGGGTGAAAAAAGCATCTAACAAATACAATCAGATGTAATAAAAACATGTACAAACTACAACACGCTGTCTGCTGAACAGGCTGAGTGGGTGAGTGAGATGAGAGCAGAGAACTATTAATCCTCATGGGGACATCCGATCATCACAGCAAAGCAACATAAGATA
>NW_023339740.1:1002561-1005085 GCF_004916995.1 Morone saxatilis | reverse complement strand
ATAAGCGCAAAAAGAATACATGCATTATAAAACAGAACAGGAAAAATTAAAATGCCTTTAGAGATCCAATGTGTGGCATAACTTAACTTAGAATGAGCCGTTTTTATCTTCCATGGAGTTTGCCATGTTGAACCACTGTGTTTCTACAGTAGCCTAGAAGGGACAAATCAAACACTGGCTCTAGTTAAGGGCATTTTTGTGCATTTTGTGACCACCATATTTTCTCCTACACGTTTGGAAGAGGAGGGCAAGGCGAAGAAATTTGCAACTACACCGCCAGATGCCACCAAATCCTACACACTTGACCTTTAAATTAGGGGAATCTAATGTGGTGTCCACAGAGCATGTCCTGTAATCTTAATATTAATCTTAAAAACATTTTTAAGTAACACTTCCAAGGAAGTGCATCAATGGGTTCCGTTAAAACTTTTAATACATTATAATTTAAAACAGATTGAGAATTGCCTTTATTACATAATCTGAGTTGAAACCATGCTTATCCATTCTGCCCTTCTGCATCTGGCATTCATTCTCTGTGTCCCAAATGTTGGCCTGAGCCCTCACTGACTTTTTCTGAGTTCCACATTGATTCATTTTCATGATCTATGAGTTAATTAGTTTACCATAATTAGGCGAGCTGAGTAAATTGACTCTCAGTTCATAGAAGTAGATCTCTCAAGATCCTTCCAACCCATCGACATATACAAACATGGACAACTTGACGGCTCTCCAAAAGTGAGGCCCAAACATCCGGCCTCTGGTGGCTGACTGCAGTATAGGTCACAAAGCCTGCTACCGCCATGTTAGCAGATGGGTTAGGGGCCATCATTTTAGGTAGTTCTTATCACACTGATGTATGTTGGTTGTGCCTGTATGATACAGCGAGAAAGAATATCCCTCCAACCGAATACCTCCCCGACGAAAATGGCCAACCCTAATAAATAGGTAATTCATATTTGTATCAGATTTATGGATGCACAATATAGATTTTTTTCAGCCGATATGATAACCGCTAATTACCTGCTTCTCATGGCTGATACCAAAAAGAAACCGATAAGTTCTCATTTTTGTATTTTAATGGCCAACCCTAATAAATACTTTCAAAATCTAGCTGTCTCTACATAGACATACAGTAATGTTTTTTTGATAAATTGAAATGGCTATACTTGATTTATTTTTTTTTGTTAGTTTTTTTCATTCCATAATTTAATCTATTTATTAAATGTATTAATTTAATTATGGTAAAGTTAGGGGTAACTGGGAAAAATTTACAAAACTTTACACTAAAATCATTTTTAGAGTGCATCTTCCTAATCCATCCGCAACATTAACTTTTAATATGATTTTTATGAATGATGTGAGAGGCAGCGAGTTACTGCATATAGTTCACTTATTGGTGTGTCATGTAGCTGTCAAGCTGAAATGCTATTTAATGGATTTTCTTCAGGCTGAAAACTGAGTGAAAACCCAAGCTTGTCAGATTTGAACTGGCTTTGTGGGGTCACAAGGTAGATGGGGTGAACACTGGCCTTGAGAGTGCCTAGCTGAATGTCTGCCTGCTTGTCTTGTAACAGATGTGGCCTCCATGTTCTGCCTCATCCGTCCCCACCCGCCCTCCACTAGTACCTCCTGCCCTGGGTCTGAAACCCTGTCAGACACGCCTTGGTGCTCAAACAGTCCTCACTCCTGGATCTTTATATTTTCTCACTTTGTCTGTGCACTCTCTGGTCTTTCTCTTCTTCTCTTCTAACTCTCTTTTCAGTCCATTTATCTCATTAAGGTCTGGCTATCTCCAGTGGTGTTGAAAATGAAGTGTTAATCTCTCTTCTCATCAATCTCACCAGCCCAGAAGTGCCTGAGTCTCTCCCTGCATCACAAAATGATGACTGGCACTTTTACTTGTTTGGAGAAATAAGTGTGGGGGCTAAATTGAATTTTAATGGATCGCGCATACCCCCAGTGAAAGGTGCAATCCATTACTGAATGATTGTAATGTTATTTGTTGCCAGTGTTGATTTATGGTACATATAGTGTGGAGGGCTAAAGGTGGGCACGTTGGGGAAGGAAGCTGCGTGGTGTGTTGATGGGGTTTTAACTACGGCACAGTGGAGAGAAGAGAGGAAGTTCAGGACCATATTAGCTGTTTTTTCATCTCCTTCTGAAGGGAACAGGAAGTAGCTGTTTGGGTCATATGTAGTTACAGTGGAGGGAAAACTGTTTCTCTCATTACATTCCTGAGCTTATTGCGCACCGTCTTCAGGAGGAATTTGATTGGTGCTTACCCCACTGAACCTGGCACGTAAAAGATTGTGAGATTGCAAATCACAACATGTAGCTGTTGTAGATTTCATGGTATACTCATGGTGAATGAAGTCTAACATCAAATTTGAAAGCATCTTTATTTTGACGATGATTTTGTTCTGTTTTTGAATGCTCTTTAATTTTAGACTTTGGTGCCCCAATGCTGGGATGGTTAAAGGTCCAGTGTGTAACATTTAGAGGCTCTATTGACAGAAATGGAATA
>NW_023339740.1:1002053-1002504 GCF_004916995.1 Morone saxatilis | reverse complement strand
GAATCGTTGTGGTTTTGTTACCTTAGAATTATTATTTTTTTGTCTACATTTGTGCCTACGGGTCGCCTTCCATTGAGTCCATCGTGTTGAACCGGCATGTTTCTACAGTAGCCCAAAGTTGATAAACCAAGCTGTAGATAGGGCCTTTTGTGTTTTTCAAGTGTTTCGCGGCCACCATTGTTTCTCCTTCACATTTCACAGCCCGTTCTCATTCCCAGGTTGTCAAATACACACAGAGACTGGGTTCAGTTAGTTGCAATCTGCAACTTCACCACTAAATGCCACTGAATCTGATACACTGCACCTTTAGTTATCAAGTAGTGATAATCCCTCCTGACACCCAAAATATTTTAATATTTAGATTTTTTTTTTGGCCTTTTGCATGCCTTTATTGGATAGGGATAGCTGAAGATTGACAGAAAAGAGAGTACAGAGAGAGGGGATGACACGC
>NW_023339740.1:1000963-1002022 GCF_004916995.1 Morone saxatilis | reverse complement strand
CCACAGGTCGGATTCGAACCCAGGTCGCTGCAGCATCAGCATCTGTATATGGGTCGCCAGCTCTACCGACTGAGCTAACTAGGTGCCAAATATTTGGATTTTTTAAACTAATTTAACAAATTGGGATGTAAGAAACACATCACATCGTAGTTCTTTCTTAAAATTAATACATATTTGTTCTGAGTCAACTTTTCCACAAAAAGTACTAAAACCTCTTCTTTACACGTCTCCCAGAGGCCTGGTGGTCTGACGTTCTGAATCCAGCTGTTTGTGGCAGCCAGGTCAAAGAAATGCAGAATGCAGCCCACACCTGTTTTTGGTCTGAACAACCAGTAAGACTTCAAATACCTCCCACAGATGCCACACCTCGGCCCCTAAGATACAGTCAATTCTTGTGGCCCCGCCTCTGCACAATGAACCCCAACAAAGAAACCAGCCAACCAGCATAGTTCTTCAGTTTTCAGTAGGTTTGAAAAATGTGAAAACTAGCTAAATAACTCCAATAGGTTTGAAACATTTCCTGCTTTCTTCTCAGCTCCATGCTGTAATGTTCATGGCTGACCTTACAGTATCCCCCTGTGTAGCTGTGGGAGAGCAGCTAACCGTGTTATCCTGAGAGTCTTCCTTAGAATGGAGGCTGACACTCAGTTTAGCTAATCTGGCATCGGCAGCTGGTGTGCCAGGGGAAAAACAAATCAATTAGAAATCTCTGCTAGCACACAAACTTTGTTATTGGAGTCTCCGGTGTGTTAACCAGCTGGTGGATCCTATTGTCTTTGCATCTTAACCCAGCTCAGGTTAGCCATCGTGTAAGTCATTTCCTCTCCGAGGATCCGCCATCTGCCGGTGATAAAACATTCAGTCTGTGGAGGGGAGCTGCTTTGGGAAGGAATTAGCCAGATTGCCTAGACGGTAATATGTTGCACACAGTCATTTTCATCACATATGCAGACGCCCCTCCAGAGAGACACTTCCTGCTACTCAAGGAAGTTTAGTCTCCAAGGCACGAGTGCTTCAACTTTTTTTCCTTTCAATTTATGCTTTATGATTGAGCGCCAG
>NW_023339740.1:994867-1000936 GCF_004916995.1 Morone saxatilis | reverse complement strand
AACCAGAACAACCTGCCTCAGGAGCTGAAGCTGTTATTCACTATTGTCTCTTAAATCACTGCTTAAAAGACATTTTTATGCACTTGCTGTTGCCATCTCCCACTTTTAATTCTCTATTTGTTGTATTTCATAATTTTTATATTCAATATTCCCATGCTCCCTTTTTTTACCTTCCCACACAGCACTATTTCAGCTCTGATTTTATTTGATTGTAACTATACATCCTACTTTAGTGGGTATTTGAGACCATTATGGCTAAAACCTCATCTAGAAAGAGAAATAACACAGATTAGCAAACTGTTATATCAGCATAAGAGTTAAATATAACTCCCTCAGCCCATGGAAGATCAATTCATTTTGAGTGTTCCATTGTGATGTGTGGCTTTATTTTCCTCTACAGTATTCTACTTGACTTTTCTATAGGCAGTTATTATTGTTTTGTATTTTTCATTAGTTTTTCTTTAGAGTTTGTCAAATTTTTAGTTTAGTTTCAGTTTGTTTTCAGAGTGGGTTTTATTGTTTACAAATGTTCAGTTTTAGTCTTATTAGTTTCAGTTTTTCGATGGTTTGTTTGATTATTTTTCAATAATATGGGAGGAATTTGTCAGGGCTAAGATTGAATAAAACTAAGAATAATACAAACCTTAACTGACAGTTATGTAGACACCCCAATCTAAATAAAATAAAATAAATGCAGCAATGCCTCCTCATGTTTTTGACCAAATTGACAAATACTAAAACTTAGTAGTCTCCATGCCACCCTCTGGACACCCCATCAATATTTCTCTAGATCTGCCCCTGCACCTGGTTAACAGGAGTCATAGTTACAGTGTAAAAAAAGTAGTGCAATCATTAACTGTAAAACCAGGATGTCATCAACATGAATGCAGGTCTTTTTCAGGAACCCACAAATCTACCAACATTTACTTACTACACCTGCACTGGCACTGAGCCTTGGCACTGGATGTTTTCCAATATCAGTGGTTCCTGAGAATACTGGGCTGCATCATGCAACCCTAACAATACACACAGCCACAGATGCACTGTCTGAGCTCAACACTTGAGCAGTTCACATTGAAATGTAAATGAATCAAAACTTCAGTCAGATGTCAACTTGTCATGTTTTATTGTGGCATCAAGAAATACAGGAATACTGCAGAAAGAATTAGCAGAATTCAGTAAAAAATCTTGAATGGGTATGATTCCAATGAAAAAATGAGGACCCTTTAAGATGCAACAAGACCCTGTGGAGCTGCTTCATTCACACATGACTTGCAATGCCTCTGATGGTAGGTATATTTTGGCAATTTAGTGACCATAAATTCTTTTGTTGTACAATTTGGACACTGTACATAAGGACAGTACAACACAACCAATAGTGAACTGCAGTGTATGGTGAATAGTGAACATTTTTGGACACAGCCAAGAGGGTCACCTGTCAGTGATGACATTCAGTATAGACAGAACACATTGTCTTTGCTTTACAGCCCCACCCTCAGGCCGCCCAGCAGCTCATTGTCACATTCCTGTGATGCACCCTAATTAATCTACAGCAAACTTTACACACCATGTACTACAACTTACCGCAGAAGAATGCCACTTGTAACTATTTGGCTGTGACAGGAGACAGCCATCTTTCCTAAACACTCACCGTTGGCCAATCCAAACCTCCCATGAACTGTTTGCAAGTGGCTCTAGGGTGCATCGTGCCACATTTGGACGTGCTGAATAGCATCTCCATCTGGATGAATTGGCAATATCCAAATGGCAATATGTCAGGCAGCATCTCAGCTGCTGGTGCAGGACTGTCACCAAAATGTACAGCTCCTACTAAATCATAATCTCACTGTCACATTAGCTCTATCAGTTTAAGCCTATTGCATAATAATCATAAATGTTAAAACATTTTCTGATACAGGATGATATTCTTGGAAATTTTGTGATTTCCGAGGCACTATTCCTGATTCACAATGTTATGCACGTCTTTGAAAATCTTTAATTTTTCTGTCTTTTTCAGCTCTTGAGAGCTCAGGAAATGCTCTTCTTCTCTCTAACAAGGGACTCTTTTAAGTGTTTTGTTCCCGCACAAGAGGTTGACTGTTACATTACCAGCCAATATCAGTCAGCTCACATGCGTAGCCCACTCCATGTGCACTAGGGTGAGTGTGTTTTTTGAGGGTGTACGTTTTGGATGGAGGTACATCAGGCGCTGTAGGCGATAGTTGTGTTTTCCCCAAAGACTGTTCACGAGGAACCAAAAATCAATGCCGGCAGCTTACGGGCCATTTGAAGGGCCTGACTCCCTGCTCTCATTCATCACCTAACAATCTGCCACCTTACTGGAGAACAAATCCTCACAGGGACCTCTCAGCACAGCTATGGTGTCCTGTGTGTGTGTGTGTGGTAGATATGTGGGTTTTATTAGTCGATCTCCCAGCTCCTTTTATTCTGTCAGTGTGTGTGTAAACCAAATCAGTTGTACCACACCTTAACTGCTGATAATGAGATCATTTAGTTGCTTATTTTCACATTATGCATGATGCATATACTACATTTGGATTTAATTTCCTTTCATGTCTCTTTCAGTTCAGTTATGTTTTTAAAAGCCTTCTTTCATAAACTGACTTTTATGTGTTATTTAGATAATACATCCTGTGTGTTCTTGTGATTTCCTGTTTTTTTTTTTTGGCACACAATGTGATGCACTGTGTTTTTTTGTGTTATGTCTTTTGTCTTATTAAAGCTGCAGTAGGTACGTTTTATAAAATAATTTTGTCATATTTGCTGAAACTTTAACTATATCCTGACAGTAGTACGGCAAATCAGGTTCCTCTGGCTCATCCTACCTCTCCAATAAGTGTTGTACAAATAAAGTTATTACTATTATTATTAGTATTAGTCAAATTTCAGGTCAACTATATATATTTTTAACATTGACAGATTACATTAAAAATTAAGTTAAGCCAAAAGTTAAACTTCAGTTCTCCCCTCAAAAAACAACAACAAAAACAAATGTTTTGTTACCAAGATATGTGGTGTACATGCTATAGCATTTCTAGTACAGTAAGTACTATGAAAACAACTGTATACAGAAAAATTAAAAGCATATAGAAATATAAAGCACAAGCACACACACACACACACACACACACAAACTGTATGAAGAGATGGCGCACACTGAGTAGGAAACAGGAGGGATTCAAACCTATAGGATAATAGTGAATGATAAGATAAGATAAGATGTTCCTTTATTGATCCCCCTTAGGAGAAATTCAAAATTGACACGGCAGCATAGGGCAATATAGTGCGAAAGAAAGAGTATAGCAGTGTAGGTACAAGATATCACCAAATAAAATATTACAAAATATAATAGAAAATATAAGACTATAAATGAGTATATACACTATGCAATATGAATAAAGAAGAAAGTAAGATTTAAGGTATTTAAGGTATAGCTCATGTAATAATTTTACATTTCTGTAAGTTACATGTGAACTACTACGTTAGTCTTCCTTCAAACATCCATAAAAACTTCTCAGCCACGTAATGCACATGCTAATGATCTGTACAGTGCATTCACACGCTCAAAACACCGATAGATTACTGAAGGAGGTAGCCTACCGCAGCATCTGAATGCAAAGCTGTTGCCATAGTCACAATCTCCTTACTGTTTTGGTGTAGCCCTTTAAATGATCAGACATCATTCAATGATGTTTTCAGCAATAAAGACAAGAAAATACATAAAGCCAAATTTTTGCAAGCCGGTGCAAGGAGCTACTGGCCACCTCATATGCATGCTGTTGCTACACTTTTCCAAGAATCATGGGAAACAGAGTTTATTAACAAAAAAATGTAAATGAGTTCAGTGCCATGTTTTATTCTAATGAATGGATTGACTTTGTTCTTGAACTTGCAATGTCTTTAAGGACAATAAACTTTTGGGACAAGCAGACAGTTTAGCAGTCATCGCCTATAAGCTGAGTGTCAAGACAATCCTCCAAAAACTGAGTGCATTCTCTCCAAGGTTGAAAACACAACAAGGGATGATGGTATTACTTTGGAAAGCCTGAAAACTTGTAACAGAGGATATGGTAGCTGAGAATGGAGGCTGAGGAGGAAGCACAGTGGTAATAGGCAGGAAGGCTTAAGGATCTCTTATTCTGGGCCTTAGCAGTCACACCGAGTACAAGCAGGGGGTCAACGGATCTACTTCAGCTGCTGATATGCCGCTGAGCTCAAGCTGGGATGGGCTGTGTATGTGTGTGACTGGGTTGGGAAGGCTTTACATGCTTAGTTACTTCGAAATATCATGACTACAGTGGTACAGATAAAAATGGAGAACAGGGGGAATAAAAGGTTGGGTGATCATGGACTGGGTAGAGCGCATAAAGACTCTGGTGCAGCAGCCCAAGGATACTGTAGTGTGTGTGTGTGTGTGTGGAGGATATATGGACAGGAGAAGGAGGACTACTGGAAACAAACTCTCTACTAAGCTCACTTGCAAAAACAATGGGATGAAGCCATGCACACACATACACGCAAACACAAACACACGGCTTGTGTGGAAGATGCCCACACCTGCTGAGGCTTCAGGAAAATATATGACAATAGCGAGCCCACACATTGCTGCACGCTGCGAATACTGTTGTAGACACCAAATAAACAATGAATAATAAACATGGCTCTGTCCAAGTGACACCCACATACAAGATTTGTTTGCTCTTATTTCAAGCCAAGAGCGGCCATTTTGAAAAACAAAATGTGAGATGAGATGTTGGCCACTTCAATGATTGACCACAAGTTTACTGTGGCATGGATTCATTTGCACATGAACACAGGTTCTTGTTGTACTTATAGCAGTGGTACAGTAATGGTGATCTAAGACTATGCTCACACTGCAGGCACAAGTGGCCTTTCAATATTTTTTGCTCATATGTCACTCGTTTGGTTTTGTTATTTTTCATGACAGCGTGAACAACACAAATCATGTGATTCATGCCACTTTCATATGTGGTCTTTCTGGAAGTCCATTTCTGCCAGTAAAATAAAAAACATGTTGTCATGTCAAAATTGAGACATAGACATGCATGAATATATATTCATCTTTGTCCCAGTTCCAATTGTAAGAAGGTTCGATTCTGCAGTGAGTTCACACTGCAAAAGTGTCAAAATTAGGTATACTCTAAAATAAAGTTGAAGGCAATGTTAAATAAATATGTTTCAATTGTTGTTATAAACGGCTGAGCTGCCAAGTGTCTAATTTGTGTAAGGCCTTGAAGAATTATAAAACAATAATGAATTGGTAACATAGTCCCAAATCATCAACAGCCTTGTAAAAATGTTAGTGTTCTGCTGATGTACACTCCCACAATTCAATGCACACAGGAAATAGAGGAGCTACTTACACCCAGAAAAAAAAAATAATACATTGTTAATTTGATCTGTCAAAAAATATGTCAATGGAACAAACTGGAATTATATCATTAAATACACAAGTTTAAGTGCATTCAAAACAGTTTTACTTCAATGGTTCATTTTTGATTTTTTTAATTCACGGGACTGGGTGACTCAAACATTTTGTGTGTGCTTTTTTGTCAAAGAATACAATTCTGAGAATTAATGAAACAATGCACAAACACAAAACAAATGTATGTTCACTTTACAGACAAGCTATGTCCATTATATATACATTATATATACATTATATATGTCAGTGGTTTAGACTGAACTGCATTTCTCTGTAAACAGCTTGGGTCCAATTTCACTTGCACAACTGATGTTGACAGCCATTCACAGTGCTCATGGTGTATCTGAGAATGTGGTATCTCACACAGTCTGCTCTGTGTGCTTATGACTGTTGTCATAATGCACCCTGACAGCTTACAGCAATCCTTATTTAACACTGTGCATAATTTATTGTCTGTTATGTAAGTATTTATAACACATTAACATATTATACTGCAGGTATGGGCTGTAGAGAAAATTGTTTGTGTTAATGAAATTTGACAACGGTTGTGTTTATTATGTTCCGTCACAATATATATATTTTTTTGGCTTTTATGCCTTTAT
>NW_023339740.1:992872-994750 GCF_004916995.1 Morone saxatilis | reverse complement strand
ACTGAGCTAACCAGGCACCCTGTTCCGTCACAATATTAACAGGGTATTTTGAAACATTATGTGGACATTTTGTTGTTTGTGTGTGTGTGTGTGTGTTTGTGTGTGGTCCCATTCTTGTCATTATTATGCCAACAGTATCTGATGGAAACGTTATGTTACTCCACAGGTTCCAGATGATCTGATTAGATTAGGTGCACCTTGCTGCATAAATTTACATAGTAATGAGGAAAACAGATTACTAAAAGTTCTTATTGCTTTAAGATACAGATACAA
Source organism: Morone saxatilis (assembly GCF_004916995.1). Taxonomy (NCBI): domain Eukaryota; kingdom Metazoa; phylum Chordata; class Actinopteri; family Moronidae; genus Morone; species Morone saxatilis. The sequence goes on along the minus strand of NW_023339740.1, from coordinate 994,477 downwards.
TCTTAACTATAGAGATTAGACTTATGGCAACATGTTTAAATTAAGATGCAGACTTATAGATATTATGTGAAGGTGCAGAAATATGCAGTAGTTGGTCAAATAATTTGCTCAATTAATAATCATAATAGCATAACAGCATATGTAAGAAATAATGGTGTATTATGTAGAACCTTTGTCTGGGCTGTCTTTCCATTTTTCTATCATACGGAACACAATGGAAATAAATAAGCTGCAGGCTTTTGCAGCAATTTTATTTAATTTACACTTGTTTCAAGTTGTCCCACAAACAAAATCACATAAGAAGATGAGGGAAGTGAGAAAAAATAGCAACGAGAAATAACTTTATGAAATGACTCAAAGAGAATGTTCCCTTTTTTATCTCAGTGTTAGATTGTAAGATCACCGTCCCCTGTTGTGTGTTATTGTGTGTGTTATTAGTTTAAATCTGAATTAACTTCCCCTTTGAGAAGCTTTAAAGGTGCAAAAGTCACTTACCCTGAAGAGCAAAGAACAATAAATATACTGTTAGTCCCACAAAGTAGCAACCTGTTCCTGTTGTTTCACAATGCATTGTGGGTTTTGCTACATCCTTATAATGACACTTTAATGGGCCTCTCAGATATTGCGTCTAAAAATACGTGGAAAACACCAGCCGCACCGCATTCATCAGTTTATCCAAGGTGCTTGGGAAGTTGCACTACTGTTGTTACTAGGCAACCAAAACCTACGGGCTACATGACAATGATGATGATGATGATGATGATGATGAAGTTGCGGTAATTTAGCAGTAAGCCTCTCTGAGCTAACTATTTAAAAGTCAAAACAAAGATACATGGATTACCAGCAGTGGCTTTACTGCTCAATTTGTTTGGAGAAAAGAAAAAAAGCATCTTTAGTTTGGCTAACCTTTCAGTTGGATTTTGTTACGTCCTTGCACAGGAAGTCCTGTGGAGGTGATTGGTTCATTCTTGTCACATGAGCTGTGGTGTACTTGCTGCGCTCTGAAAACTCATAAAAATAGGCCTTGTGAATGCAGGCAAAAATGCACTTTCGATTTTGAACTTCCTCGCTGTTCTTCTCCATTCAAAACAATGTATTTGTGCGAGCGGGATTATGTTTGTATGTGAATTTCTTTCCATGGACCACTGAAAGCAGTGCAGTTGCAGGTTTCATTGTGTCTGAGGAGATTAAACGAGATTGCTGTCAAAGCTTTTGAGTCAGGGATTTTGGAGATGTGCTATAAAATTATATTTATTGTTATATGTGGAGATTGGGGTGATGGTGAAATGTTTATATGTGCAGTGAGGATTTTCTGCACAGCTTCCTAAGCTTTTTTTAATGTGATATAATGCTGTGACATGACTGACATCATGTCAGCTATTCAGTACGTCACCACAGAATGAATAGAATGCAATCTGTTGTGACCTTAGTGCACACCTTGTTGCAGTTTTGCTGCTTCTTTGCATGTTTACACCTATGAGATTGTTCATGTGTGTGCTTAATCATTATAGTATGTAACCGCTGATTAAAATCGCTAAAACACTGAATAAAGCAGTTCCACCTTAAAAATCACTGCTTCTCCCGCGCTGTTGGGCAGACAAAGGA
>NW_023339740.1:985124-992772 GCF_004916995.1 Morone saxatilis | reverse complement strand
ATACAGAACATAGAACTAGAGTTTGTGCACATTTCAATGCAGAAATGTTACATTGTAGCTTTAAATAAATTCTTTAATTTTGAATGCATTTCTTTGTTTAGTTGGAAGCTGCCCCTGTGCTGCCCGTGTTCAACGAGTAATGTGTTAAAGGGACTACGGTAAAACATTCAAGATGCATGAAGTAAAAACATTCATGTTTGCTTTCCCAACAAACCTCAAGAGCTGTGAATAGGAGGCAAATTAAGAGGAGGTGACAGGAAAAGTGTGAAAAGTCTGTGAGGCACTCCAGTTACTGTGGTCTGTCACAGTGTGCCTCGTTGCTGTGGACTCCAAGTGGGGTAGTATATGCCCGGTTCTGCTAGCGAGATAAGTTTGCATTCGAGGTCATCCTGCTCTGAAATTACATCAGCGTTATTGCTGTTCCATGTAAAATTGAATTGAGTTGGTTTCTGCATCTTCAATTTTACACTTCTGGGAATCATTTTGAAAAAAAAATTGCAATTGCAGTATACTTAAGTAAGTTAAAGAAATGAGTGTACTGAAATTAATTATTAATAAATTAAGCTTTACATTTCAAACAAATAAAATCAGACAAAACAGATTGTTTAAATAGGATTGCATAAATGCAAATAAGACAAATATTCAAGATAGCAATGAAATTATAAAATGCTACACAAAATAAATTGATTATAATAGAACAGTAAAATTGTTTTAATCTGAAATACATAATGGTCAACAGTAATATGTTAATAAAACTAGTAAAATAGAATGAAAGTGTTTAGTCCATCTGAAACTTCAGTTTCCAGTTTAAACCATGCAGATATTGAATGTTCAGTTTGTATGTAAGCAGTGAAAGTATTTGAACTAACATCTGGAGCTGAAGCTGGAGTAACAGATTACCAGAATTACCAGGTGAAGTGTTTGCATTGTTGCAGTTGAAATGTCAGTTGAGGTTTAAGAGCAACGTAGCTGAGCTGTCATAAGGAGAGTGAATCAAATTTACAATAAACTAGAATTAGTAGAAGTAGTAGAATTAGAAGTACCAAAAGAATGGTACATACTTACTAGTAGGGATGTCCTTATCTGATGTCAACAATCGAGGCATTTTTTAACTGATAAATTGAGTTTTATTGACCCAATCTGATCCTTTGTTTTACGTCAGCTGTCACACAGCTGTTTTTACTCACAAAGCTTTCATGCATGGTGCAATCATTGTCAACTCTGTCACTGTTTCTTTTCTCCACACTGCTCTCTGTGTGTGTAAGAGAAAGCGAGAGTAGAAGCTCAGAGGACAGAGTGTTAGAGAGCTGACACAGCCACACTCAATACACCACTTCAAGTGCAACTAAAGCCCTGTAAATAAAAAGCTAATAACAGTAATTAATTCATGTAATCTGTGCAAAAGATGCAGAGATGATGGAAATGAACACTCAGCAGAATACAAACAGTTCATTCAGGTAACTCAGGTAAAGGCTGCACTGAAGCACCAAACAGAGGGTTTGTTATTATATCATTTATTGTAGAAAAAAAAACAAAAACAAAAAAAAAATGAAAACATTAAGGAACAGCTGCAATGCAGGCATTTTGTTTCTTATTCAGTTATCAATGTATCTGAAGTTTGCACTTTGCTACTATATTATCTAAAAAAAACAATCCCATCAGGACTCATTGGCAGATACTCAATATTAAATGACTCAGATCGAATTGGGACATGCCAACTTACTAGTAAATGTGTTGTAGACTAGAAGTAATAATTTAGTACTGGGAAAGAACATGGTACTCGGAGATCATAATTTCATTCAGTTTAAGGAAACTACTTGGTAAGAAACTTGGTATTAATAGGGACATATGAATGGTTTTATTTTACAGCCCTATTATACGTTTAGTACAAGTAATAATTTACTACTGGTAAAGAACATAGTTTATAGTTCAGGACGTCAACGATCGAATGATTTCTGAAAACACTGCATGATCACATATATGACATATCATCACTAACAGCAGGATGCTTTTGGATTGGCACTATATAAAATGTAAAGGTCAGTAACTGGAACTTACCAATGTATTGAAAGAAACATTAAACGTATGGTATTTCCATGTAGATACTGTGGTATTTCTTAGTAATATGTACCTGGGGGTAATAACTAAGTACTTACTAACTTATTTATTTGAATACTTACTTAGGATAAGGATATTTTTACCATCTAGTTTCCTATTGGGTTTTCATGTACTTACTAGGTAATGACCTGGTACTAACTATCTATTCCTTATGGGTATTATACTAATGTCTAGCGTTCTTAAAAATCTCTAGTTTCCTGGTATGTTTTCATGTACTTAGTACTTAGTATCCTTTTCTTACTGGTACTATACCAATACATACTGTATTACTCTCGAGTTGAATGTGCTTACTAGGTAAAAACTTAGTACTTATATCCTTTTCTCATGGGTACTTTACTAATAATACCTAGATTCTAGTTTCCCAGTAAATACTAGGTAATTAGCAGACTGTAAAATAAAGCATTACCAATTACCATATATGTATTTATCATTCATCTGTTTAATTTAAGCTTGTCCACTAAAGGGTTAAACAGAACTGTCCTGAGAGAGAGAGCTGCCTGCTGAAATTGGCCCTTCAATCTCCCCATATTGCCTTTGAAACCCTAATAAAGGACATTCTGTGTAATTTTGGATTTCAGTCTAAGTGTCCTTATGAGCTGGATGATGGAATAATATTGAAATTCTATATGTGGAAGCCTTTCATTAGATTTGGCCTTTCACAAATTGACTAGATTGTTATGACCCATTTCCAAAACGTCTCCCTGTGCCAGCCTCCTTTCTATCTCTGTATGAAGAACGGCTCTGATCGTCTCAGAAATTCACTCCTGGTGTCACTTTTAGCTTTAGAAAAACCATACGGTCTGATAATTGATTGATTAATAACTTTCATTTTGTTTATGGGGCCATTCATTCTTCTCTCTCTTCTTTTTCTGCGACTCCACCACAGTCAGACTATCTCTGTCTCTCTCTGACACACACACAAAGGTATATGCAAAGTAAATCTCAGTTAAATCTCTGTTAGAATTAAATGCTACCCTCTTTTGCCCATGGGACTTTCATTATCTTTTATTTATAAGCAGGAAAAGGAAAAGGAAAGAACAACAACAACAATAATAATAGTGGAACAACCAGGAGCAGTGCAACCGAGGAAGATTTGAACAAAGCAAGGTCAAAGGGATTTAGGGCCATGAAAATGAAATGTTTTTATTTCCACAATCCGGATCAGTGCTGTTTGTCTCGGCTTGTAAAACCCCATCACACTGACGCACACACACACACACACACACACGCATTCATTCACCCACATGCACACGCAATGCATTCAAGCACACAATGGTAAAGCAGGGCCGGCATACAGATTAGGGCTTTGAGATGGACGATGCTGATGTCTTTGCAGTGGAGCAATTCAATACTGAAGACACACTAATTAAATACAGTATTAAGCAATCCCCATACTTATAGTGTAAAATAAATCAATTATATTGCTCCACAGCTTCAAATATCCTAGTTGAGGATCCTGGTTAAACTCAACTTGTCAAGTCTACATATGAAGTCTACATATGTGATCTACTGTACCCATGATATATAATGGCCTGGCAAGACAAGAATGTAATTTCTCAAACATCTTAAATCTAGGCAATCTAGAATTATTTGACTTAATATCCAAATGTAATTTTAGATGATGGTATATACACAGTGTCCTGGAGTAGCCAGTAATGCAGTTTGTTCTCACTCCCAAGTCGTTGAATCTCAATTACTGGTCAGTGGCATCATTTCTGGACGCGTCCATCTGGGGTAATGTTTTACTGTGCCGTTGAAATCGGGGAACTTTAGTATAAAGAGCGAGAAAGTCTGCATATAGAGAAAGTTGGGGTGGGTGGGTCAAATAACAAAGGACTTTCACCCAGGAGACCACTGTTTGTGTCCGGTACGAAACAAAAAGTCAACCTTGGCTTATCTTTAACTTATATTATATAAGTTGTGTTACTTATGTTTCATTACAAACTTATTTTACTAGGGTTGAGCAAGTAAATTAACTGCACTTATATACCTGGTCCTTTTCTAGTCTATACACTACATGCCACATTTACCCATTCATACAGTAATGGCAAAGGCTCATCACAAACAGAAACTAATATTAGTATTAGTATTAGTTTCTGCTCAGCATCAGGAGCGATTCAGGGTTCAGTATCTTGCTCAAGGACACTTAGAAATGCTGACAAAACTGCAGTATTGGATGAACTTGAAGTAAGAATGTGTGGAGGGATGTCACCTGCAGCAGAGCTTGTTAGCGGATGGTGAAGTCACCTGGCTGCAATATTTACTGTACATATAAACACAACATTTCCCCGTCATTGGTTTTGAAAAGGCAATTTCATCAGTCTATTAAACATCATCTGCTTTCACATAACATTACCAGGGAGGAAAGTCTGTCTTTCTAAAAATCATCCTGTTTTTGCCTCTGCTGTCAGCAGTCAAATGACATCAATCGCCAACTGACGTTGCCTTCCTGGGGCATTGCCACAAGCGCCTTAAATCAAAAGAAAAAAAGTAGAGAATGTCAGTTTTTAAAATAGAAAAATGTCAGGAGCTGTTCCAGTAATCGTTGAATCAGTGCCATTAATCAACCACCCCACCAACCTCCCACAACCAGCATATTTTGGTTCTTTCTTTCTATAGGGTGAAACACAGGGATCCAGTTATTCAGACCAGGTTCACTGCCTTGCTCAAGGACACCATGATAGCTTGTGCTGTTTTGTAAAGTAATGAAACACCCTACTGTGCTAACAGTTTTACAAAGGTTAGGCAGATTCTTTAAGGCAGAGTTGTATTGTGAGTCAAGGTAAATGTGTAAACTACATCCTTTGTAACTGTATACAAGAGAGAAAATGTGGTGGAGGAATAAATCAAGATAATACATGCCGAGGTCATGTAACTGTGCAGAGCACTACCAAAGGCCTCAGTCAATTGCTACATGCACCGTTCTTTTCCCTTTGTTCAACCTCCTAACCACCAGTGTCTATTTAAGAATCATGTGTATAAAACAAAACCATGGTTGTACATGAACTCTTTAATGCAACGTGTTTGAATGAATCTCATGAGTATAGTTCTGTGTGTCAGCTCCTGCAATTTGATTGTGCTGCATTAAAATTAAACTAGCTGACAGCTTAGTCAACAACTCATGAAATATACCAATAAAAAGAAGAAGGCTTGTGGATATCCAGTGTGTAACATTGAGGAGGATCTATTGTCAGCAATGGGATATAATATTCATAGGTATGTTTTAATTAGTGTATAATCACCTAAAAATAAGAATAGTTGTGTTTTCATTACAGAGACACTTCTACCTACAGACAGAGCAGGTCGCAATAGCTCAGGAGGGACAAACCAAACACTGGCTGTAGATAGCAGCGGCTCTACTAATACACCTGAAACTGCGACATACATAGACTTCTTGTCTATCACAGGCCAAGTGGTCCTGTCAGGCCTGTGAGTCTCAGGACTACTGTCCCTTTGATATTCATACTGTAGCTTTTAAATAAGCTTCAATGTAATACCAGCAACAGAGCTCAGCAAGGGTCAAAGGTGAAATGTTTGATAAAAACAAATTAGCAATTTGCACCTTTTGGTATAATCAGTCCTGTGCACAAGCTGCTTAATTCGTCCCTCAAATTAATAATTCATGATCTGGAATTACAAAATCATGCCTTCAAATTACTGAATCCATTTCCTCACATTAATATTGTTATCACATTTGTTTAATTTGTCTCCTCGACACTCTCTTTGTCAGAGGGTTTTTAGATGCTGCACTGGTGCTCTTTTAGCACTCTTTGTATTCTGTTAGCAGGCCAGGTTTGGTTGCAGTGGCAAATCAGCTGTGAAAGTTGTCAGGTCATGGTTAATCTAAATGGGCTGCCTGTATTTAGTTCTGTTTATTTTGATTTATGTGGATCTACTTTGTGGCTCTTAACACTTAGAACTCAGTGATGTTGTATTTTACTCTGTATTCTCTGGGTGGAGCTGAGGTGGACTGAATGGAGCACGGTTACTGAAAACAGCTGCCTGTGACAGCCCCCACCTGTCAATGAAGGCAGCCACACCATTAATTATGCATAACTTTAAGCCTGAATATAATTTAAACAGGTGGGTTGTATAAAAATACACCCCCTGTACAGTGGTCATGAACTGGGAAGTTAGCTATAGAGACCAAAAGAGTTTTTGTACCAGGCTGTAAACATGTTTATTTCTGCTGTAAAGTTGGACAATTTAATATGGAGCCTAATGGAGATTGACTCACTTATTTTGTAGAAAAAAAACATATCAGACACGCATTATTGTTCGAGACTTTTTCCTAATACATGTCTGTAGTGGATCTTTAAACATGTCAGAGAAGAGACTGCATACGAAAGACAAAACAGGCCATGAAATTGTACTTTAGCAGGCTAAACAGTAGATTCATGCCCTTCTCTATGGGATTTGAAGCAGAAGAGCAGAAGTGCAGTTTAAGATCTGTTTTAGTGTGAATTACTTCATTTCACAATCTCTGACACAGCACTGCCTTTATCTCAAGTTTGTGGTTTCACCTTAAAAAAAAGGAGCTGTGGACAAACAGTTTGTAGTGGAGAGCCTCAAGCCAGAAACAGGCTGGCTTCTGTCAGTCAGAGCAGCACATCTTCTCCGAGGATGATTGTTCAACTTAAAGCGCTTCCAACTCTTCCCACGCAGCCGTTTATCACAAACTTTCCCAACAAAAGTCATCCCACACTCATTTGCAGTGTGTTGTGCGAGGTGAGAGGCAATGAGAGGGAAGCGCACGGCAGCGTGGGTGCAGCTCCTCAGCAGCTCCTCAGCAGCCATGAATTCATCCAGTGTGGAAACCAGCGTGCGTTCATAATAGCCTGACTGCTGGGGACTGGAGATATCTCCACTGCAGTTTCTTTTATACAGAGGTTTTATATCCAGCTTTAATATTACAGAACCAGTGCATTCTTTGTTTTTAAGCTGTGACTACAGCTTGTGTTTTTTACTTTTCAGTTTAGATGCTCCACATATTTCACTTAGTCCTGAGATTATTTTTTAAATTTTGAATTTTGATAGACATCTATAGACAGAAATACTATATCATCGCTGTCAGCGTTTTGTGACATTATGCATTCCTGCCAATGGAAGGCAAGAGGTGATTTTCTACATTGGAAGCACTATTACAAACTCTCAAAATGCCCGTTTTGTGTCATTTACAGTTGCTCAAATCAATCTAACTGAGAAACCACCAGGAGCTTTAATCGAGTACCAGAATTTGTTGTTCATAAGGAGGAAAAATGCAAGAAAACTGACAGAAAAATTCTGCTTCTGTGAACGGGGCAGCAGAAAAAGCCTATTGTTGTAAGTGTACGCTATATTTAGAACATTTTCACCACTTTACCTTGCTGTCATACAGCCCTGTCTGATGGAACTGAAGCTGTTCCATATCCATCTATGCTTTCTCCAAAGCAACCAGACTGACTTGTTTTAAAGCTGGGGTTGGTAATCTTGGAAAGCTAGCGAGAGAGCTAGCAAGGTTTGAAAATAGCACCGCCTCCTGCCTCCTCTG
>NW_023339740.1:984881-985024 GCF_004916995.1 Morone saxatilis | reverse complement strand
GTGGTTGTACTGGGCAGCTTCCAGCTACGAAGTAAAAAACAGCACTGCTCTCAGTGAAACGCCCCTGAAAAACAATAAAGGTTTTAAAAAAACATAAAGCACTACAATTGTGCACCAGTGTACTATGCAGGACATAGATCTCT
>NW_023339740.1:981866-984861 GCF_004916995.1 Morone saxatilis | reverse complement strand
GGTTAAACATTCAAAATAAAGCTTGTGAAACATAACGTACCTATACCTTAACGTAAGCATGCTAGTTTAACTTTTGGTTCCACACAGGACACTCCTCCTGTTTCTTTGAGCCATCCATCCACCCCACCTTCTCTATGTGGACTTTCTCGCTCTTTATACTATGTCACCTGACTTCGAGGGCGGGCACTTCCAGAAGTTACGCTAAAGGGATACCTACAATGTCATTTTTGACGACTTTGACGGCTTGGGATTGAGGACCAGTATATGACAACCTGTTCTTAATTATGTCACACACTAAATGTTTTTTAATTTTCCTAGACTTTTCCATAATCAGAAGCTCGACTAAAGCTTTTTTTGTATTCCTGGTTTTTCACAATGCATGAAAAAATTGTCTTCCATCAAAACAATAAAACCAACAATTGGCAGGGTATACATTTGTAAATGTGTCCTAGAGATTGAATAAAACAGAGCTGCAATTAAACTTTTGCTGAAAAGTAAAGAAAACAGTACAATAAAAACTATAAATAATTCGACTGACTTTGATAACTATGACATGTTTACCAGCCCTCCCAGCTCTGTGTCAGTGGACCACAGAGAAGTGATTTCACACCTTGTCCTGTGTCCCACTGACCCCATCACTCTGCATGCCGGCAACCATTAATCCCATCTGACTGTCCAACTGAGCGTGAAGAGATTGCAAAACAAAATGCTCCTTCCACACATGACAGCAGCCTTCACTTTCCACCCACCACCGCACACACATAAGCAAAAACAAGCAAAGAAATAAACTCACACTTTCACCCAGATAATGTCATTTCCACCACACCCCCGTCACCTCCCACCTCCATCATCTCTCTGCATGACGCATTGTGAAGGACGGCGAGGACAAACACTGATCCAAGCATGAACAATAAGTTTGAGTTTTATTACTCTTTTCTTCACCTTGTCTGAAGTTTAAGGTAGAACCAAAAGCAAATTGTTCTGTTTACTCTAAAGAGTAATGGAAGTTGTTATGGGTTCCAACATGGGTCTGTAGGCTACTTTCACTTACTGGCCCTCAGATGGTGATGACCAAATAATTTCTTGACTCTGAAAGAAATCTAAGCTCTTTTCAAGCAGCTTTCGGCTCAAACTAGAACACACATTGTACTTCAGCGGCCACCGTCACCTTTTTTGCTCAGGAAACAGACCTGTACATGAGACTTGCACAAATTTACTGTTGATGGCGAGTCAATCTAAACATAGACAAGTCCAATATTCTGTACCAGTGATATAGCCTAAACCCTGAATTCCACTGGGCATGGCGGCTAAATGCACAAGTAAACCACGCTAGGCAGGCAACACGCTCTGAAGACGCTCCCCTTCTGAAACGCTCTTGGTGGGATTTGAAGGCGCCCAGATCATGGAGCAAAACTGTTGCAGACGCAACGTCATTACGCTGTGAGAAATTTCAGGGTTATTCAGGTACTTATATTTGAGTATAAAAGGGGGCATGAAACAACACAATATGTATTATCACCACATCATGTAATATGTTTTCAGTTCACTATGTATAAACGCCTGCATATTATAATAATCTGCTGCATTTTGTAGTAAATAAATAAATAATTACATATTGTAGTGTTCATTACAAAATGTGGGAGTCGCACTATTTTATGATGAGAATGGAATATTATGGTGCATTATGTAATATCATCTTCTATACCAAATCATCATTCAACAATCATTCATCAACTCCATCTGCATCAAGGCAAATCATTTTGTCAGTGAAAATGTCCACACCCTGCGCAGTGCACCCTTCACGTTGGATTCTATATCGTGGTCTATGGTCAGGAGCACCACAGACCACACCGAACCACAAGCCACCATCTTTCAACCCACAGTGGTCAGTGCAGCAACGTTTAACCTCCATGCATGGAAGCGAAGCAGTGCATTGCTTCATTAGTTAATACACTGACTATAAGAACCACAATTCAATAAATCCAAACAACTCTGTAAGGGAAATTCTATAACTGTTAGTCTGATGCATAAACTCCAGTCAGTAAAAATCAGTTTGCATATATGCATGGTGGTCATGCATGTTTGCATTTTCTTTCCTGAAGTTCCTGAAAAGCTGGCATTATTTGGAGATGAAAGGTTTTCTCCTGACAGCAGCGATATGTTGCCTCCATCTGTAAATCTGACGTGAAAAGCTTACACTGCATAGCAGCACATCTGGACACGTTTGTGGATGTGTTCTCCCATCTGTACACCTGGTACTGATGCTCACTCACTTGCAGAACTGCTACAGACCCCTAAATGTGTCAGTAATTATGTTTTGTTTCTCCGATTGCTAGTTTAATTTTCAGTAGTTTTTTATGGTCATTCACACTTTTTGGAGTGTATGTAGCGCGTAACCATCCTCCTCCTGCATGAATGGACACCTTGTGAAATGCTTAGAAGGAGTTCAGAGGGTTCACTCTGTGGTTGGTCTAATAATTCCAGCCTAACCTGGTTTAATAAAGGGAAAGACAATAATGGAAACTTCAGAAATGTAATACTATATGAAAACCCTCCACAATTCCTGAACTCATAACATTTTTGCTGTACAGGAAATGTCCTTGAAATTCATTGCATTTAAAGGAATATCTGGATTTCTTACTATAATACCTTTATTGCTCTATGCTAAGGGTAGTATCATGTTATATCCTTCATTTATATCCAGTTATAACATTTAGCACACTGGTTGCCATGTGTACCATATTATTTGGTTATTAGTTGGGAGCTAAAATTCGATGGTAAGATAGTAGTAGTAGTAAGTGGAGGTAAACTAAATGTGAAACAGGGCAATCGTGGCTTCAAACAGCAATTATTGGGAAGAGAAGTATCGATCAAGAGAACCCAATTTCCACCAAATTATCTCTGGTTTTTGAACCAGTTCCGTCAACCATTAATAATATGCTTATTTGAATAATAATTGCTCTTTGTCGCTTTGTTTTTTCTTGTTTTGTGTGTT
>NW_023339740.1:969985-981841 GCF_004916995.1 Morone saxatilis | reverse complement strand
CAGTTTTCGAGCTGTGAACCCCCCGGGCTCGGTCCACCTAGAGGAGAGCTCATAACATCTAGGTGGAACAACTCCAGCTGATCTCTTTCCCCACTTTTCTCCTTTCTTGCCGTGGAATTATTGGACACTGTGGTCAAAGGTGCGCTCAACTGCTTTGCTCACGAGTGAAACGGCAGGAGAGAGGGAAACGTGGGCAGTTGCGGCTGGGATATTCCTCTCCCAACATGCGTGTGACTGTTGCAAGTAAAATGGAGCGAACCTTCAGCTAGCTTCTGGGGAAAAACAGAGACTTTTCCTTCATCCTCTGTTTTATGCTTTACGGAGACGTGGCGTGTGGATCGATCCGGACTATGTGCTGATCCAACCAGCACGTGCCTTCCTAATCTGGAATATTTCATCATAAACTGGTGAAAACCTTTTTACTCCCCCCGTGAGTTGTTTCATTCATTCTGGTGCGGTGTTTTCATTCCACCGCAGGCCAACGTGCAGGAGGCACAGCCACAATGCTCGCCCGACTAGATGACTGCTGTGTGGAGCGGACTAACCCGGACGTTTAAGGAGTCAAGTACAAGTTTGCCCAAGGCGGTGAGAGAAGCCTACCAACGACTCTGAGGAAACTCAAACACGCAAAGACAAGCTCCAAAACACCAACCACTCCCCATAAACGGACTTGTCCGCCTGGCCAAACAGGCAGGGGGGCCAATCGTGGCTTCAAACAGCAATTATTGGAAGAGAAGGTATCGATCAGAAGAACCGCAATTTCACCAAATTATCTCCTGGTTTTTTGAAACGCAAGTTCCGTCACGCATTTAATAATATGCACTTATTTTGAAATAATAATTGCTCCCTTTGTCCGCTTTTGTTTTTTCTTGTTTTGTGTGGTTAATTCAGTTTTCCGCTGTGATACCGGGCCATTCTTTTCACACAATGACGACCTCCCTCCTGCCCTCCAAGAGAGGGACGTCAACAGACTCTTTAAGAGGCATGGATATATATAATCTTACTCTTATCAAGAACCTAACCCTCAGCAGCCCTGGTAAGACTTGATTTTCTCCAAGGAATAATAAAATCTGAAATGTTTTCTCCCGCAAGACAGGAAAAAAAGCAGACAAGACAAAAACTGCCACTCATAATTTAAATGTTTTGAACTTTAAACTTAATTTAAAGAAGTCAGCTGAACAAAAACCGAGATGATAAATACGTTCTTTCTGTAAAACAGAAGTGGTCCACACGCCATATTCGTACATTCATAAAATTCAGCCGAATAAAGAGCCTCCCACTCCCGCTCGCCTGTCGGGCCAGAAACCTTGAAACCCATGTACATTTCAGGAAATGAAAAGCAAAGCCTGTGTTTTACAGTAACTGAACACTTCAGCGTCAAAGTGGTCATTTGCATGTGGCGACCAGTTAGCCCTCAGTTGGTAGAGCGCCCCGACCCGAACAATAGTTTTGTGATTTGGTGACTAAAACTAACATGTTAAAGGTAGGGTCGGCAATCCAGAAAAATCAAAGCCCCTCTTCCCCTGTCAGCTTGCAGTCGAGTAAACTCACACTAATCCGTGCCCTTTCGGGCGAAGAGCAAAAACCAATCAATGCCCTTCCATGTGCTAGTTCTGCATGCTGCACGGGTTTACATTGGCGCTTATGGTATGTTGTATCTATAGCCCTTGGTTGAATACCTTTTACATATAATAATATATATCTATATCCGGAAAAGTATAGTTAATGCGGCGTGTACGCCGTGTATAATATACATATATACGTAACAGAATACTATTTTAACAAGGGTGGTGCCGATGCGACTCTCATAATGGAACGCCCAAATTCAAAGGCACTTCTCATGTGTTGAGGCATTGAGCATCCCCATAGCACCTGCAACAGAAAATCTCTGGAGCCGCCACTGCTTAGCATCTCTTTGTGTTGGTCCAGAAAAGGATAATTACTAAGAATGCCATGCATTACTTGTGGATGTTCATCTTCCTCTTCCTCTTGGAAGAATCCTTTCCATTTTGAGTGGCATTTTCAAGAGAAAATGTCCACTTTGCTGATAAGATATCTTATGATTTAATTAGTGTTGAGTGTTGAGATTAAATCCATTGTATGTAAAATCATCCACCACCCTGACTCCAACATTTTTACTTCACACTGCCCTACAAGAATATCACACATCACAGTTCCTGCCTTGGCGTTGACTGAACAAATGGCTAGAGCTTTCTCTTTTAATTAAAAAAAAGGATATTGTAAGCCATGACAGTGGTAGGATAAAAGTTAATGTGTGGGGAAGTGAAGTCAATGGAAAGGACTAAGTTGTACTAAGTTGTTTCACCATAAACGTATCACAACTTTGGTGGCTGGTGCCCTTCTCTTTTTGTTTTTGGGGTCCTGCCACTCAAACAGTCCACCACTGAGCAAGGCTCTAAATATAGCAGAATTATAATTGTAAGATGCTAATTTTTTAGATTTATTAGCAGGTTAGGTCAGATTCCTTTAGAATTTGAACCCCTCCACCCAGCATATCTTCTGGTCATTTGTCTGGGATGTTTGATACTGACACTGAAACATTTGTATGCAGCAGGTCACTGTATTTTTGCAAAACGTGTTTGTCTTCACCAGCGTTATGCACGGGAAAGAAAGCGTGTGACATCCTCAGATGAAATAAGCTGTCAGTCCTCTCCACCTGCTGCCGAGCTGCGTTACAGCACATCCTGTAACAGTCACACACAGAGCAGCTCCTCACTAACCACTGTCATGGCCTCTCCATGTATCTTGCTGTCACTGTAGTTCAAATCTGCTCTCATGACAGGACAGATACCTCTGCTGCCACAAGAATGTTGTGCATTCAGACTTATGATGTTGATATTAATAGATGAGTATTATACAGGCTACACAATTTTGAATGAAATACGTGTCACTTGAATTAAATATTAAATTAGATAATTTGTATCAAAGGTATGTACAGTAATGTGTCTGGTGTGTTTTTTATGCAAAAATGTATAAGTTCCACTTTAAAATCCAGAAAAAGTAATCTACTCCTTCTACCTCATTGAAACATCTGTGAATATGCAAATGTTTCCCTGTTTCCCTGCTGGACACAAGATGTCTCCTACTTGCACTGTAACGTTCCATTCTCAGTGGATGTGCACTGGGGGCTTCAAGTTTCTACATCACACTGTACAAGTTGCAACTGTTTGTGATGCCACAAATCATGTTATTACAATAGCATTCATCCTTCCTGGACCATACACTTGACAGCAAATTTCATAGAAAAGTGTGTAGGGTACTGGATCATCACCTGAAGTTAAAATCCTACAGTTACAGTCCCATGTAATGAAACAAACTGGAGCTATAGCGAATCACTTTGTAACAAAGAGAGCTTTGCCAAACAGTAAAAATAAATGTCCCGAGCAATATTATATGGTAGAAAAATGCTACAACTTCTGGATGTCATCACCCTCAAGACTTGGATTGGCTCTGCAATGCAGGTTTTTCTTTTAAGTCGATAATGTTGTAATAATAATAAGAATGTTGGGGAAAGTCCTCAGTCTCTGTTAAGCATTTATTAGGTATGTCATGATTGCTTAGTGTTTATCTGTCTTCTTGATGCCTTTCTTCTGGATGCTCAGTTCATCCAAACTTGCTGCTCACTTCCAGTGTATTTTCATGGTGGGGCACATACTTTCACTCTGGATGTGTCAGTATCCCAGTTTGAAAAGGCTAGTACTGTCTTGGGGGTCCTCTATCCCCACACCGTATCATATGCAGGCTATTTGAATATGCTATATTTGAATATGTGCTCTGGTGAAACACCCTATAGAGCTTGCATATAACAGTGCCATTTGTTGTTGCAGCCGGCACGTTAATTATACAGTTATCCACTCAGGCAAATGTCAACTAAGCGTCAAAACAGCTACATAGAGGAAACGGCGAGGGAAATTAAAAATATGGCTCCTGCAGCTGTTTATGACTTCCCGGGGTTTCAAGTCATGTGATGTCAGAGAGCTGATTTGCATTCAAGTTGAAAGTGAGGGTGAAGGCTTCAGCAATGATTAAATACATCAGTGCTGGGAGTAAAAATTAAATATCTGCAACAGATGCAAGTTGAATATGGCAGTCAGTGACTTGAGAGTAATACAGAGCTGACATGCTTACCTATTTTCCTGTAGTGGCTTTTACTGAGCATGGTAATACTTATTCCATCACACAATTGGAAATTATGGGAACTTTTAGTTAATGTTTTTTTCAAGCTGGGTTTGACAGAGCAGACGTATTTCAGTGACCCCTAGAGGTTGCAGTATTCATTGCACCCCATAGTACAAAAGTGTTGGATGGTACAGTCATTTGGCTATATTGTTAGACACTGCTCTTGTAGCAATGTTAAAAAAAATGTTCTAGTAATTTGTGATCATTGGGCAGACTGCTCGCCACTTAAGTTCCTGCTGTTACAGTAATTGATAACAGTATTGATGGGCCCAGTAGTATGTGAGATGTGGCTGCAGACAGATACATACACAAACACACACACTATTGCTCATAATCCAGGCTTACACCTGGCAGGATGAGTGGCTGTTGGTGGAAAGTACCAAAGCATATATATTCAAGTACTGTACTTCAGTACAATTTTGAGGTACTTTACTTACTTACTTTACTACTTTAACGTACATTGATATTCCACCACGCTACTTTTACTCCACTACATTTTAGAGGGAAATATTGCACTCCACTACATTTATTTTACAGCTACACTTAAAAGTTACTTTTTGGATTTACATGTGGGTGTTTGTGGCAGGTGGTTTCTGGCCTGCTCAGAGCCCCATTCTTTACTCTGTTGTTGTGATGCTTCTTCATTGGAAGTTGCCTGACAGTAAAAATCTGCTCAGCACTGTGGACAACATGCTGGTGCTCATCCTTGGTGGAGTATGAGGCCAAAAAGAACTAGAGCATTACCGTAGACATTAAAGAAACAGACAACACCTGTTTGCTTTCAGAATTTTGATATCTCTCTTGTACAGTGACATATCTGCCAACTTTTCAAAAAACCTTGGAGTGAGATTTTGTTGGGGGTGACCAAAATTATGCCCAAAATCGTGTGTCATACGGCGAAACCGTGAGAGTTGGCAGCTCTGTCTCTCCGAGGTAAGTTTCTCCCGCTGTCTTTTCTGCCATCTCTTCTTCTGTCGCTAACTTTGTGGTGCATAGACTGTTACATATATGGGTTGCAGCGCCTCTACCCGTTGGGAGTTAAAAAGGAACGAACAAGGGGGGGGTCCCCTCGGCCCACCAAGATCGGAATTTCTCACCCAAAAAAGAAATTTTTTTTTGCGTGATAAATTGGATGTGTGGCGTGAGTGCGTGTGGAAACAGGCAAAATCGTGTGTCACACCGCGAAACCGTGAAAGTTGGCAGCTCTGCAGTGATAGGTCTGTTTAGTCTACAGCAGGGGTACTCAAATTGCTTTGCCTAGGAGCCACTTTTGAAACATGACCGTATAAATAATAATATTTATCAGATAAAATGAATAAACATTAGGATTGTTAATATGGCAGAATAAGTCGTAATCTTCTCTTTTCTTGTGGTGCTACCAGGTGGGAACGGTGCACGAAAGCTAGCATGTTTTGACTT
Source organism: Morone saxatilis (assembly GCF_004916995.1). Classification (NCBI taxonomy): domain Eukaryota; kingdom Metazoa; phylum Chordata; class Actinopteri; family Moronidae; genus Morone; species Morone saxatilis. The sequence goes on along the minus strand of NW_023339740.1, from coordinate 976,222 downwards.
GCTGTCTCATATTAGCAACCTAGCATACAACAACAGTCATTTGACAAGTTAAACATTGTTGGAAAAATAAAGGCCAATTATTCCATCCATTTTTCATTCACTTATCTTTGCAAAGACCCAAATACGGTCTTGCTGCTTCAGTGCACTGCACAGTTTGCTAATTGTTAAGTTGAGTATCACTGGCCTAGAGCTTAACCTTAAGACACGAAGTAGGGGGACACTGGTCAGCTCTGTCAGAAGTAAAAACAAATTACAGCTTGTAACAATCATTTAGAGTTTTCAAAATCAAGAGAAAAGTGACATATTTGCATTCAAAATCCTAAAACCTTTAAAAAATTATAAAAGTAACAATACTGCAAATATGGCTCAATATGGCTATGGCTGTTCTAATGATTCTAATCACAGTGTGAGCATTACAAGACAGGAGAGCTGAAGAACAAAGCATCCCTCCATGCTTGCTGTACCCATCTTTGTTCCCAATTTTCAGTGACTCATTAAGGTCAAAGAGTGAGTAAATGTCCTGTGCACCTCCCAGTCACTGCATCATGAGCGGGTGGCAGTATGTTAGACATCCATTTGACTGACTGCAGGTAGCTCAATCAAGCAAGGCGAACACAGTGTGTGTTGTCGTCCCGTGTGGGAGTCAGACTGACCGGCTGACCTTCAGGTAGAGGATCACCGGCGCTGACACCCGCCAGCGCACACAACAAGATGAGAGCGAGACACTCTGACACAGGAAAAGAAGACCTCATCGGTGCAGTCGAGATGAGAAATTCCCCGACACGTTTAATGCAGAGGGTCCCCGGGCCTTCAGCAACTCAAACCATCTCCCCAAAGCCACCCACACTGCTCGCAGAAAAAAAAAAGAAATAATGGTGCTGATGGCCACCTGTAAAGTAAGAACCACAGCAGAGCAGAGAATTTAAATGGATTTAGTGTGGCGCAGCATGTAGAGAGCCATGTAAAAATGCTAACACAAACAACAGCTGCGAAACAAAATGGTGCACAGCTTCTGCTCTCCCCCTGCTACATAATGCATGGCTAACAAGACAAATGTCCCTGCGTTTTTGCCACAAATTATGCATGGATTCTTCAGTGTTTCTAAACGACAGATGAGCATTTCATCTGTGGAGGGATCACCTGCTGGAGGTGGAGATGCTGCTGAATGCTCTGATGGAGCAGTCACAAACTCGCTTCACGGTAGTTTATTTTCACAGCTCAAATTTTAACTTCTCGACCTTGAGTTTGGAGTCAACAACTCATTATGGTTGGAAGGAAAAAAAATTTTTTTCAAAACAGTTTCTTATGAATTGCTGGCGGGCTATGACCATTTTGTGCATGAATTATGACAACCTAAGTTTTCCTACGTGTTTTAATTACTCTTTAGGCATGAAGAAAATAATGAATTTCATCTTTTTAAAACATGCATTCTTCAAGGAGTCTTCAACATGTTCATTGTATGTTTAAAAAAAAATTCAATCTATCAATATCAATATACAAATGAAATTATATATTGTGTAAATATGTGTTCACATATTTTTAATATATTTAAATATAAATACACTGTTACTCACATAATTAGTACAAAATATTGTTTAAACTTTAAGTTACATTCTAATAACATAAATAAATTGATTAACCAATGAACCAACTGCAGATGAACCATTTACAGGTTTACAATTGTAGATAAGCGATGATGTCCAGTTTAGTGAACATGATTAACATGAATGATTAATCGTAATTTTCTCCCAAAATATAATCAATACTTGGACATTTTAACAACTGTATGACTCCTTAGTCATAACTTAATGTTACCGGATTTAATTTAAGTGCAAGGGTCTGTAGAAGGATTAGTGAAAGGCCGGCTGTGGCTCAGAGGCAGAGCGGGTCGTCCACTATTCGGAAGGTTGTTGGTTCGATCCCCGGATACGTCCAAGTATCCCTGAGCAAGATACTGAACCCCAAATTGCTCCTGATGCTGTCCATCGGTGTGTGAATGTGTATGAATGTGGCATGTAGTTTAAGAGTGCTTTGAGGGGTCAGAAGAGTAGAAAGGCGCTATACAAGTACAGGTCCATTTACCATTTAAAATATTCCTTTGACATATTTATGAATGCGGTGCCATTCCCCAGTGACACTGACTGTCACTTATGGTACTTAGGTAGGGGGGGGCACCTGGACTGTCAAAAATATGCTTCATTTTTCTATGAAAATTATAAATATTACAACTATAACAAACCCCAAAAATCTGACATATTCTGAAGGAGAAATCACTTTAAACATGGCGACATTTTGAACAGTCCAATCACTTATTCCTGTTCTTGCATCCCTTCATTGGCTTCCTGTAAAATTTAGAATCAATTATAAGATCTTACTGGTCATGGTTTGAGTTAATGGGGTTTCGTCGATATGCACCTCGGTGCGAAGTTTGTCTGCCAATTCCAGAAAGTACAATTAAAGGACCGAACAAATCGTAGTATTGTGGAAGGTCGGTTAATGTTTGCCTTTATGTAAGTTACTTACCAGAATGATTTACCAATTATTATTATGGTAATTTGGTTGTTTACTTACCGTAACTTTTTACCACACAGTTCATGATAGTTACATCACTATGCCTGAACAGGTTTGGTAATACTTAAGCTTATAATACATCAATGACTGTCGAGTAGTTGTAGTTACTGCGAATATTTTCGTTGTCATAATTTTTTAGTGTCTAACATGTGTCTTACACTGAGGTAATATGATACTTGCATGGATTTCCGGTGTGATTAACTATCAGCAATCATTAAATGGATAATGTACATGCAGTATAGTATTATGATTCATCTCTTGCGTTTGATTTCATCAGTGTCTATGTAGTTCAATATATTTTCTGGTGTTTTCCTATTCTGGTGACTGTGAGTTAGGAGTTATCTTCTTCCCGTGCGAAAGGTTTGATGATTGTAGGTTAGACTGGTACGATCAGGTTGCACTATTTTATGGTTGGGGTTTTGTCAGCTACTCGGTCGACCTTCCATGTCCGCGCTTTTCTGTGGTAGGGCGATGTTGTAATTGGGTGCCTATTAAGTGTTGGTTCTGGCGAATTTCATCGGTGAGCAGTAGCATTTTGTTGTCGTTTCGTGCTCCTGCGCCTCTTCCCCCTGTTCTGCATCCGTGCAGCGTCTTGTTATACGCTACACGTTTACATGTGGTTTGTCTGGTCTCCTTTTCCTCGTTCTTTCCTGTTCCTCTCTTCCATCGAGCTATAGAGGTTATTTATGTCTGGTTGCAGTAGTGCACTCTTTGTTATATCTTGGATTACTTTGGCCAGATGGCCCATGGTGTTCAAGTGAATGATTGGGTACTGATCCTGTGCAATGTCGTCTATGATGAGAATAGATTTGGGGGGGAGGTGGTGGGCAAGCGAGCGAGCGGGGGGAAGGGAAGGGCGAGCGAGCGTGGTGCGAGGGTGGGGAGAGAGGGGGAGAGACGAGAGATTTGTTCTGATATGTTCGATGCTTGAAGGTGTAATTTAACTCCTCCTTATTTTTTCGTTAGTAGTCATTATTTTTTGTCCATGTCAAGTTCTTATTCTATTATCTGAGATATGTTTTAAGAGATTCTTTTGATATTAGTGATTTATTTTCAGTTTGGTATTTATTGAGTCTTTGGGAGCTGATATATGAACAGCACTATTGGTGCATTATTTTTTTATTTTGTGGGTTATAGCTTTATACAGAATGTGAATATATGTCTACTGTGTTTGGAATGATGATAACCGATTGTGTTTAGTAGCTTTGTATGATCGAGACAACAGTGTTATATCGAATAGACTATTCACTTGGTAAATGTCTAAATAGATGTGTTCTAACTTGATGCGATCTGGGTATGTCTTTCCTGTACTTTAATCATTGCAAAAGAATGTACTACGACAATTGCAATTTGATGAATTGAATGAGAAATTCAATTCATTGTGAACAATTGCCAAGTGGTTTGGAGTTTTCATGTTAGTGTTTGGAATTGTATGTTTCTGTTCAGAGAATGTATGCCATAACCTAAATGAGATTACTTAAACTTATATAGTGAGTTGGATTTTTGATGTAAACTTCTCTAAAAGTATAAAAATTATTTCTGTTGCTACATTCCTATTGTGTTGGTCGGGGGGGTGGGGGAGGTGTTGGTGCTGTCTGGTGTATTTCTGTGATTCTGTGATGAGTTTATGGAAACTTCACAGTCTCTCAATATATTGCACCAGGAGAATCTTGTGATCGCGTGGTGTGCAAGGGTAGTACACTGTGTACAATAATAACAGTATCAGTTGAGGACTGATCAGCTGAGGCCATTCCCTGTCAATATTTTGCTGAATCTGACAGCTCGAGTTGCAGTGGGTCTGTGTGGTCTCTGAGATAATGTGGTATTGTTGATGGGTGGTTATGTTGTAGTTTGAGTTGGGAAAGTCTCAATTCAATATGAGAATAGACAGTGGCTTTGATTTGTTCTACGGATAATTTTCATATCAAGTTGCCTACAGCGAGGGACACTTGTTCCGTCTGTGCGCCGAGGTGGTTTTCTGTCGCACATGGCTTAAATCGTTATGTTTGTTTTGTTTATTGTTGGCTGTGTTATTGTGACGGCTATTATTATCTTGTATAATTCGATGAACTTGTTGAAAATGCGTGGCCCCAGTAATAGGCTTCGTCATCGTCATTCGAATGTCGGTCTATTAGGGAGGTGTTGTTGATTGTCGGTTTTCAGCAGAATCGCTGTGGAAATTGTCGTTCTGCGCCGTCTAGAATGTTAAATGGCATCATTACTTTGGTCTACTGAGGGTAGGTGATGGGACGAAATTTGCATTCATTTGGTAGACATTACTGGAGAGTGGTCTATCTCGATGTCCGAATTGACAAAAGGCGACCTTTTATATGCAACTTTGTGGAAAGGTTTGGAGGAAAAAAATGTTGTTGGTAGCGATGGAGGCAGAATATTATACAATATCTAATTCGTGATACTGTCAGCATGCTGATCTGCTCCAATCAAAGCGAGAGTACATATTGTACTATTGTTGTGCAGCCAGCAGTAGAGTTAAAGGACAAGCGTTGCTAGTAGAAGTCCAAACAGAGATGCTGACATTTCAGCATGTCAACAGCCGAGCTGGATGGCAGCTGCACATTTTTATATACATTCAGTTGCATGAATCACACACTACTACGACTACACTTACACTAGGGTGCTATCTTCAGGGTGTGAAGTAGAGCGCACTACACACGTCCGCATCTTGCTAGTGATTATTGGTAGTTTTGGTAAAGGTGTTAAAGTGGATGCTAAACGATTGTTCGTCTCTCATGCCAAAAATAAGCTTGACAGATGATGCCGATATTTCATTGCTTGTGTAATGCCACCTGTATTAGTTCTTTATTCCTGAACCTATGCACAACATTCACCAGAGGGGCCTATCTTGCCGATCTGAAATGCAGTTCCAAACGCAAAACGCGAAAGTAGCTTTGTGGGCCGGATCTCGGGCGCTGTTGCTATTATACCAGCGGTTACAATGACTCTTGCGCCGCGCTAATCTAAAATGGGTTGGTCTGAAGTAGCTACATATAGTCATAGGTGGTGGTTTGGGTGTAACATGCAATTAAACCAATCAGAGCATCATCTCAACATTCCCTTTAAAAGCAGGCCGCTTGTTCCAGGCAATTGCTATTATAACGGCGGATTTGCCAGTGCGCACGCCAGGAGCGGTCACAGCCAGGAGACCGGACGTTCTCGTCGGGCCGTAAAACACCGAGGAAGTGACATTATTGACATGAAATAACACAGCCATATCAATCAATTAAACAAGTAACGCAGCTTCAGCAGGAATATACCTGCCTCGGGAGCAGTGGCGCAACGGCCAGCTGAGGAGGAGCAGCGCCAAACACCAAGGTGCAGAGGACCAGAACCATACAAGCCGGAATACCACCAACGTTCCTTCAGCAACCGGTTTGACATGCTGGAGCGGGAAGCTGTCCGGGATGCGCAAAGTATTAATCCGTCTTGACGGTGATGTCTGGCGGCTCTCAGGCGCATCCCCTCAAGTCTGCGTCCTTAAAATAGTCCCTGTGGGGAACTGTTTTACGAAACAGCAAATAGCACCAGGGACATTTGGCACCGGAACACGCCTCCCTCTTTTCGCTGAAGCCGCCCCCGGAGCGCAAGTTCCATTCCTAATTAAAGACAGTGCTTCTGTGGAGGAAAAATTCCAATGTGGCTTCGAAT
>NW_023339740.1:967558-969960 GCF_004916995.1 Morone saxatilis | reverse complement strand
TCGAATGCAAAATAGGAATTATACAAGCGCCAGTGTACAAAGTCAATTGCGCTGAGTGCAAGATAGAGCCCTGAAAGTCTCTTCAAATCTTCTTTACTAACACTCACATGACTATTCCATAGAAGTGGGTCAAAACTATTGTGAGCTTAACCAACTATAATATGTAACAGGCATGTTAACCCACTTATTTAAGGTAAAAAAAAAGGTGGTCATGTTTAAAGATCCCCTCCAGACAATATTGGACATGAGAATGGACTAAATCAATGTCAGATGATAGCATGGAGAAAGGGAGCTCTTAGTTTTTTCAAGAGACTGTGCCAGAAAGAAGATGAGTAGAATTCTCAAACCCAGCCAGGTCTTAGAGGTGCACCCAATCTCCAAACTGACAGCCAGGCCACATTCAGTTGTAGGCCCAACTCACTGTTCACTAACCCCTCTTTGGCCGTTTTCCAACAAATTAATTCTGGTTCTTGAACCAGTAGCATTTAAGATTCTTGGAACCTTGGTGCTATGTAACGAACTAGGTCGCATTTCCACCAGTTTTGAGCAGAACCATTCATATGGGATTCGTCATCAACAGACACAGGCACAATGCAAAATGACGTGAAGAATATAACGCCCACTTTGGTTCCCAAGGAAATCCTGCTATTTTTAGGTTCCAGCTGGGAACTTTTCAGGTTCTGAACAAATTTATCTTTAGTCAAAACGCTCCGAATGTTTCAAAACTAGGTCCCCGGAACAGAGCTGGTTCCCTGTTGGTGGAAAAGCCCTGTCTGAGGCAGGATCTGGTCCAAGTAATAGACAGCCAGATAAGTGACCTTTCACTGGTAAATAAACCAGCCTTTTAGCCCAAACTAGTCATTGTAATATATTGTCAATAACCACCTTAAAAGGCATTTGCAGTTTTGGCCTGTTTGGGTGTTTCTGTTTAATCAGCACTTGTTTAGAACTAATGTGGGCTGCTACTGCTGGATTAGCAACCTTTTCTGAGCATTTTACAGCCTGTTGTCTGTGTGCACGCAGGGAAATTGAACTATTGTTCTCAGATATAATTCATTACTGGTATGTGGAGGCTTTGTAGAGTATGCTTACCTCCACAGGGTATCGCCGGCCGTTGATGCTATGTTCAGAGCCTTCAGATCCATTGCTCGGACCCCAATGAAACTCCACTTTTTCTGCCTTAAACCTGCCCGGTAGCCCTGCTCCCCGAACAAAGTAATCATCCTTCAACATAATGGCCACTGGAAGAAAGACAAAAGGAGAGGGAGAAAAACAGAGACAGAGCAAGAAAGAGTGAATGGTCATACATCACTGAACATCTTTTTCAACGTACATAGTAATCATTCCTCTCAAAGCCACAGACGACAGAAAATTGGTGTCTGTTGTTGATGTGAAGGCAAATTTCAAAGATCTCTCAAAAACACAATCCAAACGTGTGCAAAGATACGTACACATTGTGAAACCGCTTTAAGGTCTGAAGAGACACAGACAAAAGGATGTATTCTGAAGACGTGTTAAACGTAGATATGTGTTTATCTTTTAGATTTGCTTGGGGGGGGACATGCTCATACAAGACCATTTCTGTCACTGTCATCAGCCTCGAAGTTCTCAAATGAGAGGCTAATTTGCCAAGCAAAATTATTTACTTCAGCCGGTACAAAGTGCCCTTGCAGTGTCTTTTGCTATTATATCACATCTGAAATATAGAGAGGATTAAGAGGGGGATTTATTTTCACATTCACATATTGCTCTGAAAGGACATTCCATTAACCAATGCAGCCACGTCTATCCAATACTTTATCATCACATACACTTAATTACACAATAACAGGCCCACTTCACATAGTCTGTGCTTTTGGAATGTCTGTTCACACTCAGTACACAGTTCCTAAGTGCGAGTAAGCATCATCCTAGGCAAAAATTAAATAAATTAAAATAAATTACAATCATATGTAGAATAAAGTTACTATCTGCAATGCTCCTATATTTTATTTGGATCACTGACTCCATGCTGCTAACTAGCTTGCAGTTTACAAATCACCCCATCAGCCAACAGCACGCACAAGCAACAAGCAACTCTTGCCGTGTGTGCAGCCTGATTGCTCACGTTTCTAGCTTGAACAAGCTTAGTTGACCCCGCCCCTTTTTGCTCTGTGCACCAATAACAGTTAAGCAAGCCTCAGTCAAATTTTGGACATGTTCTGCCTTTTCTGTACTTATGCTATGCTATGTGCTAGACTCGTCTGTGCTGAAAAGACAACAGCATTTTGAAGTTAGTTATAAGATAAAAGTGACAGTGGCACAAGTGTGTGTATATCTTTAGTAAGTAAGTAAAACTTTATTTATATAGCACCTTTTTGACACAGAGATCCAAAGTGCTTTCCAAACAACAAATAAAAAAA
>NW_023339740.1:954830-967458 GCF_004916995.1 Morone saxatilis | reverse complement strand
TTTTTTATACTGTTTTTTCTCCATCGACTGTGTTGCTGTAACATTGGAATTTCCCCATTGGGACAAATAAAGGAATATCTATTTATCTTATCTTTAGCCCTTGACTTTGGGGTGTCTGAAGCTGATCCACATGGTCAAACTTTTCTGATTCATCACTTTCTGTTGAGTAAAATGTGTACAAACTTACCAATATCATATATTATTATAATATATTAACCAATATTTGTTAGATGTATGGAATATTATTTGTTGAGATATGTTGTCTTTGAAAGGATCTTTGACACTTATATGTGTTGCAGTCTCTCTTTGTCATTAAGGCTAATATAGGCTTTATTTTTACACAACAAACTTTGCTTAGTGAAGCTACAGTAAACTTATATTAGCAATTTATTCAATGGTGTCATCACATATGACATACATCCTTGATTGAGCAAATGGTAGGATGTAAAAAAATATTGTGCTAAACACACAGCTGTGCTCTGGGCAGCACTCAGTGTGCTGTCAACAGCGGTGCCAACCACCTGTGGCCTCTGCCTCTCAAAAGCCTTTTAACTCCATTTCTCCCCTAGGGGAAAGGATCATCCATCTTAGTGACAACCTGGAATTGTGAAAAATACCTATGGCTGACAAGGAGGGTCCTCGAGATGCCAAGAACGCCAAATGCAGATGGCCCGCTGCTGAATCCTACAGGCAGTGACACCTGCCATGGCACTCTAATATACTCTAATATGGATGCAGCATGTCTGAATGGAAATGGGATGTGTAATCTCCATCATAAATGACTCGCTGCATATTGCACCTGTCTTGTTTTATAATCATATGCGGGGAAGTGATGCAACAGATGTTTGACATGCAGACACCTGCCAATATAAACTGGGATTATTAGAGCTGTCACACTTCAGCTTTTCATTCTCTTTGCACCATGGTCTGTCGCAGCATTATATTGTTACAAACATTTTGACTGACTGCTATTTTGGGGTTTGTGACTACAGACTGAGATCTTAACTTTGAAAAATGTGATGTTCAGTGACAAGTGAAACATGATTTAAGAAAGAAAACAAAAGGTCTCAAATGATAATTTGGGTTTATTCCACAATGAGTCTTATTTTCAAAGTTCTGACCATAATTTCTATCAGTTATGATAACATTGCTCACAACCAAAGTGCTTTCTGAGATCTGGTAACATGATGACAGTGATGGCAAGAAAAATGAGCAGTGCAACAACAAGAGAGATTGTAAACAGTTTATCCAGATTATCTAAAGCACTTTATTCGGGGTCAGAAAAGAAAGTGAGCACATAGATATAAGCCATAATCCCTCATTACAGAAGAAAACTGTGAGAACACAACTATGGCAAGAACAGTATTCCAGTAAAATTGGGTGGGTGTACTTTTTTTTAGTAATGCTACCATGTTTCCATGCCTCAGCAATCAAGCCTGTGTACCAAAAGGTATGTTTGTATGCTACTAAATAATTCTGACAAGTATGTCTTGTTGTACATGTAATTGCTGCATAGGTAATGTTCACTAGCATCATAGATGGTGCTATTAAGAGGCTAGGGGAAAAATTATCACTGAAAGAAATAAGTCACTACTAAACATAGCTGTCAGTATCACACTGATCTGTGTTCAGTAGCAGATAATGTAGGCTAATTAGGCTGTCACTGTCTTGAGATCAATGGGGAAGCTTCTCTGTCACACGTCACGTCACTACAGAGCACACTGATCCCGTTACACACAATACCAAAGTGTTACACAAAATAAATTGTTAAGACTAGAACACACAAAAAAATGTTACAAATGCCACTCAAGTGTAAACTTATTGTGAGTTTGGAATTATGGCTGTTGCCTTCTTCGTTTTATGGAGCCAGAAGTGACCCTGTTTGGACAAGAGCGTGGAGCTGGTGGGTGACATACTGCAAATTTGGCTGCACTTGGTTTTGGTTCAGATTTAAAAAAGGTCAGCGTGCCTGGTCACAAACCTTCTCATATTACAGAACAGAATCTTGATTCATATTTGATCAGTGCTGACTAGTTTGACAGTTGGCCCTGAGTTTGAGCGTTGAGTGCGATGGACTCACTGAGAATGACAAGGTAGCCATGCCTTAAATCATACCCTGCTTTATTGTCTACACTAGGGAACTCAACATGTTTCAAATCCTTAACAAATCATATCAGCACCTATTTTCTTCTCTAACCCTAACACTAAATTGTCCATATGTTTAGTTTTTTCTTGAAAACATTTAGCTTACTCTTTCATTTTAACAGCTTTAAATATTTCAGTTACTCTGTGTAGAAACTAGCTTATCCCACATACATGGAGAAGTTATGTACAAAAAGAAATCCAATCTTCAGACAGATCTTGTGTTTACCTGTTTTTCCTGTGTTCTTCATAGATGTCTTATTAGATGATTCAGTATCAAAGCCCTCCAGTGTCAGTTCCTGATACTCTGTGGATACTTTAGTATCCTGGTCCACAATGTTGATTGGCGACTGGTTTCTCTCTCTGCATTCTGGGTAGGCTAAAGCCCAGCCCTCGTCTGGCCCGTATATACCTGAGGAAGACAAGGAATGCAACAGGGTCTCGTCACTAGAAGGATACCATTGGATGTAAAATTGAGCAGACTTTAAAAGGATTCATCAGAGAAAGAAAATGACATTTCAAAACCATTTCATGTCCTCTGAAAACAGCTGACAGTGTGCGCTGCCAAGTCATCTGAATTCCAATTAAACATTGCACACAGAATAACATCATGAGCCAGCTGCTGAAAAAGCAAAACATTTTCATTTGTGTGGTAAATAGAGAATTTCAAAATGTCATGCTGCCTTTTTGGAAAATCTTACATATAAGAAAGAATTCTATTTGGTTTTGCACTGCTGAACTCCTCCTCAACTTCTCCTCAGACAACCCCTCTGCAGTCAGCATCAATCACAACGTTACTGAGCTAACAGGGAACCCTCAAACACCCCAGATGTGTTATGACGAAGCTAAAGTGCAGGTATGTGTCTGTGTGTCTCTGTGTCTCTGTGTGTGTGGAGAGGCAGCCTTTGACAGTAAATGTCCACTGACTGAAAGCCTGAGGCCAGAGGCGCACTGGAGTCACTTTTTGCAGAGGCTGTAAAAGAAAGACAGTCAGAGGAAGGGCCAGGACTGAAATGTCACAGGGCCCTGCTTTAACACCTGAGTGTTTACTAAAAGAGCAGGGCTGTAGCTACTAGGCACACCAGGGGCAGGATGTTGCCTGAGGCCCCACAGCCCCACAGCCCCACCCCTGAACGCAATTAATTCAATGCTAACAGGAAAAGGAGAGCAATGAAACTGGAACGTCTGGATTCTGTTCTGTGCTCAACAATCAACTACCTTTCTTGGCTCTAATTGGTTGTTTTGTTCAGGCCCACCAACGTCTCTTTTGCAGGGCTGCTGATAGGACAGACAAAAGGGATGGGCTAATGCGCCACAGAACTAAAAAGTAGGATAGTAATAATGGACACATTTTTAGTAATATATAACTAGGCATAAACAGGTTTGAATGAGTGAGGATCAAATGTGATATTCTGTGCTTTCTAAAAAGAAGATATCAGAACTAGAGCACTTATTAAGCCTACTGGAGTTATTATTATTAACATTATAAAAATTGAATACAAATCTTACGTATGTTTTATTTGAAGTAGCCTATTATCTTTTGTCAATGTCTTTCTATCTTCTCCTCTGCTGTTGCTATGACTCAGTTTCATCTTATCTTAACGGTCTGCTCCATTCACAATAATGCAAACTGCAAGTCCACTGCTATTCCTCCCTGCATGTGGCCTAAAAGCAAAACATATCAAGAGAGTTGTATATGTATTTTTTGTGAATTAACAAGATGAGACAGACATGACATTTGAAGTTTGATTTTGTTTTTGTAGAAACTGGTGTATTATTCCTGCATTTATGGTTTTCATGTGACCGCATACCTGTCTCAGACCTGTATCATGGGATGGAAAATGTAGATAATAGGCCACATGACCCTGATTAATTGCTCTACATTCAGACTTATATTCTGATTTGCTCCTTTGTGTCAGGCACAGAGAAGCTTTGCTACGGTGCCATTTCCCATTCGAGCTGCGTTCTGAGCAGCACAGACCTATAATTCTCCTGTCAGTGAAAACTAGTCGAGCTTTACAATGTGGAGGACGAGAAGTGAACCATTAAAAGCAGTTTTCATTGAGACGCTGCTAAACATCAGGCAAGGTGTATTACTTTGGCATTTACTGGAATACACAATGAAATGGCTCAAGTTCACGTGTTGATGCAACTCCTGAAAATAGCAGTCATCTTTCCTCCCAAATACTGCTGTAGAGGTTTTTGAGTTGTGTAAGGGCCAGTGAAAAGGTAGAAGATAACTACCCTGTCACTGGCATATTCATTGTGTTACTCTGAACAGCAGACAACTGAGTTTTTATTTCTGTCCAAATTTGGTTGTTGCTTATGTTGTTTAACACTGCTGTTGCAACTGTGAAGGCTGTTAAGTTTGTTTGGCATTCCACTGATTTTACACATGGAGGTCAGTTCACCAGTCATGGACTAGTCATGCTTGTTGTGTAATGTTTTCTGTGGCTCTAAAGGGGATTTATTGAGTCTGAGACAATAACTCATGAAAAAGTCAAAGTAATATCATTACTCGACAACAGCAACCCTGGGGTGTGGAGCTTGAAAAACATCAGCGCAACAGTGCAAGATCATTCACAAACCCACCTTGCCAACTTCCCAGATGGTTCTGGTGCACTCAGGTTACTGATTGCATAATGGGAGATGTTTGACGTCTGTTTAGAACACTAGTGTAGTGCTTCTCACTGCTCCTTTAGGTTGTCACACTGCGTGAATCACACCCTACCAACATGCGATCAATGTGGGTAATCCAGCTGTCTGACAGTGCCATAGGAAAAGGTGATAGAGGCTTTTCTTACTTTTGTGGCATTGTCACTACAATAACTTAAAGAAAGTCTATTTTAGAGAGCAGTCAAGGAGCAAGTGTGAGTGTTCTAACCCTGATGCTACACTCCATTAGCCCTCAAATCTGCCAATGAATTTGAATGAAGGGGTTCAAGCCCTCGATTTATAATTAACACTGAGTGTATAATTGTACAACTAAGTATAATTGTAGGTTCCCTGGTTTTTATGTAGTTAGGATAACTGATAATATACAGCTTCTTTCCAAATAATAAAAAAAAAAAATCTGATGCTCTCGAACATAGACATGTGAGACATGTGACCACACTTATAGGTTAATAAGGGGATATTTTGAAGTCTGTAGGTTGGGTTTATATTTTATTAGATTTCAGATTGCAACCAACTAAAACCCCTTAACTCAACCAAGCGGGAACTTACGAAAAAAGTGAAAAGCCCTGTCTAAAATCACTGTTTGGTTTGTCTGTTCTGTCTGGGCTACTATAGAAACATGGGAGTTTCAACATAGTGGACTATAGGACCTGCTCTCTGTAGATAAAAATTGGCTCATTTCACACAAGTTCTTAATTAATATTATATATATCTTATTATACACTAATGAAAACATACCTATGGATATTATATTAAATTTCTAAAAATAGAATCCGCCTAAATGTTACACACATGGACTTTGAAACAGTTACTAACTGATAAGACTACCACGGAAAGTATTATAAGGAGTCATACTGAAAAAAGTACAATGTACAAGATGGCTGTGATTCCTCATCTTGAACCACTAAAGACCATAACTCATGATCATACTTATCAACTTCCAAATTTAACAATTGTTGCATATACTGGGATAGCGCAACATTAAAAGATACTCTTTCTGAGTAAGGAAGTTGGAAGGAGATTAAAAAATTATAATAATTAAATTTCCGTGATCTTGTAGATACATCAACATGTTTTTAGCCACAACAGTGGCTCGAAAACTACGTTCCAGAGTGGTGGGAGGCTGGCATTTCGGACTTCCACACTGGTAGCTGAGCAAGGAAATGCAGTCAATAGCTATTTTGTTCAAATCTAATGCAATTTTATTACAAGGTTGAATCCAATGCAACATGAAAAGATCCAGCCTCCATAATGTTAGTTTTTTTATTATCTGATAAAAAAGCACTGAAAGAGAATTGTCCAGTGTTGGCGAGGTTTGTGCCTTTTGAATTGTGCTTTGTTTATTTCATTTTTTATGGAATATCATGATGGCTGTCATCTTTTTACACCCACGTACTTTTATTATCTCACTGAAACCATAATGAATATCCAGTCTGAGTGCCACACCTCCATAAATTGTATGTCGACGACAATATGTAGGACTAAATTCAAGAGATTTAATTAGTTTATACCCCACTTGTTTTTATTGAATACCTTAACCCGTTCTTAGGACTGTAACTGGGATGAAACACCACAGCTATGGAATATCACAAAAATCTTTGAGCCAAAAGAGGACAAATGAGTGAGACAGCGGAAAACTCTAAGAGCGCAATAGCGTGGATACGATATATAGTCCGCGGCGAAAGAAAACAGTGCCAGAGTGAGGAGGATCCCAGTGCCAATGGGACAGATTTGTTTATTTCCATATAATGTGTGAGGAAGTGTCATGTATATGCTGGGTGGCATGTACCTGTATGGAATTGTTAAATGTTACATTGTATATTATCAATGAGAGTACATCACAATTAATATTCGCTTGTCTGCGAATGTAAATGGTAAATGGACTGTACTTGTTAACGCGCTTTTCACGTCTTCCGACACGCTCACAAGCGCTTTTACACCTTCGTTACACCATTCAACAGGCGATGCAAAGTCCATCGACACAGAAACTAAACTCATTCATACACAGGTTTAACACACCGATCATGGCATCCGGGAGCATTGGAGTTAACGTATCTTGCTCAAGGATACCTTCGACATGTGGGTACCGAGGAGCCGGGGATCGAAACCCAACACATTCCGATTAAGGGACCGACCTGTCTGCCTCTGCGCACAGCCGTTTTTTTTGTACATTATCAAAATGGCATTTAATTAGGAAAGTACAACAGAGGGAGATCTTTTTGATTTTAAAGCTGCAGTATGGTAACTTTAATATACAAAAAAACTTCCTCTCGTCCTTATTGCTGACATTTTCAATAGTGTTCTGACAGTAGTACATGGGACAGATAGAGCTGTGAGAATCTGGTTGGCATTTGGGTCATAAGATACTAATAATGGCATTGCAAGAATTCACCGGACCTGAACACCAAACAACCAAATCAAGCAATCCCAAGTCATCGTATTTGACCCCTGGGAATGAGACTCAATCACCCATCTTTTTCGCCTGTGACTGGTTGTTCTTGCTCATGCCCAATGGATTGAATTGAACCATAAAGAACATATTAAAAAAAATCTAAAAACCTAAAAATCAATTTTAATCTGCTTTCTAAGGTTGAAAAATCCCAGAAATGCAGCGTTTGTTAAATCTAGAAGTCATTATATATTAGATATAGTCTTGAGTGGTCAAGATGAGGAATCACAGCCATCTTTAAAGGTAATGGTAAATGGATATGTAGTTGTATACGCCTTTAGCTTCCGACCAATCAAAACGCACTTTTACACTACGGCCACATTCCCCTTTTCAACACACATTCACAGGCAAAGTCCATCGAACCAGAAACTTAACTCATTCATAACCACATTCACACACCGATGCTATGCAAGATACTGAAACCGCATGGGTTCAGTATCTTGCTCAAGGATACTTCGACACGTGGCAGGAGACCGGGGAGATCGAACCAACAACCTTCGGATTGGGGGACAACCCGCTCTGCCTCTGATCGGTTCAGTATAAGACTGATTGTTAATCACTCCCATGTAAGTCTCACGTGTGTAAACCTACAAATCAGTTAGACACTGTTTTAAAGTCTTTAAGTCTAAGTTTAGTTAAAATATTGAATTTTCTTGTAAAACTAAAGCATTGTCATTTTAGATGTGCAGTTTTAAGCTCAAATTGAGTCCGATCAAGATTGAGGTCTTTATCGGAGACAGGCGACAGATGTTTTATAGGTATATGTGCTCATATGTCGGTAACACAACTTGTGTTTACTGATCTGCTTCCAGTTGCTGTGTTTATTCGCTTCCATTATATTCCCACTGCAGCTCAGTTTCAAAACCCTCATTAAGGAATGGGCATGTATAAGCTCAAAATTATGGCTTATACTGCATGAGATATGAAAAGAAAGCTAAATCATTCACTGGTTTTGCATCTGTAACACATCCATTATGTGTAACACACACTCTTTCATAACCTTTAAGTTCGAAAATACATTAAAGTCGACTGTTGACTCACGGTGTTAAACTAATTTCAAAGATTTGCAGCAAAAAAAACATCAAGCTGTCGTCACATTAACAGCTCACAACAATCAGACACATTTGTTTTAGGAAATGTCTTTCTCATTCTGCCTAAAGTACAAACTGTCTGAATAAAGACAAGATGTTATGTGAACAAATTTTATTGTAGATGTGGAGTAGATCAGTTAGTCTTGTAATGTAATGCATCATAGGTTAATCACCTTTTTCCCACAGTCTTTCTCTGTCAGCTTTGAGCAGCTCTGTTACCAGTTTGGATTCAAGTTGATTTCATTTGTTTTTAGCCACTTCATCAGCAGCATCCCATGATGTACTTATTTCCCATTAGTTGGAAAAGAACAACAGTCAGCCTCTTGCGGATGGATCGTTGTTTGCATTTCATAGTCAACCGGTTATTCAAGCATTACACCAACTACTGCAGCTGCACTAAAAGCCTGAAGAAGACCTCAGCTTCAAATTGGCAATGTCAACAAAAACTGATCCGAGCTCTGTCTGAATCTCTCCTTCTCTGTGTCTCCCTCCTTCTCCTGCCCACTTACACTAGCTCCCACTATATGCACCCCTCTCTCTCTAAACTCTGCCCCTAATTGAAAGCAATACTGGGCTCCTGGGCTCTAAAATGAATTTGTCTATGATTACTCATGCCCTGGCGCGTTGCGAGCACCAGGTAATGTCTATTTCATCGAATTAGACGGCATCCTGTTCTCCTTCCCCTCTCCTCTACGTCCGTCCTTGCCTGGGGGCGGCTATTGATTGAGATGGTCTGGCTTTCCTATAAGGCTAGCATTACCTATGGATCCAGACAGCCGTGGCCCAGCCGGCGAATGCAGCTGACGGAAAAACCTGAAGCGATTAGTCACTGCCTTAATACAGCTAATTTCTGCTGAAAGCAGCAGTATAAGGCAGTGCAAAGGTAAAGGTGGGAAGAAAAGAGGAGACTGGCATGACTGCTAGAGTGCTAACCTCAATCACACACCTGGCTAATGGCTAAGAAGCTGTGTGCTGAATAGGCTGACTCACAAAAGGGCACTGAACCTCGAAATCTAGCTCCTTCTTTAAGATTCTCTGGCTGCATGTGTTAGGAAGTTGTTGAGAGCAAGTGTTGAGTGCAATACAAAAGGGCTTGTACTATGTATATTTGTAATAGTTCATGTACCATATATAATTAAGTTACTCCAACATACATCCATCCATTTAATATTGTTCGCTTATCCGGGGTCGGGTCGCGGTGGCAGCAGGTCAACCAGGGCACTCCAGCCGTCCCATCTCACCAGCAACGCCTTCCAGCTGCTCTTAGCAAATCCAATCCAATGCACTGCTTGGCCATTGTTTATCTTTTTTAACAACACCACACATGATTTTGAACATTGTAGTCTTGTAAGGCCCCACGGATGATTAAATTCTGCTTAGGGCCGGTCCTGCTAAGACAGCAAGTTGCCTTAAATTAAGTTTGTCCATCCGTCCATCCATCCATCATCCATTGGCCAGAAAACCTCCAAAGGAAGGCATCCAGAAGCCATCCTAATTAGATGCCAAAACCACCTCAGTTTGCTCTTTTCGATGCAAAGGAGTGGCGACGGCTCTACTCCGAGCTCCCTCACATCCAAGCTCCTCAAGGGTGAGGTCCCGTACAACCTGCTTCACTGTTGATATCGCACCAATCCGCCTGTCCATCTCACACCACGCCACCACTAATGAACAAGACCCCGAGATACATGGACAGCAACTCATTCTCAACCCTGGTCCTGATCAATCGGGTATTCATTTTCATGATGCGATAGAGTTCTGAATATTAAAGGAGACTGAAGCTAGTATGAAAATGATTTTATTTAATAATGAATCCATGGGAAGACTACAACTCATCTTCTTGTTTAACATCACAACCTTGGATTTTTTTACAGAAAAAACTAAACTGACAGCATAACTGAAACCAGGAAAAGATTACTGTGATGGACTTCTCCAGGCAAAAGAAAATCTTGAGGAGGAAAAAACAAAAACAATTTTAACTTTAATTTGCATCTGGCAGCTAGTGGACGGCACTGTTGTGCATTTTTACTCCAGGTGAGGATTTGAAAGCAGAGACAGGTTGGGGAGAGTCTGGTGCTGACAGCATCCAGAGTACAACTAATACACCTCCCTTGATTGGTTCTTCTCCTCTGAATCCAGGCCTCCTTGACATGCAGGCCAACTCATTTTGATTTCTGTATTGATTTCTGCCATTTCCCCACTAATCCTGATAGAATCAGTACAGGGAGAGAAGACTCTTAGTGCCTGCTGAGAGGACACTTCCTGCCAAATGGAGAAGAGAAACACACCACACAGCTCTCTCTTGTTCTCATTATTTCCACGCTTGAGAAGACCTTTTCTGATGTGAGCAGTTAATTGTAGGAGATGGACATATGGCAAGAACGTGTCTTATTTTCCTGGAAAGAACAGGAATTGCCATGAAAGCTTGTTCTCCATTTTCTTCCCTCAGCTTTCCCCTCCTGTCCTTCGTCTCATTAGGCACACCTTGATTTCATTGTTATTCTCCAGATTTTCAGATTTCTTCCGACAGCGAATTTATCTCAAAGGTGTTGGTGCCTTTGTGTAAAAAATATCTTTTGTCTTTAGAGGCTTGCAGTCCATAATTGTGATCTTTAGGCAGCTTTTTTTCCTCCATACAGTCTTGGGTTTGTTTATGCTGCAAATTGGAATCTTGGCAGGCTTTTCAGCAAGAAGTGAGCGAGGTCACCAGCACAGCATCTGCTTCAAAAATGGCTCTTAATTGACTGAAAAGCCTCAAACTCTCTCAAAGGTCAGAAGTGGCAGCCAGGTGTATTTACAAAGTAAATAATTGACAGAGATGAAGAGCAGGCTCTCTCTCTCCTGAGAGTTGCTGACAATCTGCGGTAAAACTTGCACAAAAGCAACAGGAATCTTAGCTAAGAGAACAATTCATCTTTGCTAATGCTCTCTGTGGCAGCACTTCCTTTATCGCCTGCTCCTCATTATGTTCAGTCTGACTGCCATCTCGCAATTTGAACATATTCAGAGGCTTCCTATGTGTGCTCACTACCCTAGGATAAAGTCTATATGGCAAACCTCCCTTGCTAGGTTTATTGTCTCCTTCTGACAACTATTTCAGCTTGTTACAGGGCCCACAGCTGTTGCGTGACACATGAATTAAGATATCAGATTGACCCTTCCTAAGTCCCATCCCTTTTTCTGCTGTGGTCCAATAACAGTTGAACAAGCCTCGGTCAGAAACTTTCTTCTTTCCTGTGAGCCAAATATTTTCCCAGGGTGGGGAAGTTATGGCCCGCCCTTCTCTGCCTCTGATTGATTTATAATCGTTGCCTTTTTTTGGTTTTGTTGGTTAGGTTTAGGCATGAGGAGTGAGATTGGTTAGGGTTAGTAAGAATGTCAATGCCAATCTGAGGTAGATTGGGGAGAAAAAAAGAGAAAAAAATATTGCTTCCTGTAAATAGTTTGCTAGCTAATTCCATCTGTCTTTTTTTCATAGAGGAGCCTAGCACATAGCATATCTAAGTACATGAAGCATTTTTTTCATGAACAGTCCTACTAAGCCTCTGATTGACTAGTACTTGAGCTATAGCAGTATTTTGAGTTATATTTATATATATATACAGAGAGAGCGAGAGAGAGAGAGAGAGAGAGAGAGAGAGAGAGAAAGAGAGAGCCTGTTTACTGTAAACTGTGATCAAACTGTTTAGGTCTGGGTCAACATCAGTTTAAACTCATCTAGTCTAGACATAGATGAGTTTACCCACAAAGAAAAAAACCCACAAAGTGGTGCGTGCGACACTCTGCAGTTGACAGTTCCCTTAAGTGAAACAGGAGAAACAAGGTGGATATTGATCGCTGAGACCTACAGGGTCAGGAAGTAGAGGGATGTTGATGTGTCACCAAGGGGTGCTGCAAGTTTTATGTTCCAATCAACACTGCCTCTGACATACAACGTGGCAAAGCAGATATTTGGTTTGTGTTACCTTCAAAATTAAGGTCTTAAAGTAAATATCTTTGACCTTTGTGTTGCCTTAAGTGGCCAAAAAAACAAAGTGAACTAAAACAAATAATACAGAACTACAATAATACTAGTGCCATACTAGTATTTGTTCAACCAAGAACCAAAACCAAGTATGCCAAATACACACTGCCAACCACTGCCAAAAATAAGACATGGGAGTCATGGGAGTTGTTTGTCTTCACCACCATTGCCGTCACTGATGTCGGCTTCTCCCGTGGAGTATTTCTTCAGTGTTCATGGTTCAGGAGGTTTTTACCGGGAGCCCAATTA
>NW_023339740.1:953598-954730 GCF_004916995.1 Morone saxatilis | reverse complement strand
CCACTGGCATAATAGCAACAGCGCCCGAGATCCGCCCACAAAGCTACTTGCGTTTTGCGTTTGACACTTGCGTTTCAGATCGGCAAGATAGGCCCCTCTGTGTGAATGTTGTGCATAGGTTCAGGAATAAAGACTATACAGGTGGCATTACCCACAAGCAAGTGAATGATCAGGCATCATCTGTCAAGCTTGATTTTTGGCATTGAGAGACACTCGTTTAGCATCCAGCTTTAACATCTACCAACTAAAATCACTGCAAGATGCCGAGTGTGTGTGGCTCTTTCTGAGTGTGTGTGTGTGTGTGTGTGTGTGTGTATTTGCATGCTGTTTATGTGCAGCTGTCAGTCTCTTGAATGCTGAAATGTCAGCCATCTCTGTTTGGACTTCTCCTAGCACGCTGTCTTTTTCCTGTGGCTGGCCAAACAGATGAATATGTATTGTTTGACATTTGGAAGATCAGCATGCTGACAGTTCAGCTTGATATTGTAATCTTCTCCTCCCGCTCCAAACTCTTTTTTTTCCCCTCCCAAACCTTTCCACAAAGTTGCATAAAGGTGCCTTTGTGTCAGTGGCTGAGATAGCTCCGTATGTAAATGATGCATTTGTCCTCACTACTCAGTTTAGAAATATTGCTTACCTGTCTGCGGGAGACGAATTCAAAGATTCTGCTGAAAACACAAAACCTCCTATATGAATGCATGACGAAGCTTTCTGGGGCCGCTGTTACAAAATTGCTAGATTTATAATATGCCGTCACAATCGATTTAGCAGTGAGACACGGGCGAGGAAAAGTTCCTGTGTAGCACTTGTATGAAATTCCAGTGAAAATCAAGCCTGTTTTCTCATATTGATTGAGCTTTCCAGTCAACTATACTATATCTCCAGAGACACACACACAGACCACTGCCTGGTGTCAGATTCAATATTGGCAGGATGGCTCAGCTGATCAGTCCTCAACTGATACTGTTATTTTTACAGTGAAGATTGCGAGAGACCAGATTCTGTGCAGATTTTTGAAGAGATTGAATTTCCAAATAACACAAAGCTTGGGATGTGCAAACTGAATAATTTTAGACTTTTAGAGAGTTTAATTATATAGTTGTTCTCCATTGGTTTGGCTCATTTCTTGAAA
>NW_023339740.1:952567-953393 GCF_004916995.1 Morone saxatilis | reverse complement strand
AAAACATGTCAGCATCATTTCATTCTATAAGTCATCACATGCAAAATAGTCTGTTCAATTGTCAAAATTAGTCAAGAACCTAATACCATGAATACCATATATGAATCTCTTGGAACATTTGATAAATTGATTAATTGACAGGTGAAAATAGAACTAACGAAGGAGGAGTTTTACACATCTCAGATTACCTATCAAGACAATTATGTTTTAGTTACCTGACAGGTGCTGTCCATGATTGTGAATGCTGCCAAACATGTATATATAGAGCTTGACCAGGACCAGTACAATTTCTGAACATGGAGCCAACTGGCCAAGTAAATGAACAAGGGCAACTGCCTGCTCGAGGAAGAGGAAGAAGAAGAGGAGGAGGAGTAAGGGTGCGTGGTGGTAGAACAGGGGGAAGAGGCCGAGGAGCACGAAGACACCATGCTGTCCCGGATGAAATTCGGGCCACACTTATAGACCACGTTATCAACCATCGCCTCACAATGGCGGAGGCAGGTCGCCGAGTGCAGCCTAATGTGCCACGATCTACAGTCTCCTCCATCATCCAAACCTTTCGCAGGGAAAACAGGTATGTACTCAGTCAATGATGGAATTATATGTTGAATAGGACAGGACACTGTGCATAAAGCAAGAGATGTATTTATTTACTCATGTATCTATCCATTTATTGTGTGTGTGTTATAGGTCTACAGTAATATCTTACCTCAATGTGATGTTATGACACTAAAAATGACAAGAAAAATATTGGAGAAAATAAACTATCGAATTATTGATGCTATAGTTTACAGTAGTATTACACTGTGCAGTGATGCATTAGAAT
>NW_023339740.1:952010-952504 GCF_004916995.1 Morone saxatilis | reverse complement strand
AGAAATACATAAGGCACACATTACGAAAGGTAATACAGTGTTGTCCTTTGAATTGTATTTCTAGGATTGGACGACAACCTCGCACGGGTGGCAGACGAAAACTTCTCAATGACCAACAAGAACAAGACATCTGTAACATGGTGATGGCAAATAATGCCATCACACTGAGACAGATCCGCACTGCAATCATAGAAGACAATGCCATATTCCAAAATGTCAACTCTATAAGCATCTCCACAATAGACTGGATATTGAAGAAGCATCAGATGACCATGAAGCAACTTTACAGGGTACCATTTGAGAGGAACTCTGATAGAGTGAAAGAGCTGCGGTACCACTATGTACATGTAAGTCAGTTACTGGTTGTCTTTCATTATAACCTTTTTACAATTAAGCAGTGGTTCCCAAACTTTTTTGGCTTCAGTACCCCCTTTACCTGATGTCTGGATCCAAGTATTTGCTTAATCTGACTTCAACATTTTGCCTAAAAACTG
>NW_023339740.1:945806-951985 GCF_004916995.1 Morone saxatilis | reverse complement strand
AACTGTAACCGGAACTGCGGGTTATCATATATATCCTTATTCTGAGAATATAACATACGTTAGAAAAGGGGCAAGGAGCTGCTTTTAGTTGCCTCCCAAGCGATTCTCTAATATTGTGGGTTTTATGTAAAACATTTCAGTATGTTTGTCATTGATATTTCCCCCTCCCTTTCTCTCAATATCTCCTTAGTACTCTGGGTTTAGCCTAGTCCCTAGGGGTACAGACCCAGGTTTGGACATGATTAGTAGCCCATTGTATATTGAACTTTTGGAGGAGAACATAGCAACCTTCTTATGTAATTTCTGTTACCTCTAGGTTGTATGAATCTTCCTGTATGACTGATCTGATGATTTTTTTACCTAATTGTTAGAGGACTAATTGGCTTGGGGAAGGAACGAGACCTCAATCCTTTGTGTCTGTCGATTGAAAGGCGGCTGTCACCTGGCCAAAGGGCGAAGACGTGGCCGTAATATTATGGGCCACGGGCCAGGTGGATGTCCCAGGCCAGAGTCGGGGGAATACTATTGTGTGTGGCCATTTCTGGAATGTTGTGCCACTCCATTCCCAGGTCTGGAGGAGGTCTCGTACTATTGTATTGTATGTGACAATTGAACAATCCACTGCACGCTCATCAAGCCTGGCTCACGAATTTCATCAATGAATGGTCATGTTGTTGGCTTACGAACTTACTTCCCTTTCCTCCAATTATTGAGGAAATTTTTCTCACTTGGAGGTGGAAGTGTATGAAGGCATTCAGGCTCAAAATCAGAGGTTTTCTGCTCCATGCAAGGAACAGCGTTGATGATTACAGGAGTCAGTGCAAGGCGGGGGATGGTGCGACATGCATGCGTTTTTCCTCGTCTAGCATAGCAAGGGAGAATTACCGCTTGTTCATGGTGGGCCAGGCAACCCTATGTTGCCGACCCGGGCACCCGCGAGTTCCCCGGGATGGCCCAGCGAGCGGTGGAGGGAGGCCACACGGCCGACATCAGGCGCCCGGGACATGCCCGTGGCCAGGACGACGGAGGTCCGAGCGACACGCGACCGTAGGAACCCCGCACACTGTCTTGTCTCCCCTTGATCTCAAGCTTCTCTTACTTTACAGCCTGTTGCGCCTCCCATATTCACTTCCTCCCCTTGTTCCTCTTCCGTCTCTCATGCCCTGTCCTCCCACCCCCCCTCCCCACCCCCACTTTATAGGGTTTTTTTGTGGTATACTTTTTTACTCGATGTATGGAGTTTAACTTTTATGTGTGGTGAAAAAAATGGTTACATTTCTTGGCGTATGAGTCATGTGGGTGTGTCAAACCTTGGCGTGGTATTTCGTAATCCTTTATTTTCCGTTTTACCATTGTATTTACTGATTAGCTAAGGACAAAAAAAAACTTCAGTAACTTTGTCAATGAAGGATTGGCTCGACTGGAGATGGACATTTTGAGGATATTCAATGGTTCCTCTTGCATTAGTGGACAAAAACATCTAAATTTTTGACTTTGCAGTTGCATCACAATTGCAAAGGGACAATGGTTTCGGGGGAGCCACTGTCTTTTATATGAGAAAGGAATTAGTTTTGAAGCATGAGTGAAGTTTGGTTTGGAGTATGAAGCTTTGCAGTACTTGTGTTGTGTGAACTGTAAGACTGTTTTGCAAAGTGTCTTTAGAGGTTTGCGAATGAATTTCTGTTTCAGAAATGATGCCAACCAATGGGAGAAAACTGTAATATAGCTATTTACTTGTACTGCATGTTGAGTAAGTGTAGTTCAACAGTTTACTGATAAATGGATAAGGTAACATAGTTATGCCTGTAAATGCTGGGGTTGGTTTGGTTGGAAGGGAATTGAATCCTCAGCATGGTTAATGGCGAAATTGCGCACTAACAATTAAAAACTCCTACATGAGGTACTAAATGTAAGTATACGTTGAATGGCTGCTGCGGAAACATTACCAACAAAATTAGGATTAAAAAAAATGATTATGGTTAATTTTGAACATAAAAAAGGGCTTTAATTTACTGCCCAATGGCATTTTTCTTTGTTAAAGATTCCACTTTGTTTCTAGAAATTCCTTTATTTACAACTAATTTGCAAACGGGGTTTTTGTTCTGTAGAAAAAGTAATTGCTTGGAGGTGCCAGTTAGCGTTAGTGGGTAGGAGTTGGACCCCCCGTTACGGAGGCTTAGTCCTTGCTGAAGCGCCGGGTTCGAGTCCGACCTGGGCCCTTTGATGCGTGTCATCCCCTCTCTTCGGCCCCTTTCCTGTTCTACAGTGTCATATCATAGAGGACCAATAAAGCCACCCAAAAAAAAGTTTAATGTGCCTGGGAAATTATTGTTCTATAAATAGTAGGAAGTGTGTTAGTTAACTATTGGCATTCACTTAATGATATGAAAGTATCTTGCACAAAAGTCTCTGGCCTATATTCATTTTCCTGATTTTTGAATTGCTTTTTTGCAGTTATTTCACTTCCCATTGTTTTTATTACATTTAAAAGCCAGATTATTTCAAGGGAGACATGATGGGATGCATGTTGTGTGGTGTATATGATCTCAATCGCTGGAAAACTTGCCTCTGCAACTAATTTCTAGAGATAGACAGACAGACAGACAGACAGACTCTTAGCAGTGCCTAGTTAGCACTTAGAACACACAAGGGTGTGTCCATCCCATGTATAACCACAGCAGAGCATATTTACAGCTGTGGTATTCAGACATGCACATAGCTTTCATTTTCAGTGGATTTTTATGAATAACTACATTTGGGGATTTTTTAAATGTCATTTTTAAATGCTTGAAGCAACATAATGGAAATTGCACACACCTCCATTATATCTGAGTGCAAATCTAAATAGCACATCTTAAAAACAATTTCAAAAAAATCTGCAGATACCACAAGACCTAATGACATATGGAAAAACATTTTATAAAGTGATAAAGATAGTTTTCAAGAGTAAAGCCAAGAGTTTACATGTAAATATTCACTTGATTCAATTACTGACTTTTTTGCTGAGCTTTTTCATTTGAGTTTTTGATTAGTTTGAGTTCATAAATTGTCAGTAAAATGAAAAACAGGTTTGTAGAGTACAAATAGCATGGCCTGCGTTTTTTTCTGGTGTTTACATGGAGCATTTTTGTTCTGTCTGGGCTTTTAAACCAATTATGATCATAATATTTGGCTCCATATAAACTAACTGCAGCTACCTTGGTGCTTTAGCTACAGTGTAAAGTTGTTCAATCCTGCATGTAAGGGCTGTAAATTAAATGTATTAAATTTAATTAAATTATATATGTATTCAAAACAGAATTGTTACAGTTGCCCATCTCCATCAATTTAAAACACTTACACATTTACATTTATATTCATCCTGACAGATTTGGTGTTCATGTTGTGTATGCCTTTGTTGCATAATGATTCACCCATAATACTGTAGGAGAAAACTGGACAGTAGAATATGTTTGTGCCATATATTAGAAAAGTGGAAGGCACAAACACTGCCTCCTCTTCCTTGAATCATGTTCATTATGGGTTGCTGCACGGCGCTACAGTTGACAGATATTGTGGAAAAAGATTCAAAACCGGAGCCTATTTGTTAAATCAGTTGCGGTGCGACGTCTCTCTCTTTTCAACTAATCTGAATTCAATGTTAATGTGATGTGGTTTTCCCAGCAGAATTGAACACAGAAGCTAAAATTCTTATTGTTAATGAAATCAGTGGCAGACGCAGGCCATACAGGATATACAGTATATCCAAACTTAACACACAGTTTAGCTGAAGCCTTCTTTACAATAAGTTAATGCACCGAATATTTTCTTTTCATGTTTGTTTTGTTGCTGAAAGTTAATTTGTCTGCCTGAATACCCCCTATACCAGTTTATATGTATTATTTTTGCATATTTAGCCACACAAGCAGCTTGGCTTAGTGGCTTGGTCCACCATTTTAGTGAAGACCCAAATGTCATGACAAATCTTGGATGGTGTGAGAAAGGCTCCCCCTAGCGGTGACTTTATTGGCAGTTCTTCCCTACTATCTCTCTACCTGAAATCTGCTTCACTTCACATGAATATGAACTCAGGTGTGCCCTCTTTCGCCTGAAGCAGTCTGACACACATCTGCAAGACTCTCCTGAAAATTACAGATCTTAAAACTCCATTCCCACTCCAACTGTCATTTGGTGTGTATCTACTGTGAGTGAAAGAGTTTAACGTAGTTTCCATCATTGTAGTGCTAGGTGGCTAATTGTTTTTCCTTAGTGAGTTCTGTAACTGTAGCAAAGTTTGCTTTGGATTAGTTTGCAAAGTGTTACTGTAGCCGGGTGGAACTGATGTGGGGCAGTTGGTCTGCCTGGACCTGTAATTCAGTTGTGTAATAGTTGCCGTTGGCGGATCAGCTTTACACTAACGTTTTGGAGCATGAGGGGTAGTTGGTAGTTGGAGAAACCCAACCAGGGAACAGCCGCATAGCTGTTAGTGAGCTACCACCTTGGTAGTCTTTCTTTTTTCTTGATTGTTTTGATTTAATGGCTTGTTTTAGCAACCACCATATGTTGTAATGAACTGGTATTGCAACCAGTATCTTGATTGTGAGCTCTCCTTGCACTGGGTGTGTTTGTTTGCCACTATGACTACTGAATATTGTCACAAGCTACACCTTCCTCACAGATAGATTGCAATGAAAGTTTGAACAGACATTCGTGATCTCCAGAAGATTAATCTGAATGACGTTGTTGAACTTTTCATCGACTGTTATCATCAGTCAAAAGTTTTAAATTATCCCACAATTTTTCAAAATCTACATGATGGACAAACACCGGATGGAACCAGTTCCCAGATAATGTATCCAACATTTAGTACAGACAAGAAAATTGTTTTTTTTCTCCATTATTTTCTTTTATGCAATTTTCCTTACATTTTAATTTTATTTGGATCCTTTTTTTCTTTCCCTTTCCAGTAGCTCTCAGCAGCTTACAGTGCTGCAGTGAGCGGTGGTGAAGAGGCGTGTTCTTGCACTTTCTCCGAGTGCTCCCCATGAATGATGTATGATTTACAAGCCTTGCCATTTAGTAATTGTAGCCTAATAGGGCCCTTGAATAGCATGATGAAGTAGGGACCCGCTGCTCCCCTACCTGCTGTTTTAAACAGTAATGCTCTGGTTAATATGCCAAGCACAGCATTGCCAGGCAGCACAGCGCACGTTCAGCTGGAGTGTGTCACTCATCCTGTGTGTGCATGCACACCCTTGTGTCTTGTACATTTTTATTCCACTGTTGCGTGCTTTGCATCCAAAGTCAAATGTATGAATTCACCAACAGGTATTCTCAACCACAAGGTTGTGTGGCTGATTCTGATTTTGCCCAGGTCAACTGACAAACACGGACACACAAAGACACACAAACACGGGGCTATCTTTATTTGGATGATAGAAAATATATTATACTTTGTCTTAAGAGGAAATACTCTACATACAGCAGATACTGCAGGCTGTTTCTCTAGTGCACACTTCAGTATATTGCACTACTAGCTGAGGTACACTTTAAAAAGCCAGCATGCACGGGGAATCACTTGAATTGTGATTGTTGGGTTGATGATGTGGTTTCCCACAACAGAAGAAGAGATACTTACAAAAAAACAATACTGTAACAGCACTGAAGGAAGTCTGGGTAACCGAGCAGACAAACTAGGTAACTGCCCTGGAGCCCCTTGAGTTCTGGAGACAACAACAGGCTTATTAAGTGTCAAGCAGTTTGTGTCAGTTTACTTAAAACAACACTTTATATTAAGGTACAGATATTCAACATTAACTAGTTGTTTATTAGCATGCATATTAGTAGCATATTGGCGCTCTGTTAGTCATTAAAAAGCACTTAATAATGCTTTATTTTGCATGACTATGTTCTACAACTACTACGCAATTAACTAACCCCTGTTTCTGGTCTTTGTGTCGAGCTAAGCTAACTGACTGCTGGCAGTAGTTTCATACTTAGCTTGACTGGTGTCAATCTTTTTATGTCATTTTAGTTACTCTTTGTTTTTAAGTGTCAAATTTGCTGTTGTGTCCCAAAGTCACAGTTTGATGGTAGCTGGTGCATACCTTGAAAAAAAAAAACATTGTGAGCAATGACAGGTGAAGTGAATAACACTGATTATCTAGTTATCATGGTTCCTGTCAGTGGGTGGGATATAT
>NW_023339740.1:932442-945726 GCF_004916995.1 Morone saxatilis | reverse complement strand
CCACATTGTGATGGCTAGACAACTCAAAGCTGGTCAGAGCATCTCCAAACCAGCAGCTCTTGTGGGGTGTTCCCAGTCCACAGTGGTCAGTATCTATCAAAAGTGGTCCAAGGAAGGAAAAGCAGTGCATCACAATTTGTTGGTATGGGGCTGGATAACATTCTAACCACCTGGGCACCCTGGTGGTCAGAATGTTATGGCTGATCGGTGTATGTCTTTCTATCTATATACTATTACTGTACTAATTGCCCATTTGACTTGGAATAATATTGTACAGTCAACATTAGCATACACTTTAATAGGACACATGGAAATATGTGCTGATACTTGCACTGGGTTGTTTTCAGAATCCTCATTTTTCTGTTTTCTGAACGGTCTACATGAACTCACACTATAATCTCCACTTTTCAGTTATTCACAATTGGTCTAAAAAAACATCCACAAAACTCCCAATTAAACCCACAGTATGATTTCAAGAACAGCTATTATATGGAGGCCAAGCTATGAGCAGCAATTTCACAGCAAAACCTTCTGACATCTGGCAACAAAATCAAAAACACGGCACTGATAGCACATGATTAGATTTATGGCAATTTCAGTCTGAGTGGCAAACAAAGTGTTTTCTTTGCTTTTGGGGTCAGTAATTGATTTAACCTGTATGTAGATGGGTTTTGTACAGTTTTTTAGCGGTTAACTTAATCTCGATCTCAGCAGGGGATGAGGGTTAGGGTTGTTATTGATGGGAGGAATTCATTGTTTAATTGTTTTTAAGCTGAACATAGAAGAAAAGGCAGTTTAGATTGAACTTCATATTTTTCATGTATAAACACTTTTGGTTGGATTTAATTTCGGATGGTATGGTGTGATAAAGCACAGAAGGCCAATAAAGAATACTTCTTTCAAACATTAAACTGTAATTGACCTCAGCTGTGTAAAAAACACATTTCAATTGCAATTCATATCCTCAAAGTTGATGTGTTAGAAGCAGGAAAAATGGGCAGTGTGAGGATTTAAGCGACTTTGACAGCAGGGCAAATTGTGATGGCTAGACGACCTGGGTCAAGACCATCTCCCAAACCTGCAGCTCTTGTGGTGTGCAGTGGTCAGCTACCTATCAAAAAGTGGTCCAAGGAAGTAAAAAGCGGTGAACCGTATGAAAGGCAACCAAGGGCTCATTGATGCACTTGGGGAAGTGAAGGCTGGCACGTGTGGTCTGATCGCCAACAGAAGAGCTACTGTACTCAAACTGCTGAAACAGTTAATGCTGGTTCTGATAGAAAGGTGTCAGAACACACAGTGCATCACAGTTTGTTGGTATGGAGATGCGTAGCTGCAGACCAGTCATGGTGCCCATGCTGACAGGATAATGCGCTGTGCCACAAAGCAACCATGGTTCAGGAATGGTTTGAGGAACATAACAAGTTCAAGGTGTTGACTTGGCCTCCAAATTCCCCAGATATCAATCCAATCGAGCATCTTAGGAATGTGGTCAACAGAACCAAGTCCGATCCATGGAGGCCCTACCTCACAACTTACAGGACTTAAGGGATCTCCTGTAACGGGTTGGTGCCAGATACCACAGCACACCTTCAGTGGTCTAGTAGAGTCCATGCCTCGACGGGTCAGGGCTGTTTTGGAGGCAAAAGGGGGACCTACACAAAATTAGGCAGGTGGTCATAAGGTAATGGCTGATCACTATAAGTCCACATAGAGAAGATGTTGTGGTGGATGAAGAGGGCAAACACAGGACTTTAAGTGGGGAGTACACTGTATGAAACCACAAGTGAACAATTACTTATTTTCAGTCTGCTTGTAATCAGTTTAACTAGTGCTTAGGTTAGGTATGGGGAGTTCACTGGTAATGAAGTGAAATGCTTAATTTCTGTTGAGCTTTTTCTTGACCTTGGAAATAGTAGTTTGACCAAAAATGATCACACTGTCACTCATTGGAAATTTTGCATAGCTTTCATCCACATCACCATACTATATACTTAGGTCACACGATAACAAGTGAACCATCTCCATGACAACTGAGCAAACTCCATCCACTGAGATCTGATCTAATGAGATGTGTCTTAAAAATCAGGAACAAATTCTACTGATTTGGCCACTTTTATTAAATCCACTGTTACCTGCACTTTTTGAAGTACAGGTAACTCTTTATACAATTTTATACAGCCATATGTAATATATAAGTTTGCATACCTTGAAATCCCACTTTAGACTGAGTTCACTTTAAGGATTTTGCAAAGGATTCCAGTGAATATTCACCTGCATTATAACAGAGAGTGACTACACTGATATTTATTTAAATGGCCCCCAGTGTATTAGTAAACCGGTATATCTGTCTGAGGTTACCTCCCACTGTTGCGCCTCGTGTGTCCCCCCCTGCCCGAGAGCAGGAGAGAGTGCTATCAGGGCTAGCTGGCCGAGGTGCTAACCTATCCATTCTGTCTGACTGCCTCTTGCCAAGGCTCGTTTTTATCTCCACCCCCTCCCAAGCCTCCCAGACGTGATAAACGAGGAGTGAAGGATGAAAAGATGGAGGGGGAAGGGACCAGTGTGTGTGTGGCTCCAGAACTTGCTCTGCCAGCTTTTACCCACCTGCCTCGATAAGAGAGGCACTGTAAATTAACACGCGATAGGGGGGCTGAGAGCACGGGCTGTGAGTGTGCATTCACACACATACACATCCTCTCTTTGCTTTGCCGCAGGTATCACAGATAAAGATGTGTCATTGATGAATGGGATTTTATTTCCCATCAACCTTTGCTGCGTAGGAAATGGAAAGCACAACCCAGCCCCTAAATCATCAGATGAATAATGATAACACTGGGTAGCAGTTTTCATTTCTTCGCACTATTTGTCTGCAAAGCGTTGTATGCAAACTGTTTGTTTCTATCAGCGCCTGTAGTGGGGGTTTTATTTTTTCCACATCGCAGCTAAAAATGAATGCTGAGCTTCCACAAACTGCGATGCAGTTTAAACTCATGTTTGAACATTGTTTAATCACGCCATAGGGCAGCGGGCTCCTAAGTCAGCCAACACCAGCACAAAGACCAAATTATGCCTCCCCTTCTTTTACTTACAACATGAGAAACACAGCAGCTCTTTAACAATGAAGCCAAATTCATACCCCTCTATTTTTGTGATACTTGTCTCTGTGATCTGTTAACTGTTTTTTTCTCGCTGCGCATTCCAAGATAAACAGCACTGAAATCAATGTGCTCAGCACGAACGCCATCATTCATTGAAACTAGTAAACTGACACCATAAACTTTTATTTGGCATATATTTGTCAAACAATCAAAGGGCCCTCAGTGAGCTGGCACCCTCTGAGGTTTTTACAACCGTCATGGCTGTACAGCACATAGCATTTATTACATCAGCTCAAATCACATCCACAAAGGCATGTACAGTGATGTGGGGCTGTCGATGAGGATGTAAATATAGCTCAACGGATATCAACAGCAAAAGTTGAGCATATTTTACTCTCTACACTTCTATGATATGCTAATCTGCACACCATTCACTTTAATTACATCGGGTTCATGCAGGTCTGTGGACCTGGGGATCTTGCCCACTTTTACAGTTTGTTAATCCTGACTTGTTTGTTGTAAATAACATTTGGTCTTTTTTCAGTTCAACAAAGACTACAAATATTCTATTATTGTAAACATTAACTAAATTCTCACCCAACATTTTCCAAAACACTGAGGACTCTTGTACATTGTACAATTATACAGTACATTATATATTTTTTTATGTTGGTTTCAGTCCATTTCAGAACGAGGAAATCATCTTGCATCACAGTGAATATAGCTTGTTTTATTTCTGTCAAAGCAAACTTGCATTGCATGGTTACTCAGTTGAAAAGGGTAAAAGGGTAATGATAAATGTTAAAACATAGTGAAATAGTTGCACAAATAGAGAGGAGTAATAGTCAGTAAACTGTCTCACTAATGTCAGTTACGCAACAATATCTACCAGACAAAGTAACGGTCTACCAAAAAAAACCTGTCTGTTAAACTGATTGTAAAAGATCATGGTTAGGGCCCATCCACCACTCTCTCCTCCACAACACCTCTCTAAATAAAGGGCATGATGTGTAAATGATGGCAGTGGATGTAAATTGGGCATAGTCCAATATGACTGCAATCCCTAGGGATAATGGGCTTTTCTCAGTACCCACAGAGATACTCTCTGATGGATCCTCTCTCTGCACTTGATTGACGGTGGCACAATGACTGGAGCTGGCAACTCAACATGAGACAAAACCTGTGTTCTTTCATTCTTAGAGCTCAGTATACAGCTGGATAATTGCACATTGAACATGTCTGCAGTCTCAGACATGTAGGAAATGCCATTTGAATTTATATGCATTCCTCTACATTCGAAAGTTTTCTAGGACACCTTTATCAAGTAGTACTTGTGGGGCCAGCAGTGCTGCCTTGACCCTACACTTAGGCCTTTTTTCACCAACAGGGAACCGGCTTTGTCATGGTTCAAGCATCTTGTTTTGAACCAGCTGGAACCAAACAAATAGCAGATTTTTCTTGGGAAACAAAGTGGGCAGTTTCATATTCTACAGGTCGTCATTGTGCAATATCCTCTGCTGATGATGCATCCGATTACTATGGTTCCACTCAGAACTGGAGGAAATCCAGGCTGGTTGACTAGGTAGCACTAAGGTTACAACGGGACCTGTTTCTAAGTGAGAGTCTGTAGCAACTGAAAATGATCACATCTTAGTCTTTCAGTTGGCATCTTCGTTTGGGTCAGTGGAATGGAGAAACAGTTCTGCTTTAATGACAGCAAAAGGATTTTTTTGTAACAGTAGGATCCAGCAAGCCCTTTACTCTTAACAACAAAGAGCTTGTTTATGCCTTTACAAAAGTGTTTTCTGTTCTAGGTTAATTAAAATGAAACTACAACTATGTGCTTTAGGTTAGGGAAAGATTGTGGTCATAGTTCATAGCTAATATGATATCCACTATAAGCTTTTTTTCCAGAGTGTTCAACCTCCTTATGTGGTCTTCATCAGTAAAGTGGATGAGTTTGTGAGATGATGGAGTAGCTTTTCATCAATGACCCTTTTGGTGGTCCATGTTGCCCTCTATGTAATGCACAAAAGTTCATTCCTGACCTGTCATCATACTGGCTTTTTCAAAAGCTTTCAATCGTATTACAATCATGCTTTAGAGCAGTGGTTCCTAGCCCTGTCCTGTCACTGAGTAAACCGATGACCCCTGACTCGATGACATATTTTATTGATATTTTATATTATATTATATTCATAACAATAACAGTACAGACCAACTGATAAACTATACAATGAACCCAAATAGTGAAATCAGGGAATGAATTAATATCAATATGCTTTGTTTTTGACAAATTCAGTATTTTCTTTTCATTCTTCTGTCAGCTTTTTGGTTCTTTTCTAATGCAGGACAAAGCTGTTTATCAGAGACTGAAGGCTCTGTGAATATAGCTTGTGTTCAGGTCTTCATAGTTGAGATCCTAAATAATAATATAAACTTTAAAAATATCAATTTCATTTAGTTGTCTTCACAGAAATTAACAAAATGCTGAGGTGTAGCACTACTGTGTATATGTTTTCTTACACCCCTTAAAGTCAAAAAGGTCTTGTGACCCCCGGGTTGGGAACCACTGCTTTAAAGCAACCAACACTGACTCTGAGTGGCACACCTTGTCTACATCAGCCACATAGAAAAAGCAACATGTCAGCAGAGTAGCTGCAGCTTCAGTTTTTCATCATTTCCTCTACATGGTCAGCTAACGTCCTGCACTCCATGTTGGTGGTGGTGGTTTTGCAATGGCCATAGCTCTCGTGTTGGGCTATCTGTGTAGGTATATTTGTAAATCAGAAGAAAAAAAGATGCTTCGGGTTGCTTATGTAAAGCACAAGTGGTGCACAAGGTTTGTCAAGGATGTAACTTTTGCTTTTGAGCAAATGTGTGGCTTATTTCTGCGACGAAAACATAATAATTCATGCAAAAGGAAACTGATAATTATATTACAAACTGGGCTTCACCACAGCTTGAGCGGGAATTTGTGTGCATGTCTTAATCGTGTGTATTTATGAATGGAGTGCCTGCAGGCATTAATAAGTGTGTGTGAAGAGTGCATTTGTATATGAAAGGCAAGGTGAGCAGTCAGCAGTGTGTCACTGACAGGAGAGGAGGGATATTGAATGGATGGGTACAGAGGGATTGTGCTGTTACACTGACAGACAGACAGAACTGATGAAAAACAGCATTTGTTCTCTTCTTCTGTTGCACAACATAAGTAAGTAAATCAGTGCTCTGTACATAACCACATTATGGTGATGGGGGTTGTTTTTCTGTGCCATTGATCTTATTAGTAAAGGTATCCACAGAGTTTTTCTTTTTTTTTGTTATATCCAGCCTCTTTGCAGTTATGCTGTTTGTGCTCTCCTCATTTATTGCCTTTTCTTTCTTATTCCCCCTCTCCGTTTTTGTTCTTTCTCTCTCTCTCAGCCAGCTACATTCCATTAAACCTTCAAAGATAACAGATGACTGCCAGGCTGCACTCCCTTGTTTTTTATATTTATTTCTCTTTTATTTATGATTGGCCTTCCCTCTGGATAGGGAACACATGCCATTCCTAACATAATGTTATATTTCCTGGTGCCTGTCCTCAATGACACTGAAAAAACACAGTCATTCTTTAAAAGCCCAATGCTACCTAGAGGGCAAATAGATGCTGTCCCAGTTGCAGAGCCTGCTCCGTACCATTTTTAATAATCTGGCTTGCTGATAGGCGCGGCCCCCACCACCCTCTTTGTCTTTTTTGGGGCAAAAGCAATTTTTGCACGCCCCCCACTAGCTTTTATGAAAAAGTAACACTCGTGAAATTGAAAAAGCCACAGCTGACTCTCAGGGCCATTTCTCACATAATGCATTTCAATTGGGTTTTTAAGATAGATTGCGCGAGGTCGAAGCGTGCTCTAAACATATCTCATAACCCAGATTGTACAGCCCCAACCCCGTGTCTCCGATCTGTTCTGTAAAGCTTTAGTGGTGAGGAAAATGACAGACTGTGTGTGTGTGTGTGTGTGTTGTGTGTTGTGTGTGTGTTCGCTCCAGTGGCCAATAACATCATATGACCTTCTTTGATGGACGCCCTCTTTCCAGCTGCGAGAAAGTCCGAGGAATTCAAAACCCCATAGCGTGGCTCCAATCGAGAGAGAGACCGCATCAAACTATCTTCTTGATGTCCTCTCTCTCTCCGCTCAGCAAGGACGCGCACTCCACACGGCGCATTCTGTTGTCTGTTTTCACACAAAGCCTTGCTTATGTCACCTCAGATCTGTCAGTCCCTCAGGGGGCATCATAGTCTGCTGTGCACGGTCTCATAGCACTCTCAGCGGGGTCATGGCAGCATTGCCAGCCCCCCAGTACCTCCTGCTTTACATTTCCATCCTGAGGCAACAGAGCCGTCCCACGAGACACTTGAAGGTGAATGAAAAGAATGAAGGGAGTTCTCAGAGGTTTCTGTCAGGACACATATTTTGAATCATTGTCTTATGGTTGGAAGCAAAGAACGTGACATGACATTTCCTGTAGGCAGGGGTCTGCCTCAGAAGTCTCTTTTTATGATACTGTGTTGTCTGTGACATATTTCATTAACCTGCCTGCTATAGTGCTGCAGCCACTCGGCTTTCTTGCATGTCCCAAGGGGAAGCTGATAAAATGGAACACAACACTACACTACAGGACAGGACTGCACAGTTTATCATAAGAGGTCAATATAACTCATATCATACCTCCTAACTCACTGATACTAGCCTCTATACTTAAAGTTTACCGCAGTGCTGTAGTCAAGAGGACATTTGTCATGTCCAAGACAAGACAAGACTAGTCGAGGCCGAGTCGAGACCATGGTAAAACAAGTTTGAGTCAAAGTCAAGACAGAGACAGAGAGAATAAAAAATGCTTTTCCTTTTGTTAATGAGATGAGGTTTGGCAGCCAGGCTTACGATTACAAGTGACATTGATTGGCTGCCTCGCTGGTAACCATGGATACCAGGCGGCAATGTTAATGTCCGTTCTCGATGGATTTTGAATTAAACCAATGCCTATTTTCTGAAGAAGCTCAGTTCAGTGTTTTTGTTTTGAAGGAGGAAGACATATATTGACGGACTCAGTTAAGACCAGCTAGAATATTTGGCGAGACCAATGGCCAAATCTAGTTAGAGTGCATATAGCAATGAGTCCAATAAGACAATAGAAGAAATGTTTTGAGTCCAGACTCAAATACCAGAGCACTGATTTACCCGCTGTGATATTGACATTTTGCCATGCCTTTCTTTTGATTAAAGGTCCAGTGTGTAACATTTAGGGAGATCTATTGGCATAAATAGAATATAACATTTAACAATAAGAATCATTGTGTACTTGTTACCTTAGAATGAGATAATTTTACAGAGTGTGCCATGTTCAACTGTCATGTTTCTACAGCAGCCCAGAATGGACAAACCAAACACTGACGGTAGATAGAGTCTTTTGCCACTATAGTTTCTCCTACATGCTTGGAAGGCTGAGGTGCAACTTCACCACTAGTGTTGAAACAATTAATTGATTAGCTTACTGACAGAAAATACATTTATTAGCAATTTACCAA
Organism: Morone saxatilis; assembly: GCF_004916995.1. Classification (NCBI taxonomy): domain Eukaryota; kingdom Metazoa; phylum Chordata; class Actinopteri; family Moronidae; genus Morone; species Morone saxatilis. The sequence continues at coordinate 937,059 of NW_023339740.1, read as the reverse complement.
ATAAGTACCACACATCCTGTACTTAATTGTTTGGCTAGAATTTAGGACCTTACAAATCCTTCTATACGTTGATCAGTGCAAAAGTTATTAGATATTTCAGTTAAAATAAATATTCACCAAACTTGGCGATAATGGGAGATATGGGATGGGACCCATGTGAGATTGTCTGGAAGATTATGTGTAGCTTAGTTATGGAAGTAGTTACTTGATGTGGAAGAAAGCAGGATGTTAAGAGAAACAGTGTTTGCTGATAGAAAATGTATAAGTTATTCACTATTTGAGTATTATTTCAGTGACTACTTTGTACTTATTTCTGCAAAATAACAGTACTTTTACAGAATTTTTGGCTTCTCTCTCAACCTCTGCACAACACCTTAGAATGAATGATCATTCTATTATCTCATTATCATATACCACGACCACTTATTGTACCAAAGCAAAAAAGAGAGGTTGTCTTTCTATATTCTGTCAATTAATGGTTTGGTTAGTTTGACCAGTTATTTTGAATGTCGGTTAAACTGTTAATTATTATTAACACTATTAAAATTAGCAAATCTTTCTCATGAAAGTTAATAGGAAAATGTCTTCTGGTAAAAAAAATACATGCATAGCAATGTTAATTGTACGTGCAACAAAACACTTTCTACTTCTTCTTAATAGGCTAATAGGTAAGGAGATTAATTTTCTGTAAAATGAAATAAATTCTACTTAATTTGAACTGTTACTTATGGGCTGTGGCCATAATTAAATCAGCATACGAAGTGTCTCACCTCCAAACACTGACCAACCTGCAATGAACCTGAGACACCTCATCATGAAACTTGCATCAATGAAAAAGATAGAGATAGATAGATAGATACTTTATTTAGCCCGAGGGAAATTCAAAAAAGAAAGGAATAAAGGAAGGAAGGAATAAAACTGGAGTTTATTGTATCAATATATATAGCAAGTGCTGCCCTGTATTGTGAAGAAAAGTGATTTCTTAAAAAGAGTGGAAACTCTGACATGGTATGAAGCATTCATTTAGTATTGCTCCCTATGTACTTAATAGGTGAAAGAAAAAGACATACAGCTACACTTTTCTTTTTCTTTCTCTTTGAGTGTATTCAGGAGTGAGATAGGGTCTGCTCTTCTCTAGCTCCTGTCCACTGAGTCTCTACATTGTTATTGATTTTCTCTGTTTTCTGTCAGGATTTGAGACTGTATCTTTGTCACTATATGAGGGCTGCAATCCTCTGCTCTGCCCACTGCTCTGCGTGACTGTGTGTGTCAATGGGTTGTTGCTGTACCATGCAAGGGTAATAACTCTTCTCAGCAGTGACTGTTGATGATTTGAATATCACATTAGCTATAAATCTCTGTCTTTTGTTATCAGCCACTCTACATATAAGATTAAAGCTGAATATTCTAAAAGCCTTTCTTGTGACGTCTGATATTAAATTAGCTGAGGAATCGCAATAAAACATTCTTTATCTGCAGATTTCCCCATTACTTGATGAGAAAGAGGAAAAACGCTGACTCCCTCTGGGTGAAAGTATTCCCTTTACTTGAAGAAAAGTTATCTTTCATTTGGAGGGAGCATACTTTCTGTTTTGGTGAGAAACGGTGAAAATGTAGCCTTTGTCCAGGTGGACTACTTGAATGAAAAATTGTGAAAAAGTTGATTTCCTTGCAAGGAAGTGTTCCCTTGAATGTAGTGAGAAATTGTTTAAAAAGTTGACTAGTACTAATTAGTGTTAATTATGTAAAAGTTGCTATCTTCCTCTACGTTTCTGTAAAACAAGAATAAAAACATTGGACATTACACAGTAAATGTACAAAAACTGAATAATAATGTCTTGTGAGAAGTAAATATATATATATAGAAAAAGGAATATCAAGGTTCACCTATGTTTTCAAAGAGCTTAGCCTTAAACCATCCCCGTCAGGGTTTAAATTACAAAGTGGCATTCAGGGAGCCTGATTTTCCGGTGCACACCGCTACTTAATATGTCACATTAACCTAGTGAATAAATTGCACTTGTTGTTCTACTGTTAATAGTATAGACAGGTAATTCCAAGTAATTCCAATAACATTCCATAGTCTTCGAGTCTAAATAACAACAACATGAGGCTACTGTTTCAAAATCAAAGAAAATATGTATTAATCAGCAAAAGAAAAAAGGCTAAATCCGATTGCCAGTTGTTTTTTTCTGTCCGATTTTTGTCATTTTATTTTGCTAATAATTAGCTCCCCCATTTTTTTAACCATGGCCCCTTATTTTACCTACTCATTCATAATAATGCTACTCATGCTGAGCTGTATTTCAATGATTGCAATCTGCAACTTCATCACTAGAAGCAACTAAATCCTACGCACTGGCCCTTTAACGGACAGCTTTTTGACCTATTACAATCATCTGACCCAAAATGGCAATGAGTACCAAAATCCAGGTTTGGAAATGCCAAAACAGGTTGACGTCATTTTTTTTTACATTCTTTGTTCAGCTCCTGCATCCATATGCATTAGTTCACTGCTACACCAATATATGCAGGCCTTTTCAATTTCCTGCCCACTATCTCTGCCTAGACAGGCAGTTTGTAAAAAGAAGGGTCAGGGCCACAGGGTGTACCTTAAGTGACTGATCTTCCTCATCATCTTCAGTCTTGCCATCTGTAACCTCAGGTCTTATATTGTTGAAGTGAACACTAGACTTGGACAGCAGTGTGATATGAAGTCAGGCCACTGTGGCCTGCATCCCCATTCCTCCTCTTGTGATGGCACTCAACGTCTGAGCAATTTCTGTCTCATAGGAATTCATTTATATGTAAAACACAGAAGCCCAAACAACAGCACTGCCAAACACTATAAACAACTTCCAGAGTCCCACAGGTTTTATGCAATTGACCAGTGTATTGAAAACTTTAAACTCTGCAACATGAGAGACAGCCTGTGATGTGATCGGAGTTAACAAGGCAGCACTGCGCTCCCCTCTGGTCTAGCTTGTCATGCTAGCTTTATGAGCCTCAAAACGAGATTTTTAGTGTGTGATTTTGACAATAAACTGTACACAAAATGGAACCAGGACTTTTATTTTATTAAACACAAATGAAACGCCCCTAGCCAAAAGTCAGACTTCTGACTGAAAACAACAGAAGTGTCTTTCAAAGCTTAAAAAGAAAGATACACTTAGGCACTCTGTGACTGAATCACAGCTTTAGGCGCATGGGAACCTTATCTCGTATCTATTATGTAAATGTGCAACAGGGGCTTTAACTATTTTTGTCCAAAGGCCAGAATATTTCTAAGCAAACACTGAGGAGGCTGGGCTTTTAAATGAAAAAAAAATGTAGGCCTAATCAGCCAATTATTGTTTCATGTTTGCAGTTTCTTACAAAATGAATGTTATTTTTATTAGGCAATATCAGTGTGAACAGACATGGGAACTCCATAATGATAACTAGATGCTTCTAGAAAATGCTTTTTTAAATCAAGAAATGTCTAGTGCAGTCCTGATTGGAGAGAAACATAAGTAACTTTTATTCTATTTTATTGTCCGTTATTGTGCATTGACACTTGGTTAATACTACATTTCCCAGAATTCTGGGGACAGCAAAGCAAATTGTTATTTTAATAAAGAAGTCAGGCAGTAATTGTCCTTTTTTATCATTTTGTAAGCAACCTTGAGCTTACATTATGCTGTTAACAACTTAACAGTGAAAGTAGTTGGTTACCTGGCTGAAAAGTTGAAGGTGGAGCTGCAGAATGTCCCCTGCAGCTCTTGTCTAAATGTGGCTCCTTCTTGTTCCGTTACTCCCTGCAATATTTTAATCCGCTATAAAAAAAAATGTCAAAAATGATTGTTGTTGATGCATTTTACATAAACAATAGGAAACGAACAAACACACTGCATTCCTGTTTCTACGTCATAATAAAAGTGAACTGAAAAATGCTTTTAATGTGGCAATAAGAAACGTTCTGTTAGCATTAGCACTACTTTAATACAGCATTTTTCCCAGGAATTTTGCCACAGATATCAAATTTCTACAATAATACATTCATCAGTGCACAGAAGGCCTTTGTGGTGGATGTGATTAAACTCAACTAATTGAGTTAGCATTTTACACTGAATCCCAATATTCAGACCTATTGCAGTTAGGAGTGTGAGATGTTAACACATTCATATTGGAATTTTTTTTGGCGGTGCCAATAAAGACTCTTTTTGAGGATGGAAATTGGAGTTAGACTCCCTCTCTTGGTTTGGGAATTTTACCAGTGCTGCACTCCTCTCATATCATGTTGTCATAGCAAAGATTCTGAGCGACTATGACCTAAGAAATAATTACGACCAACAACATATGTTTGGCACTGTTGAGTTACTTCCGCCTTTGTTTCTGGCAGACAAGACTCATAATTCATACAGCCCCTAGATATCAAGGTAAGCATAAGTTGTTATTACGCAAATGGTAAATGCTGTTGTTATTGTCATAAGTGAACACTATAAAGAGCAATGTCAACTTGCGACCCCTTGCAGAAGGTCGCATGCAGTATTTTTATGAGTTGTGTGACCACTTAAATTAAAGTGATTCTTCTAGATTTTTAGAGGCCAGAAGAGATTAGATTAGATTAGATTAGAT
>NW_023339740.1:926414-932417 GCF_004916995.1 Morone saxatilis | reverse complement strand
ATATCTACTCCACCAAGGGGAAATTCATGTTTCCCAGCAGTATCCACAACTGATAATATATATAATAATATAACACAACAGCAACACAGGAGTCAAATTTAAAAGACTATAAAATAAAGTAGAATAAATACGCTAAATAACGAGCATTGGGTAAGTGTCTAAATGTGCCATGGGCAATCCAGTGCTTGAACAGCTAAGGTGCATAAGTAGGTGTCACCATAATGCAGGGTGCACTGCGCAGGTGGTATATGTTAAATACAGGGAGACATATTGGATTTAGAGTTTTTCGGTTTTTCTCCCTGGGTGGAGTTGAAGAGCCATGGCGTGGGGGGAACGATCTCCTCAGTCTTTCAGTGAACAGGACAGTGACAGCGCCTGTCGTGAAGTGCTCCTCTGCCTGTAGATGGTGCTATGCAGTGGATGGATTGTCATGATTGACAGGAGCCTGTTATGTGACAAAGTCCTGAATGAGTTTCCTGTACTCCTCCTCCTGGTCACTCCTGATACAGCCCACGATAGCCGTGTCGTCGGCGAACTTTTGCACGTGACAGGACTCCGAGTTGTATGATGTATAAAATTTATGACATTAGTTAGAGTACAGTAATGTAAAGAAAAACCTTTTAGGCCTTAGTTTTATCATAACCTGCTTTGGTATGTCCTGGCCTTCAGATGAGGAACTAATCTGTGAGTTCAGTTTATGGAAAGCAATGTATTATACCACTGACCATGGTTCACATTCTGTGTCATACTTAACTAACATTTTTGTGATGTAACCATGACAACCATTTTTATCTAACCTATCTAAGGTTAGGCTTGATTTGTTTACTGTTAAAAGAAGTCTAGCAAATGTGATGTAAAATAATTTCTCAAACTGTCTGTAAGTTCAGAGGAGCCATGTGGGCACTATACTATACACTATATTACAACGTGAGCTTATGGGAAAAATGTCATTTTGGGCCAGTGTGCATCATGTGATGGATGCCATTGCTGTACTTACACAATGTGGCCACTATGTCAAATTTGGCTTCAAAACCTGGCACTCTTCCTTTTTATTTATTTTTTGCCCCTGACCCTCAACAGCCTGAGTCTGCCACTGAGTTTAGGGGCTTGTGTGTGCTGCAGTCTCCATACCGTGGTGTTCAGAGGATAAGGTACTGAAGGACTATACTGGTGTAAATAAGATATTCAGATTTTGTTTTCATTCAATTTATTTCAGCACATTCATTTAGAACAGTGAACAGTTTCACTAGAACTACCTGGGAGGTGTCCTGTATCAGGAATTAAAGTCCAGTCTGCAGCCAGTCAGAATCAGAATGGCCCAGACCATGGTATAAATATGAATTTTGTATGGCAGAGGCTTGAAAACATGCTGTCTTTGACTTATTAATTTTATATTTAACCTCTTAAAGTATTAAATACATTTCTTCTTCTGAAAAGATTGACTGGATGAAGATGGATTTGGACAGTTTTCAAGGACACAACTGATGCAGGCTTTGTTCTCTGAGGTCCAGCTTGAGCAGAGTTACTCACAGTGATATATAATGTAATCTTGTAACATCATAGAATGAGTGCATGTACATTTAGTTTTCAGGTGGGTTGTTAGCTTTAAATCAGCCCGTCCTCCCCTCCCTCAGAAACCACTTAGAACATCTATAATAATGATGCATTAAGGTGTCAGCGGTGCAGGCTGCCTGATTCATCACTGCAGCCTGTTCATGGTGAGAGTCTGTCTCCTGTGCTTACCTTCCCACATATTAATGTTTCATTGAGTATATTACACTGCATCACATCAGTGTTTGATGATGATCACATGCATACATACACACCAGATTTAGTAAATATTACATGTTGAGGACATTTTTAAGCCAAATGTGTAACACTGTGTGAGAACACCACTTTGACTTTGGCCAGCATTCTTGATTATTCTGCATAAAATAGTCAGATTGGAAGAATCCTATCCAATTTTACCAATAACCTCTCCTTCCCTGAATGTAGGGAAGTCTGGTGGACAATGTCCCATTTCGGAAACACTGTTACAACTGTTACGAATCATCATCTTGATATATATGTTAATATCAAGGTACTTTTTTAGCCACGGTAGCAACGTGGCTCACAGGATGGTTATGTCCTGCTTGATATAACAAAAATTGTGATGTGGGTAGTGAGTCAGAGATATGGAACCAGACGAGGCAATGTTTGTCACTTTGGTACCAATTTCATTCAGACAAAAGTATCTTGACATTTATGAGATGGATTGACATGATTTTTTTAACAGAAACTCACAATTCCAACATGATGAATCCTAATAACTCAAAGTTATAACTTATTTGGTGAAATATTTCCACATCAATTAATTGAATTAGCACAATCTCTGGTACAGACATTCAGGTTTCCCAGACATTGAATGAGGTGGGATGTTGTTCTGGACATGACATCCAGTGTTCCTGTTCACTCTGGGCAGACATACCACAGAGGAAGTATTTTTAACCAAGGCATTGACCCAGCCATCAGCCATTCTCTAACTCTGATTAAGGGTTGCAGCTTAGTCTACAGCAGGCCTCAGACCCAGCTGGATGTCTTTTGGACTGATGTGAAGATGTAAAAGTAGGAAAGTGGACCCCGCTTGCCTTGGGAGCAACAGGGGGGTCCCCCTCCACTCTACAAAGTGTTTTTCTGAGCAGAAAATAAATAAGTTGTTTGGTGTTGAGATGGCTTGCCTCCGGGCACAACAGTTTGTCTACCTCCCACTCAGGCTTTTGAACTCCAGGAAGGCAGAGATGCTGTTACAGGCCCCCTAAGGCTGATCACCGAGAGGGAGGCAGGCTTTCTCTACCTCTCTACTTCTCCCAGTTTGCCATTTAGCGAACTCTTTCTCCATCATCTTTGTCTTTTATCCCCCTCACTCCATTGCTACAAATTATAGTTCTTCCTGACTCCTGTTATTGATAAGGGTTTTTTCAGTATCCTGGTGGGTCATAGGAATCAAAGGGAGGTAAGAGCAGAGAGACAGAGCGCTCAAATATTTGACAGACTTATTATGGTGCTAGTGGGGAATACTGATATGCAGGGTGACTCAGTTCAAAGACATTCCAAAGACAAACATGAGCACAAAGTAGTGACTCCTACCATTAGAACATGATAGTGTTCACTATAGAAGGAGTCAATTATAGAACTGAGCCATATAAATGTCTGTGACTGGATTAATGAGCAGTGCAGCAGAGTGATTGAGGACTGTTACATTTTTGATGACACATTTATCCAGAGAAACTTATGATACAAGTCCTTCCTCTTTAACTCCTGCTGTTGCTCTGTGTGCCATCACTGCTGGACAGAGCTGAGCTTATGAAGTTGTTACAAGAAATTTCATTAAAAAAAGATCACTTTTGAGTGCTGTGGAACTGTCATCTTTATTGTTTCAGTCATGTTGTATTTGTAAGACATTTACAAAATGGGACTTGATTGAAAGGTGTTAAACATCCAAACATATGTACTTTGATGAGTCCTTGTGGATGGATTGGATAATCCTATGAATTTACCAAAAAATACTGTTTTAAAACAAGAGTGTCAATTTAAATTGTGTAATTTGAAGGGATTTTTTAGCACAGATTTAGTCATTTGTTTAACATTATACGGATGTTTTATCAGAATTATTTAATTATAAACAATTGTAATATAAAAATGCAGAGAACATGCATGAAATATCTGCATATTTTTTAAATCTTTGTATAACAACTTAAAGTTTTTTTTTTACTTATCTTTGATGCTAAGTGATAAACCTTCTACCATTTTTAACCTTTTTTTTTATTATTTAGTTTAAAGTTCTCCTGCAAACAAAAAAAGTTGCCTCCAGCAATAAGATAGCAATATATCTGTCTTCCATAGAATGCAATGTAAATTAACATTAAATACAATTAAGATATAAGCCAGGTAAAAAAACAACAATATTTTCCATTATATTAAGTTCCAGATTACAGTTATTTTATGGTAAATAATTTAATATATATTTTTTCTTTTTTTATGAAAAAAAAAAGTAAAATAACAAAGTAAATATCTGTGAAAAAATGTATACAGGAGGTTTACATTAGTGAATTCAGACACAGGTCTGTAGTCTTAACTACTATAATTCATACTTTATCATTCTGAATTCTATCCATCTTATTTTTCTCTTTGCTCACCACTAATGGCATCACAGGAATTGGCCAATTCTTACATTTGCCTAACTTTGTCTGTTAAAAACTGAATACAAACTTGGATTTTAACTTTTATCCCTCAAACATTTTGGATTTCTAAACAGTAGTGCTAAGGAAACAAAATCATCAGAATGCCTTACAAACCTACTAGCAGCTCTGTAGTCTCTTAGCATTTTACCTATTAATTGGATGAGACACAGCTACTGTGGTGTTATTATTTGTCTTATAACAATATAGTATATATTTATCAATCCTATATATTGTTACATTGATATATATATCAATGTAACAACATTGGTAGCCATATGCCCAGCAGTTTCCCAAATCTGGCACAGTTTGCTCTGAACTAAAGGTGGATACTCACATTATGATTGTTAGGTCGATTAAGATTATGAATAATTGGACCAAGTGGGAGTTAGTTCATTTCAGCCTAGGCCAGTTCTTGTTTAATGATGCTATTCGGGACCTTGGACTAACATCACAGGAGAGAAAAAAAAATAAAACGGTGAGAACAGTGTGATGTGTAATGACTGAGAATTATTTAATAATCCAGTTCATCAGACTTCAGTGCTGAGCCACAGCTCAGCTGAAGTTCACTTAGCCTCAGCTCCAAATGTTCAGCCTTCAGTCATCCACCATCATGTTACACTTGTACCCCCAGATGTAAATACTATTACTGTATCTAGCAGCATATATGGGCCGATCTTTACTGTATCTGAAAAAAGTTGTGAGCATTAATCTGCTGTTATAAAGGAATCCACTCTTCTGGATTCAGACTTTCCACCAGATCTTGGAACCTGGCTGCAGGGATTTGCTCCCATTTACAAAAAAATTCCACAAGAGTGTTATTGAGGCCCAACAGAGGCCTGGCTCATTTTGAGCTCTCCAGTTCATCCCAAAGGTGTTGGATGAGGTTGAGATCAGAGCAGTGAAGATATTTAGAGCCAAATTGGGAGAACCATTTTTTTATGAACCTGATATTGTGCAGGTCAAGGAAAGGGCAAGAAAGGGCTCTTTTATGTTTAGTTTATGTTATTACAAGTCACGTTTTACTCAAGTTGTGTCAGGTACGTAACATACTTTACCATGTTTTCCTAATCCTAACCAAGTAGTTCTTGTGTCTAAACATATCTAAACTGTAACAGTTTCACTACCAAGACCACCTTTATTGACTCCAAGACCAGAACTAGTTGAGACCGAGGCAAAATAGAGTCGAAAGAGGTTAGGGTTCAATTCAAGACCGAGTCCAAATGAGAGAGAGTAAAAATCAAGATCTGCATATATTTCAGGATGTTGCGCATCCCTTCAAACAAACAGAATGAGTGTAAACACAACTGTTTCGATAATATAGCATGTCCAAAAAAAGTGGTCTCATGCCACAACTTACCCCGTGTATGGGGTAAGTTGAGCATAGGAGCGGGGTAAGTTGAGCCGTATCCCTAAAAAAAAAAAACAATGACACCAATAATATTTTTCTCAATATCAATTGAGTTTGCTTGAATTTTCTTAGCTAGCTGGCTGGTTGGCAGTAATTCTGGGAGAGAACCTTGCATATTTAGATAGATCTCTATGTTCAATATCTCTTAGGCTACCTCCTCGTTCTTCTATTGACCAGCTGTCTGGCACAGGGATGTTGTTTCGCTTTGCAAACTCGTAGGCAAGTTCTCTGCATTTGAGGGTAGTAAGCCCATGAAACTGGTCTGCGAGATTCTTAATATGTTTGGCAAGTTCAGACTCCATGCCATCTGAGAGAATCCTTTTAGCCTCTGCTACTCCATCATAGCCTGTCTTTTTCAAAGGTACATTTTCTTTT
>NW_023339740.1:918945-926314 GCF_004916995.1 Morone saxatilis | reverse complement strand
GCAGCTTTTAGTTCCGCTTTTAATCATCGCGTTTGAAAATGAAACTGTATATTAAAACAATTTTACTCAAAAAATAAGAAGGCTAAAAAAAACATTGATTTGTGTTTACTGTAGCTACTGTTGATTTCATACTGTTAATTTAATATATCATATACATACATAATACTTTATATCTTTTATCTTATTTTTGATTCTGTTCTTAAGGTCAGGGTTTTTTTAATTTTAGTTTAATGTATGCTTAATGTATGTTTGTATCTTGTATGCTCCTGGATGCTTGAATTTCCCTCGGGATAAATAAAGTATCTATCTATCTATCTATCTATCTATTGTATTTAATCTAACTATCAATGTGCAGAAACCCAATAGCAACAGTGATGTGTACCATCTGTGCACAGTTGGTATCACAGCTAGCCACTGTGAAGCAGCTATTGACCAATCGACAGCAGTGCGATGATGTTGTTACTGGTGGTCTGACTCCTCCGCCTGCTCTGCCTGTCCTCAAGTCTTGGCAGATGCTCCTGTAGTTGTGTTTGCATGCTAGAAGGCTCTCTCTCTTATAAATATGGAGAAAGTGGTGCAGTGGGCCAAATGCTAAATGTGCAGTGGCACACATAGGTTTGTGTTTGGAGGGTGTAGGCTTAGGGCAGGCCATGGCACAGTGACTGCTATACAAGTAATATCTGCAACACACTCTCAAACCTGAGAGAGCAGGAGGCTTAAAGTTTGATTCAGAGAGAAAACAAACAAGTGAGTGAATAAATGAGACAATTACATTTGTTGTATGTAAACTTATGATGGTGCCTGTGTCTTACTGCTATCAACATTCAACCTCAGTTTGATCAGTGGATATTCTGAAAGGCTTGCAATCATGTGTGTTCCAGCACTTCCTTGAGTATATGATGCCTTCACTGCATTTACATTTAGACATTCAAAGATGTCATGGTTATTATGGCTGCACCATTCCATCAGATTAAATATTTCCACTGTAGATGTCTAGGGTATTATTTTCTACACATTCCCTCACAATTATCTACAGTAACATATCTGGTATCTCTGCAAACTTTTGCAAATTAGTGCCATTATGATCTCTATGGGAAAACTGTTCCATAAAAGTTCACTTTAAATGTCAGACACTGAAATCATCCAATGGACCTTTTTCACAGCAGCCATTTTGACATGAAACAGTGGGTAAACACAGGTGTTACCAATGATACTAATTAAGGTTCTGTTTCATTCAAGTCAAACTGAGTCATGGTGCAGTTATTCTACATGTTGGTTCACTAAAAACATACACTAAATGGAACCGAACCTCAGTTAGTGTCATGCCAAAATGGCTGCTGCTGAAAAAGGTCTAATTAAGAGATTTACAAATAGTTAGACATACAAAACGGGTCTTATCCTGCTGCCTCACAGCTCTTTGTCCTGGAAACGCTCCACAGTAAACAGTCCCAGCCTAATACTGAAACCCTCAGTCTGCTGCTTATCTTCCACTTAATTAGACATGGATGGAAATGTACATGGCTGTCTACAACGTGGCATGTCACAGTGCATATCACTGTTGTCCAATAAAATTTCAACAATACAGGAATGGGCTAAAAGAGTGGTAATTTCCAGACATTTCCATTTTGACTTCTTGAGGAACTGTTTTTGTAATGGTCTATTTAGGGTTCTGTAATTTCCTGAACCGATCGATTAAAAATCACCAAATTTGAAATGCAGTTCATATCACCATACTCGACCTTCCATTACTAAATTCTCAGAAACTTAAAACACCTTAATCTGAACATGGCTATTAAGCTGTTTTTTGAATTATATTCATACTTGATGATTCTGCATTAGTAATTTATGTCCAGTAACACCCAGGGTCAAGGCTATTCAGTGGAATTGTTCCATTAGTGTAAAGTAGAATATGGAGGTTAGTCAGTATTCTGTTTTTGATATATTATTAATAACACCATTATTAACAGTATACACCATTAAACCGTAATATCAGCAGCATGGACTCTTCCACTGTGTAGGATTTTACATCTATTAGTAAAGTTGCAGGTGGAAACCACTTTGAATACAGCTCAGCCTTCCAAGTGTGTAGAAACTAAAAAAAAGAGAGCCAGTGTTTGGTTTGTCCTTCCCCCCCTGTTGGCCACCATGTTGAACCCAGTGCCTGAAATGGGCCAGTTTTCATTAGTACTGAGTACCAGCACCTCTGATTTTTGTCCATGAGTATTGTTTCTTCTTATTAAGTATTGCCACCTCTGGTGAGCGCGACCGTACCCACTACTGAGGCCCAGGTAAGGACCTTTTCTGAGAAGTATACAATAAAAGTAAGGAAATAAGTGCCTCAAAATAGCTACTTTGATGCTTTGGTGCGTATTCCCAAAATCCCCCAAAGTTCAGTTTTTGGTCTACTGTATTTTACAACTGAACTGCAACCTGCAACTACACTGCTAGATGCTACTAAATCCTACACACTGGACCTTTAAATGGTAACAAAGTAATATCTCTTTTAAATAAGACTTTTTACCAGCAAATACAGTTGTCCACACATATAATGCCATGTGTTGTGTAATTCAATGCTGGATGAGGTCTTTTGATTCTAATGTAACATTGTAATGAATAGCTAATGAATAAAATGACACTGAAATAAAAGCATTTGTCATTCTGCTTATCCTTCATTCAGCAGTCTGTTTAAGGGCCCCTTGAGTGGCCCCGTACCTCACTTTAAACCTTGTGCTGCATGTCACTCAGTTTAACTGTTGCAGGGTAGCTGAATGTTGCATTCATCTCATCGGCAGAGTAGAATGCAGTCTTTTGTCCATTCAGTTTCACTGTGTGAGAAAGTATACAACCATCATTATTGCAAATACAGCTGTGTTTGAACAGATTCAAATTGCTGAGCTGCTGTCTCACTGCTGCATTCACAAGCACAATCCCCCCACGATGACTTTAATTAATACCTCTTTGGGAGAATGTGTTGCTCCAGTTGAGCTGTCTCTGCTATAAATTCACCAAACAGATTCTATATCAGGCTGCTTGACAACTGTTTACTGCGCAAGTAGATCAAGAAGCAATGCGCAGGGCTCTTTATGTGAAGATTAGCAAGCTGGAGAAAATGCTACACAAGTGATATTGGCAGTGTTGATCTTGGCAAGGAAGAAGCCCCCAGAATTGCTTTTGGCATGCAGAAATGTGTTCCCCAACACTGCAAATTATGTAAACACATGCGTATAAAGACAGTTTCTATGTACATGCACACACAAAGCCACAATAATGTGCTCCCTCTGCACACACACATTTGCTGTGCCTTAATGCGTCATGCCTCCACATCACCATGACAACGGATAGCACCTGACTGTTTGACCAATTTTCTGTGTGTGTGTGTTTGTTCTCATTGGTTTTCGCCAAGCAACAACGCATCATCCATGTCCATTTCACAGTAATACTGACTAGAGGCTGCAATCTGGTTATCACATCAACACAAATAAGAGACTGACAATATACTTTTCATTCATCACTTTTACTTTAGAGATCTGTGTGTGTATCTGAAGTCACTCAATATGTATGTAGTAATTAGCTAGTACAATGAATGGATTATTAGGGAATTAATTTTAATTATAAAAAATACATCCCAGGACTATCAGTGAGCCACAATGCTGCAGTGGATGACATACTCCTTCATTAACACACATACTGGAGTTTATTTTGCCTCAAATACAACATACAACATCCTGCTGCCAGACACACTCACCCCAAATATGGATTAATGCATGAATGAAAATAACAAAGCTGGGACAATGTAATTGTTTTGCAAGTCTCAAGTCTTGGCCATAAAGTCTGAAGCCAGACTAAGTTGTGTTTTCAGTTCTAAACACGTCATTATGGAACTCTGAACTGCAACTTCTGCTGCACACCACACAAAGGGCACAGTGATTTCATGTTTGCAAACTATTAGCTTGTAGCTAATGTTAACTTAAGTCATATCTGTCCCATGAAGAGTAATGATCATCATAAAAAATATATCATAAAAGTAAAGAATTAATTAGCTATATAGTTGACATTTTTAATTTTTGGGCTTTCGGAAGATATCAAGTCATTCCAAGTCAGGAGACACTGGTTTTAAAGTCAAAGTTGATGGGAACCCCAGTAGCTTACCTGGTCATGTACTAAGGCTGAGTCCTTGCTGCAGCTTCCATGGTTCAAGCTGGTGCCAGATAGATGGGAGGATGGTGGACTAACATTGTTGGTTTGTTGTGTTGGTGCGTAAACGTAACAATGACCCTAAAACTCTTGCTTTGGAACAAACTGACATTCATCCCTAGCTCCTATTAGCAGGGACCGATCTAGAGGTGGCATAATAAGGTGGCATAAAAATATTTTTGCCACCCAGTTTGATATTAAATGCTGTCAAATTTAACACATTTAGATACGTTTTAAAAATAATGTGTTAAAAATGTAAACTTATTCAATCATCTGTTTTAGACTTAGTGATAATAGGTGTACAGCAAAAAATACATATTTGAAAAAATTGTAGATTTGGAAATAAAACAATAATTTATTTAATTGAATGTTTCAGTTCAAATATCTTCATTTGGAGGGAGATAAAATCAGCATATATGTCTGCCACCCCTAAAAGTCTCCACCCTCTAGTAGTACAACAAACATACATTGCTACATAGACATACAGGAAATGGATTTATATTTAATTATGCATAATAACAGAAAGAAATGCATGTGAGCTGTGTGTCGATAGGCAGGGGAAAAAATTCTGATGAATCATAGCTCTGACTGACCTGAGGTCATACTTTACCCATCTAATCATTCCTCCAGTACATAAGGCCTTGAGCTGTTGTGTACACATTATCAGGAGTGATAATTACAATCTCTGTTTTGCTTGTATTTAACTGCAATCCACAAATGAATGTCTTTAAAACTTTCAAGAGTGCCAGTTTACAGAAGACTATTTGCAGGGTGGCAACTTTGAGTTCTCATAAATAAAAGATGGTGTCACAGACTTTATACGTACAAGTTAAAGTAATACAAGCAGTATTATTCTACATAATGTGTATAATCTATTGAAACACGTCATTATTTTCTCATGCCCACATGTTTGGCTACAGATACAAATTCCCAGAGAAATGCTGACATAAGCAGGTTACTGTAATAATCTCAATTGTTTATTGTGAGGGAGATTAACTGTCAGCTCTACACTGTCTTTACTGAATTTGATTCGAAGCTTTAATCTTCTGCAGTCTGTGCCCCCCAGCCTAACTCAGTATTTCTGTCTCTCACAGATGCAGATCTACATGTACAACTCAGATGACTTCGACAGCCTTGGTGCAGCGCTCAGGGAGAAGAGGATCATCGCAGCCATGGCTGTGTTTTTTCAGGTAGGAACCTTTTTTTACCAAGTCAGTTTGTGTTTGTGTTGTGTTTGTGTAGATGGGGAAGAAGCCAGCTTTGTTTGGTCTTTCCTTGTAGAATTTGGACTTTTGTGGTTTGAGAATTCACCCTAAAATGAAACTGTCATTGTCTGTTTATCATTGGGTCAGAGTTTGTTTAGACCAAAACACAGACTGAGCTACAGCAGCTCTGTATCATTATCTTAAGCCTGGTTAATACTACTGCATTGGATCTACCCGGTAGGTATGGCTTCGGCTACGTATACCTACCTGCATACTTAGGGGTGCGCAATCTACAATGTAATTTTCAGGCGAGACTACAGTATTTAATGTTTTCTCACTTTTCTTTCCAAACTTCATATAATCTCATTGTCTTGCGAATCTGCGCTACATGAACAAACCAACTAGATAGCTGTATGGATCGGATGAATTACTTCACTTGGCTCTTCCTTGGGAGACGTATTACAAACTAAAATTGAATGATGAATTTGAAAATCTCTATAATAGAGTAGAATAGAGTTAAGTACTTGAAACGTGCTTCTGTTTACAGCTTTAAATTAAACTGTGGTTTTAATCACCATTTTGAAACAGATAAATTTAGATTTTGGATTGTAATTCAGATTTTTTTTTTGGCCAGATCGCCCACCCCTACACGTACCTTATGCTGTAAGGGGGAGGTTCATGGGGAAATGCGACTAACTAAAGAAACTCAACACAGTGGGATAGAAAGCCCACCACCAAAGCAATAGTTGACAGAGTGGCACACCATACCATCGCACAAGTATTAATGCTCACAGTGCCAGAGAGCCTACATACAACTATAAATTTGTATTTTTTGACAACCTTGAAAGCTTATCAGAAGTAGAAAAAGTTTGGGTTAGGGTGAGGGTTACCTAACCAAATGTTTACAATTTTGGCAAACAGTCAAAATTATATAATTATCAGATGATTGTCTAACTATTATCATTATTATTAATATTTATTATTTTACAATTGATTCTACAATTGTATTTTGTTCAAATAAATTCAAACCAGTGAAGTAACTGTCACTCAGGAAGTCATTTAATTTGTATCTGTTGATCATATTTATGTATATAAATATGTGTTAATGTATTAAGTATATATTGGTAAGATGACATAAAATATGGTTAATTCAGAATAAAGATTTAGGATGGTTTAAGGTCAAAAGTCAATAAATGTCATTCTATACTCCCTTCAGAGTGTGTATTTTAATCGTATTATTGCTGCTGGTTTGTCTGGAAGGAGTGTTGGCATGGGGTGCAAGCTGTAGATCAAGATCAAACCACCATCAGCCACCAATAAAGTCCTCTGGCCTGTTGAGTGGAGCTGTGGGTGGACTGGGATCATTGTCAGCTCTGTCACTCTCAATTGGCAGGAATAAAAAGTTCATTGAGGCCATCGATTAACTAAGTGGGCTTTTACTTGGACCATTAACCCCCAGTTAATATTTCCTCCTCTCACTTCAGTCTCTCTCGCTCACTCTGTGTGTGTCTACAGTCTCTTTCACACCCTTGCTCTCAGCTTGTAGATGTTTTGCACACAATTGCAAAACATTTACATGTACGTCAACTGAATCATGAAGATAATAACCATCACTGAGGAATGGTAAATTGAGTTATTTCACTGTTAACAATGAAATGATAATGAATATTTTTTACTAATTATTAGTAATTGTATAATGTTATTCTATCATTAGTTAGTATTAGTTTATGTAATATAAAATAATTAGGTTTATAAATTATATATTGTATAACAGCTAAAAAGAGACAATGGGCCTGATGCAAGAAGCGATATTCGAACAAACTGTCTCTTATTTTTGTTTTTATCCATGATTTACCAATGTTTTCTTTGGGGGCGTTACCTATACTAATTTCGAAGAATTGGTCACACGCCTCCAATTTAAAGGGGAACTTGGCAACTCTAGCCATTTCTTCGCTGGTTTTCATTTTTGT
>NW_023339740.1:915838-918845 GCF_004916995.1 Morone saxatilis | reverse complement strand
GAATACTTTTTATAGGCATTGTAAGTATACACTAGGAGCAGTGGGCAGCCATGGGTGCCAGAGAGCAACTTGGGGTTCTGTGTCTTGCTTAAGGACACTTCAACATGTTGACAGGGGAGCCGGGGGATTGAACCCCCAAACCTTGCAGTCAGGGAATGACCCGCTCTACCCACTGAGTCGCATAATGATATATACTTCATATCATTATATTTCATGCAAAATACTTCAGTTGTGATTAGCTGATAAATAAAGAAAATGTTTTTTTTGTTTGAGTAGGTCAAAATGTGAATTTATGCTTCACTACTATACGTATTATACGTACTACTGCATCATGGATTGGGTTTCAGTGAGTGAAGCAATAGTGTCCTTATATATCGTATATGTTTGTATTGAAAAAGGTATCAAAAAAGCAGAGTTAAAAAAGTGGCCGACCGATGTAAGATATATCACATATCTTCACACAATTGATCACACTTGAAATGTGAAGCTCTTTACATGTTCAAACTGGTCTTTTTTCACAAAATACCCTCAGACCATAAAAATAGATCCCCCTGTAAAATGTAATGCAGTCCAATACAACACAAGAGAGAAAATAACTCATTTGTAGCTGTTGGAGTGGAGAGGAGAGGAGTCATTACTTCCTGTTTATTTAGGCCGTGCCTTATTCATATAATTATTTTAATCTAGTTGTCATTTGATCTTATTCTGGGTAAACAGTGCATTAAGTTTTTTGCTCCCCTTCCATCAGCGTGTTTCTACAGTGACTACATCGTTATCTATTAATTCAATTATCACACTTGTGTCACAGCACAAATTTGGCCCCATCAGCTCAGCAGAGCTTGGGAATCACGCTTTTAAGACCCAGAACTGCACTGCAGCGCAGCCTCTGATTGAAATGGATGGCAGTTGTAAACAGCTATCATTGCCCTTTTATTTGCTTATTTACAGCGCTGTGTGGCTCGCTGACTGACTGAAGCACCAACATGCAAAACCGAGGCCCAGCTGGGCTGCAAATCACATGGAATATCCACTCTACTTTTTGTTCCTTAAGTTAGAATAACAATCCCACTGAGTCTCATTTCACATGATTTTGGGGCATCTGTAGCTCATTTATTATGATAGAGTAGAGTGAGAGGCAGAGGAGGGAGAAGAAGGAAGACACAGAACAAGGAAGATGAAGGATTTAAACTCCACATTGTGACTCATAAACTCTCACTGTCTATTTAGACAAAGACAAGGAGTAGGAAGGAGGAAAATAAATCCAAGCACACATTTCAAAACAGCCTCAGCCTGACTATATTAATTGATATAGTGATAAAGGTGATCAAGGGTGTGAGTAATCTTTTTTTTAAATAATCACAATGTAAGCACTGTCCTTGCAGTTATAAGAGGGATATCTGAATGACACACTGAGGTAGAAACCTGCTGTCAGAGAGGAGGACAAGAGAGACACAAACGGCCACAGCCAATGTGGAACACAGTGCATGGTACAAATGTGGTTAACAGTACACACTCTGCTTTTATTATGTTGAACTCGGTACTACATACAGAATGTGACACTGCCATTGGAAAGGTGTTGTATGAGAGGAGTTCCCACATTGTTTAGCTGAGACTGTCCTCCCTTGAAGAATGAGAGCATCAGGCATTTCAGGCAGTAACGACAAAGCCAAGGGATGTGCATCTCCATCACTGAGGCCAATACAATACGCATCTCGATGCATTGCCAACAATCCAATACATTAAAGGTGGTTCTTGGTAAAGCAGTGCTAATCCAATACACTTTTTTTCAAATTCAGACAGTCCAATATCTTTCAGCTTTGTCTATGCATTTAACCGCTATGTACAGCCCTTACTATGTTTTCCTAAACATAACAAGTACCTAATTTACCTTGAGCCAGGATCTTTTCCTAAACCTGACCAAGCAGTGTTTGTGCCTAAACCTAACCAAACCTGAATTACAGTGTTTGTGATTTTGAGTTTTCAGTTTGTCATAATGCTTTTTGAAGGCACAGGCAAAAAATGAACTGCTGTCGATATGAGGCATCAAATCAGAAGACCCTTGTATGTGTTGTGGAAAGGGATGGATAAATGGCGCATTTTGTCATTTAATTCGGAGGACTTGTTTGCCTTAAACACACTGTTGAGTTCTCTGTGGTTCCTTGTAAATGCACTGTTGTATTATACGGCATTGTGCGTGAGATAATGGCAGCAAAGGCTGTTAGTATTGTCACTTCTGGTAATGTCGGTGCAGGCTTTTGTTTCAAATGAACTTTTCTGTAAGTTACTGAACTGAAGGGTTGTTTTTAGGTGAAAAGGCAGGGATTCTCACTTGATAGACTTAGATTTAGATTTAGATTTGCTCTGTTTCTTTAAAGAAGTCAAGCCAAATGATGAAATGACAAAAAAGTTTGTTAATGTAACCTGCACTTTCTGTAATGGAAACCAAGTGTCGCTACTTGACTCCAGTGATGAAATAAAGTGCAAGACACCCATTTGCCTTTTATTAAAAAAAGACTAATGGTATGATGAAGAGATTCTCAGTCCTAGATGTATTCCTTCCTAGACAACCTTGAGGTTCATTTGAATTGGGGGGGCTGTTCTTCACATTAAAGGTAGCAGTGTCAAATTAGAGATGCTCAGCAGGAGTAAGAAAAGCATGATGAAAGATTTGGTTTGAAGACATAGGAGACCTCAGCGCTTCATTCTGCTCTAACTCCAATACCCCCAATGATGGTAATTAGGCAGTATATGCCGACTCTGCTAAACCACCACTGAGCTCCTTCCAATTCAGCACAGTGCACGCCACTTTAGGAGACATTAGCCTCAGCAGTTATGTAGCAAAAGAGAATTCATTACATGTAATTTGCCGTTGGTCGGTTTTTAGCAATTTGTCAGGTATTTCAGAAGATTTCTTATTACCGTTGTTTAAATTGATTAAGTGTTTGTTCTTCACAGTGAAGGGGTGATGAAAGGCAATGTTCCTGTGCGCTTTGTCCTGGCCGTCCCT
>NW_023339740.1:910629-915819 GCF_004916995.1 Morone saxatilis | reverse complement strand
CTGCCCTACTTATTGCACACCATCGCTCAGGCTGAAGAATCGACTGCCAATGTCATTAGTCTCCTCTCTCTCAGCAAAACAAAAAAGTATCCCTTTATGCTGTTTTTGAAATTGTTTATTTTTTCTATGTAGAACATGGCCACTGTAACAGAATTATGTCCATATCTGCAACTTTGAATGCTTTGAGGGAAAAACAGAGGTGTTTTAAATGTCTTGTGATGTTCATCCTTATACGCTTGAAAATCAGAAGAGACATAACATGTTCAGAAGAAACGCAATGTAACTAAAATGAGCAACCAGTGGGTTAAATAGTGTGGGTGTGATTACAGTATATAGTGTGGGAATCAGTGCTTGAAATGGACCAGTTCTCCCCGGTACCAGCACTTCTGACTTTTGTCCACACGAGTACCCTTACTTCTTATTGAGTACCACCACATCTTGTGAGCATGGCTGTACCCACCTCAGTATTTTTTCCCAGGGGTAAATAATGAATTGCCTAAAAATAATTTTTTACTTGCTTTAAGATGTACCCCCAAACCCCCTCCTAGAAAGTTCAGTTTTTTTACCTTGTGATTTCTAAAAACCTGCATAAAGCAATGCTGGTAAGGGAATAAGAAAACAGCACTGAAAATATCCTTTTTGAAATTGATTTCTAAAAAAAATAATAATAACAATTAGGGTTATGTTGTGTTTAGGGTTACGGCCGAGGTCAGTTTTTTTATCCTTAAAAAAAATTTTCTTGCTAAATAAATTAAAGAAAATGTTTTTGAGAGGGAGCATTCTATAGTGTTGCAAGTCCTTGTGAAACAGATATGATTACAGTATACCAACAAACCCACATACAGGAACACGAAGAAATGCAACATCATTTTACTAAAGCATGTCTGTAGAAATATACAACTCTTGAGAGGTGGTTTAAAAACCTTCTATCTCCACAGTGCTATCTACAAAGAGTGAATGCACTGACAGCGATGGCCATGTCTGTTTTACATCCCATTAGGATTTAATGTTTCACGTCACATTTTATATCAAGCTGCTTATTCTTTTCATCTTTAAAACCATCAAACTCAACAACTGTAAAAGTAACAATTCTCTCTCACACAATGAAAGAATCATCAGATAGAATCACAGATGAATGATGCTCATGTGAACACACATGCTGTTTAATGTGAGAAAGATACATTCACTGGTTGACGGTGATGTTACACAATAATTCCACATGATGTTAGACTACTTTTAACAATCACCAGATGGCCCAGTTTAATCTAGATCTAAGAATATCCAGCCGGACTGAACTCATCTTGTCAAAATCTACTCTAGGAATGACCAGAAAGCTCAATTTCCTAAAGTCTAAATCTACTGAGTGTTAGCTTACTGTATGAATGATTAGAAGCACCAAACTCCTGGGACAGGTGCAATCATTAAAGCTCGATTGCCTGATTGATGAAAGTGTGATCACTGACATACAATATTACATTATGTTTCAAAATGATGCTGAAACTTTCAACACAGTCTGAGTGATTCTTGAATGCACAAAACACAAAACTTGAATGGTTTGTTTTCTTTAGTAAATTTCCAGAAATAATCAACAACCCTAAAGGTCCTATACCAAAGATTCTTACATTTTACATATTTGTTTTATGTATCAATTACTTTTTATTGCCAATGTGTGAACCGGAGTGATTTTTATGCATTATATTTGGGGTTGCGGGTCAGATTTTCCACAAATCCAAAGGCTTTGATTTTTATGTTTTCTATAGTCAAGTTCCAGCTCCTGAGTGCCTTCTCTCTCCACTTGTATACAACGTCAACAGTGTTCAACACTAGCTTAGTTTATGAATGGAGTTCTACAAACAATCCCACACACCCACCACAACACAAAGTCCAATGTCAAAGCTAACATTGCTGCAAAGCTTGTTAAGCAGGACCTAGCAATGTCTCCTGTAGTTGACCCACTATAGTGTTACACAAAAGCCCCACAATCTCTTTGTCTAATTTTAAAATTGACAGGTAAAGAACATTAAAATAATGCCAGACCTTCTTGTCTGCCTTTCTCCCCATCTTCCACAACCTGCTGATGAATTGGTCACCAATGCAATTAGTAATTCTGCACTCAAATGTGTCTTCTTTGAAAGAAGTCCAACCGTTACATCCATTATGCCATTGTAAATCAGCAGTTAGTGCTGCCAAAGGAGAGAAGAGCCTCTGTAAGACACAGAAGGAGGTGAAGGAAGTCAAAAGAAAGAGGGTACATAGTGAGGTATTATGGATGGATGACAGTGGGAGGAAGAGACACAGGAAGGGATGAGAGAGAGAGAGAGAGAGAGAGAGAGAAAAGTGGCGGAGGAGAGAAATATGAGGACATGTCACATTGTACCACAGTTTCTTTTTTTCTGATTTGTCACTGCAGTGGCCTGTCCCTGGAGAGAAAGAGGGAGATGGAGCTGTGGGGAGGAATAAAGAGAACAAGCGAGAGATGCAGGATTTGAAGAGGGAGAAAGGGGTAGATAGAAAGAGAGAGAGTGGGACATTGTGATGTGAGGCCCGGTGGCTGAGAATCTCAGGGGACGAGCCTGTGGGCTTTCAGAGACAAACATTAATAATGAAACGCTAATTCCCTCTGTCCTCCTTTCTTTCACTCCTCCTCACTGTCTCTCTGTCTGTCATTTTCTCTGTGTCTCCGTGGCTGCCTTTATTTCTCTTAATCTCCTTTCCTTTACACACACTTTTTTTCTCCCCCACTTTCCGTCTCGCCTCGTACGAACGTTATTAACTTCTTCTGCTATTTGGAATGGTTACACAATGTGTTTGTGTGTGTGTATTTGTGTGGGTAGGGGTAAGTTAAAAACTGTGTCTAACATTGCCACAAATAAACTTTTCTACTTACTTAAGTTACTTTCCTCGTTTAGTGTTTTGCTTTTTTTGTTAGCTGTACACACTAATGTTGTCCATAAGGGGGTGATCACACAGAGACTAACAGATAATTATTTTCCAATGAAACACCATCACCTAGCATGCACTCCTCATTTGTCACACAGTTACCTGGTGCTTTTTAACTGTGCATAAAAGTTTAAATACTTTGTACTTCTTTCACTCAAGGCATCACACCACTCTTTATGTGACAGCTTCAGACTGCATTTCCACCTGATATTATGTATCATCTAGTGTGACATGTATCTGCATATTTTAACTGGATAAAGAAAAACACATGTTAATGCAGCTATAAATAGAACACTACATTTAGGATACAGATTGGCACGAGTGCCTTTGGAGGTGGAGAGTAGCCCTTCAACTGCAAAGGAAAAATAAGAAAAGCCAATTCAGCAGCATCACTTAAAGGTCAAGTGAGTAACATTTATCTTTTGGCAGAAATGGAATACACTATGCATAACTATGTTTTCTTTAATGTATAATCACCTGAAAATTGTTGCTTTGGTTATCCTAAAATGAGCCTTCTACAGACGCTGTGAGTCACCTTCCACGGATGCCATTATGTTGAACTGCCATTTTTCTAGATCATTTACATTGTTTGTGTGTAATACGCCAGCTGTTAGTCTTGTTCGTTCTGTACGATGAAGTCGAGAAATCCGCTATGACATGCAAAATTACAGTCACCATTGGGGGTAGCTGAGCTAGCACCGAGTAATAGCGAGCCTCTCCAGTGGGCCTGATTACATCATGTTAGTACAGTTAACACTTTCCCTACCAGAGTATTATTTTGAAGTTGCCAGCCACTGCCAGCAATGGGAGATTGTTTTATACCTGTTCCTAAAAGAGATGATATGTTTGGTTACATTTGGCAACATATGTTGCTGTATGTTGCAGAATCAGCTTTTCATGCATCAAGGCACACAGTAACATTTGTGTGTTGCATGATCAGTCACCACAGCCATGTGAATAAAAATAATTAAAAATATATTTGTTTTTCCGACTGATTAAGGGAATTATATCAAATTGTTCAATATATCCACGAAAATGGGTTGTTTTGGAATAGGATTTGTTAATATGCTTTACAAATGCGTAGAAACTGAACAGAACGTGTTTTGTTCTGTGTGCTTTTGCTGTGGTCCAAGCAGGCAGACAGTGTAAGCACAGTACTCCTTCACACCAAACTTGACAATTAAATCCAACTAGCCAACAAGTGTGTTTTTTTCAAAATCCAGATGGACAACATGCGTATGCACGTGTGTGTGTTTGTTAAACCCCTGGGTCAACAAGTGTGTGTTGCCAGATCCAGGAGAGAAGAGGTTGTGGAGAGTCTATGGGAGAGAGGGAGCAGTCTTGGCAGTCTTTCAGCTGTTCATGCAACATGTTGGATATGGATGCTGGCAGTGGCTTTGTGGTAGTTTGGGTTAGTTTGGATTATACACAATGAAGCTGTTTCTCGCTCTAAAACACAACACACTGCACTGATGTTTTCTTCATCTTTTTGAGATCTAGCTTAGTTTTGTTTATCATTAGAAGTGTGTATAACAATGATGACGATTATAAGTAGTAAATGTTGACTGGTTGCAGTACTTGTAGCAGCTGGAATAGTGGTAGTATTAGCTATAAATAGTTATTTCTATAGTGCCTGTCAAAACTAGAGTGACAAGGTGCTTCACAAGTAATAGCAGTAGTTGTAGCCAGTTCCTGAATTGGACCAAAAAATTGGACCCTAATTATTTTCACTTTCACTTTTCAGTGCTGTTTTCTTAGTGTCAAGCTAGCAATGTTTACACTGAGACACTGGTGTTTAGTGTGTATCTCTCTCTTTAATTGTATACCCCTCAGAAAAACATCCAGACATTAGTGACCTCAGTGGTTGGTACGTCATACCCAAAGATAAATAAGGGTAATGTGGACAAAAGAAGTGCTGGTTCTGGCCCATTTCAGGCACTGGTTGTGGCAGTTGTCACAGTGGAAGTATTAGCAGTAATGTATTAATAGCATAATGATGTTAACACATAGATCATTTAGAGGCAGTATGTACAAACTGAAGAGCAATGGACCAAGTATTAACCCCTGGCGGACTCCACATTCAATGACATTCTAAGAGATTCAGTTTCCAAGAGACAGAACTTTGTCGTCCATTTAGATGTTAACCATTCCCATCCACTGTTCACAGTCAGGCTCCTTCATTCACTGACCTAGACAATAAAAACAGCAGTTTCAGTCACTTTACTCAGCTTCACACAGAGCAGACCGGCT
>NW_023339740.1:910040-910603 GCF_004916995.1 Morone saxatilis | reverse complement strand
TATATACAACCTTTAAGGTATACAGTGATGTTTGCTATGAACAATAAGGCTATCTGATGATCTCTGTATCTTTTTGTGTTCCGCAGGTGGGAGGGAAGGACAATCCTGCTGTCGACCCCATAATCCATGGCCTGAAGGGTGTGGTCCATCATGGTGAGTGGCAGTCTCAGTTTCCAGCCATACAGGGATTGACAACTGTTGACTTATAAGACAGGATGTTCAGATTTTTCATTTTTAGAATTTTTGAATATGCTTTAGGCATATGTTATTACCAAAGCATTTTGCCTCTTTTAGGTCCTTGTTTTGGTTGTCTAGTCCCGACTGTATGATCAGCCGTGACCATCATACTGGGCTGGGATCTCCCTCCGCTTTGATGTTTCAGACATAGAGCTGGTCATACAATTTGCCACAGGAATAATATTGAAAGTCTAAACTTGTACAAATAATGTCACATGGGTGTTAAGTATCAAACTAGTATTGACATATCCACAGCATAAAAGGTATCTTCCAATTCTAGTTCTGCCACTGGTGGCCAGAAGATACACCAATTAGCCATAACATTA
>NW_023339740.1:904168-909940 GCF_004916995.1 Morone saxatilis | reverse complement strand
AGAAGATACACCAATTAGCCATAACATTACGACCACTGACAGGTGAAGTGAATAACACTGATTATCTGGTTATCAAGGCTTCAAAACAGTACCCCCCAAACCAATGGGTGATGTCACGATAAGTTCACACTTGGTAACTGCAGAGCAGTCAGGGTGCCCAGGTGGTCATAATGTCATGGCTGACTGGTGTACATGGGACTGTTGTTTTGAGTATGCTGTACTATAACTTCTGTCATCAGTATTCTGTGTTGAATGGGGACTTCATCAGTCCAAAATTCAATTCATTGTATTCTCTGGGACACACACTATGACTTCATCCAGTCAGGCCAGTTTGCAGCACTTGAACTGGAAAGCTTTGACTCAGCATGTTCACTTCACTTACCATACATCTGAGGCTTTGTAAGGACTTCAGATTCATTCAGTTTGACTAATTCAATTCAATTTGCAGCTGCAATTATCTGCAAACTATTACAGCAGAATAATATTCCTGTCGTGAGCCGTGATGTGTCTGAAAACTCCAGAACAGCTTTACTCACTGATGGGGCATAATATTTGAACTGTAAATTTGCTTTGCTAATTTCCTCACCATACTCAGGAGTGGTGTGGAATTAGCATGGTAAATTAGCATGGTTAACTAAGGCCTTATCTTAGCTTACTCTGGGCTATGGTGGCATTTTAGGGAGAATGTCTAAGGCAAAAGGGATGCAACATTAAGGTAATGGGAAATTGCAGTAAAGTCATTTCTGGCAAGAGTAAAGCATCAACAAGAACTTGTATTTATCCACTCTTAAAAATGGAATTAACAGAGAGGGCTGGCAATTGTGTAAAATTCATTACAACTTGGCCATCATTATCTGTAATAATAACTGATAAAGTGACTTGCTGTGATCTGGGAACACAGATCCATTGCTGAAAAAAGAAGTCAGCCAGGGCAGCTTATTCAGTAGAGGAAACTATGGCGAACACTGAATTATAACTTAAACTGTGCATTGTTAATATCAATCACAGTTTACAGACCCACTTCCTGCTTCAACTTACCTCAGTTATCAGTGATAGTTGTCTTGTGTAATGACGAGTATTACTGATACTTGAGGTGTTCTCAGTTTTAATTTTCCCTTCAGTGGTTTAGTTTATAATCTGTTGACTTGTTTACCACCTGTCTGATCACCTGATTGCAGGTTTCCTGCCTCGCCAGACCATTGGCTAACAAAGTCACAATGTTCTTAAATCTCAATTACTTCCTTGAGTATGATGTTACAAAAAAAGTTTTGAACTGCACACACGTATGTAAAATACGTGATAAGTGAATTGAACTAAAATCTGCTCGTGCAAACTATTGCCACATATTAAATTTGTAAACTTCTACGTTCTGTTTATCAGAAACAACAGCCAATAAGAGACACAGATGCTATACATTCTGACTTCAAATCACAGCTGACAGTCTGACCAGCTATATATTGGACATCAATCCGCTCATCTGGACTGGTGACCATCAATGGCAGGAGGCATAACAATGAATCTGCACAACATATGATGCAAAGTGACAGGTGTTGTTTTTATTCACAAGGTCATCAGCTGGGGCAATAACATGGATTCGATGTTGCAAAAAGATGCAAAGAAAATTCCAGTGTACTGTAAGAGGGATAAACATCAGATGTATAACATTTTATCAAACTGTAACTGCAGGGTACTCCAGCTTTGATTGTGCTCCTCATCAAAAAGCTTCAGTCTTTTGCATCATTTAGTGCCTCACATACAACATACTCACACAATAAATTAGGACTTCTGGGATTTTTTTCCCCACTCTCATAACAAATTAGAAAATGTTACATTGTTTTCTGTTAGCACTATATGCCCTTAGTCAAACACAGTTGTGTCCTGCACACAGCCCTGAAGTGCAACCCTGTCATGATCAAAACATTTATCCTAAAGCAATGTTCTGTCTTGTCCTCCCCCAAAGGGCCTTGCTTGCCTTGCAACAGCAGAACGGCTTCAGAGTGAATTCGGAGAGCTTCGCCGTACACAAATAAAACTTTGATAAAACCCCACCGCATGATACTTGCAAAGTAAAAAACTACTCTGCCTCCATAATTCATCTAACACAAAGACCACTCAAGTTCAATCAAGGCCACGCTCCCATCTTTCCCACTGGGAAGGTGGTTGGCTAATTTGCTCTGTCTCCACCAGTCCTTCTCTATGGAGCAGCGGGTGGTTAAATTTTTCACAGCACTCTCTTCTCTTGTTGCCGGGGCTTGTCTGGCAGACACGCACCACAGGTCTGACTCCTCTGTCTTTGTACCTCATGCCTTGTTGCATTTTACATGAAACCTCGCTGGAACAAATGCCCTCTGACTAGCTAGCCAGCGAGCGGC
The DNA here is from genome assembly GCF_004916995.1 of Morone saxatilis. Classification (NCBI taxonomy): domain Eukaryota; kingdom Metazoa; phylum Chordata; class Actinopteri; family Moronidae; genus Morone; species Morone saxatilis. The sequence continues at coordinate 907,568 of NW_023339740.1, read as the reverse complement.
TCCGCGCCATTCCTGTGAAATCAGCCCGGTAAAAAAAGGTCTGACTCTGATTTACATAGCAGGCTCATGAAAGGCTTCGACAGCGAAGAGAGGAGCCCATTGTCTGCGCAGGGTTTGCAGGGGCTTTGGAGATAGATGCAAAGACTGATAATGATGCGGTGGGATGATGGGAGAGGTAAGAGGCGGCTGCAAGGAGGAGGAGAAGCAAGATGATAGCTGTCTCATGCTCTCCTGATTTTAATTTTATTTCAGATTATGGTGAATTCTGTATATTCTCTAGAGTTGTCTATCAGTATTGCAGAGATCATCATCAGTGCAGTGAAAGAGTTCTAGACTTCTGGAATACTCACTGTTAAAAATCCTCACAGTGTACTGGCATCAAGGTGTATTACTCATCAGTAACATCAGAGAGGTGATGTTTGGAGGCGCTAGAACATGGAACACATCACATTATGCCTTTAGGCAACTCCTGGTAAGCAGCATTAACAGAATATATAATGTACATAATATAATATCAATGTCATTACACTGTAATAGCCAATATCTAAGCAGACAGGTTTACTGATTTCATGGGATAAAATATGCATTGTAATGTGCACAGAACAATAGAAGGTAGGGTTTCACTTTCACTGCATCACTGCTGTGCTCTGCTGCTCTAACTAAAATAGTTATAACTAGGGATGGGACAATATATGATATAATCCCCTATCACAGTAAATGTATTGTGGTGAACTTCCATTCGTAAAGTTCCTGATTTATGTTGAACAAGGGGCCAAGGGGAAGCCAACATCTTTCCATTCATTCCAAAATCCTAATCCTGTCACAATGGCTGTAGGCTTGGCTTGCCTGTTGTATAATCTACAAAAAACAGTTAAACTGGATGTGTGGAAATAGTATAGATTCCAAAATAAAGAACAGGGAGATGAGGTTCCTATCCAATCTTTTTTCCAGAGGAAAGCTGAGGGAATCTCCTAAAACACAGAGGGTTCGTCTTCTAATAATTATTAATGTCAGTAACACATTTCACTGCAATCTGGCCAGTAGTTTGTACATATATAAAAAGAAATACACTTTTCGTGAAGAATGCGGCAAGAAATCTGTTCAGCTCACATGAGAATCAATCTTCGGAGGGATTTCTCATCTTGCCCAAGCTCTTCCAAAAACAGCCAGCCTTTCAAGAGTTATCCTCACATTGACATAAAGCACAGCCCAGCTGGAGGTGAGGCCTTTTTAAGATGCAGTGCAGTTCACCAGAAAGCCTAAAGGAAAGGTGTGCTGACCTAACCAATGAGTGTAAATAAATGTTGAATCGAAAATGATGGTCTTAAAAAGTCTTGGCATAACTAACTGCTCAAAAATCCACTAAAATCAAGACAGAGGCTGTGAATAAAATCCTCAAAAACACACCATGAGAAAAAAAAATGAGGACAGATAAATAGATGTGTCTGTCCCAAATTTTCTGAAAATCCTATTGAGGAGAGGATGAAAAAGAAGCTTAACATGCGAGCACTGTGCAGTGGAGTCACATCAGATCTGATGTGAAAGAGAGTGCTTTGGGATTAAACCCCCATCAGCAAAGGAGTGGTAGACAGTTGTACTAGTACAGTAGCACAGACGGAGAGAACACAGAATTTCTCTCCTTCCAATTCCTATAGATGGTTAACACAGTACCTCAAACCAGAGGACCGTGAGCCATGTACACCCTTTAAAAATTAATTGCCAATCAGGGTTGCGGAGTTCAGAGTCAGTGGAGAGTTGGTGCAGTGAGTGAGATAGTAAATTAATGGACTTGTAATTTGTGCCTGTGAGGAGGAATGGCTTGATTTCAGCAACCGTGACATGAGAGCAGCGGGAGCACAGACGCTTGAGTAGATAAACAGAGGAAATGACACAGTGCTGACACAAAGGGGTGTGTAAATATACTGTTATATGCAGCACCTAAACAATGGCGACATGCCAAAAGACTCACTCTCTGGTCCTCGATACACTGTTCTGTGCTGCTGGACGCACTCCAAACAAGGACTTCTTAAGCCGTAATCCTCTAAAATCTGTCAAAAATGCAGTGTTGTACTTTGGTTGTTCTTGTCCCTCTTTTCCACTTCACTGGACTGGATGTTAGATACTTTTACAAAATCACAGATATGCAGTCTGCGATGTCATTCACTTCCTGTCCCAGGTCAAATATGGAACGAGCTCCAGGCGACGGATATCACACATTCCTATTTTACTAATAGTCAGTAGTTTAAACAGTTTATGATATTAATTTAATTGTTCTATTTATATTTTAACAGCAGCCTGAGAACATAAAAAGCGGTAATGATTCTATGTGTCAGAACAACCAGCAGACTTAACATTTACTTAATTTATTTCAACAGTGTAACATCACAGGTGAATCAACATCCATCAATACATGGAATAAATAAATTCTGCTTCACATCTTACATCTGTCCCTACGTGAACACGCCGTGTCTTTATCGTCCCTGCAGTCAGAGTCCTGATTGGACACACTGTAAATCACCTGTGTTTTAAAGCACACAAACATGTAATGCTAGCCAAAAATTCTAAAATACTCTCTAATTAGCAAGTTATATAATTTTTTTAAGCCAGGCACAAATAGACATTTAAAACTTACAATTTCTGCTTTAACACTATTTTACGAACAGTGTATCCCTCTGCCCAGTTCTATTCTGGTGGTTGCCTGGCAACATCACTGTGAGAAGACTTCATGAAGTCTGGCGTCTGACTGTTCCCCAAATAATTCCTGTATGTAACTCCTCAAAAATGACAGTTTTAACATTTCTGTTTGCATACAGATGAAACAAACAAGACGTGTTAATTAGTGAGCTTAACAAGCTTCCAGTTTCATTTAACTGCCTCTCAGCTCCAACCTCATATGTAACACACAAACCTGAAGAGGTGATTTATTAACGCCAAACTAGTCCTTTAAATTTACTTTTTACTTTATTTTGTAATGTCTGCCACTAGGAGGTCTCTCACATCAAAACAACAACAAAAGATGAAGTTGGATGAGGTGGTGAAGTAGGGTGGGATGATGGGAGTTGTTGTCTTCACCATCATTGCAGTCAGCTTCTCCCTGTTAGGATTTCTTCAGTGTTCATGGTTCAGGAGCCCAATTATCTTATCCACAGAGGTCTCCTCCTCTGCAAAATGGACCCCGCAATGCGGATTCTAGCTTTCTAGGGACCTTATGCAACATGTTGTTTGGGAGCTCTTATTTGTCAATCTAATGCACTTTAAAAGGAAAAGAGGCTAGATCACATCTCAATTTAACCAGCAAATGAAACCAACAGAAAATGACAATGAATGAGAATGGCTCTCTTGCATCAAGAATGAATTTGTGATAAGTAGCCTAAACTGTAAATATATAATAATAATAATA
>NW_023339740.1:900699-904143 GCF_004916995.1 Morone saxatilis | reverse complement strand
AATAATAACCTAATTAATTATTAATTATTATTATTATCTATTATTATCTATTATATATTATTATACCTGTACTCAACAATAATCATTAACACAATATCATTACAAATTTCAAATGTTTTCAACTCAGTATGTTCTTTCCAGTGATACCAATAGCCAGGAGGTAACGTTTTTTTTTTAACTAAATACATGTTTAAACATTTTGAAATGCCTGTCAACACATCTTGAACACAAAAAAAACATCCTATCTAAAAAGCTTTCAATCATCAACATGGCATTGCTTGGCGAGCTTGGCCAACCACACGAATAGGTCCTACATACTAGCAAAAAACAGCTCTGGGACCCGCTGATTAAACTGCTAACAAACACTGAATAACACACACAAGCCTCTCACCTTCACCGCTCTCATCCCGCTTCTCCCACGCTGTATGGACAGCCAAAAGGACGTCCCGGAGGAAAGCCTGCTGCTAACGTCTCAGTCAGCATTGCTTTCTCTGATAACCATCAAGATCCAGCCACGTCCAATGACTAAAATCCTTCACTTCCGTTGCAAATCTAACGAGTTACAAAAAGCGCGCACCAACGATTAACACAGTGGATGGTAAACATGTGGGCTTCCTCAACTGGACTGAAACCAGTCATGTACGTCCGATCAGCTTCTAGCAGACAACCAACAAGCTGACCGCAGGCACAAAAGGGGACACTGACGCCATTGAAGCAGGCGCTGGTGAAACGCAGCATTACTGATAGCAGTATTTGTTTGAACATTGTTGAAACATTTGGGATAATTCAAGTACACAACTCAACTACATATAGAACAGCTACAGTTATTACGTGTGTCAGAATAGACTGCCTTGCATTATTGTTTGAACAATATAAATTCAGGCACACAAAAACACAAGAAAACTTTTAAAATGTGTCCATATCCGCACTATCCCTTTCCACAACATATCCAGAGATAACTACCGTTTTCGCTGTTTCAATGTTCTCATTTACTTGTTTTATTCTGTAAGATCCAACACAGCGAAAACGACCATGAAAGAAAACAACTCCATTTTGTAAAACTAGATGCCATGGCTAATACGCCAACACTGGGAGAAGAAGTGTTGTTCATGACCATAAAGCACTCAAATTAATTCAAACATTATTGGTCTAACCAGGTTTTACAATAGGAACGACGCAATAAAAAGAAACAACATAAAATCTAATAAAGATCCACATAATAAATCCAACATTTACCATCCTGTTGATATGACTGGATTGGAAGGCAGTCACCTTGGCTGTTTTGCAGTAAAAATTCCACTTATCACCTGCAAAAATATAAAGTTCTCATTCAGCGCATACAAATGCCACCCTCATTTCATGTGGCAAATGAAGCAATCTAACTGCAGTGCAGATAAATGAGTCCCTGCTTCTTTAATTCTTTAAAACTGCCCTCCGAACTCTTCAGGATTAAACCCTGAAAATTATCTCCTGCTTTAAAAAAGAAAAAAAGGAAAAAAAAACGTGTGCGTCACTGTCCCTGTAATGCACTTTTCCAGACACTTTCTCGCACAAAGCTACTGAAGGAGTTCAGAAATAGAGAGAAGAAGTTACCGGCTCTACTCGTATTTACATCTTTCATGCATAGATGCTTACATGGTTGGTGTGCCTCATCGGTAGAACAAAGAGGCAAATAAACATCTAATTCATTCTGAACACAGTGCCTTTATTTTAGCCCTGCTAAAAGGCGCTGTTTGATATGGGAATATTAAATCACCTTTCAGCCATGCCATAAACAATGTAACTCCCCCTTCCCAAAAAAAGGTCAACATAGAAACGAAACGTACATGTTGATTCTAATAATATTTTCCCCACTATTTTTATTTAGGCGGTGATCATCAAACTGTTATCAACAAATTGTGTTTCCCCAGTTTTTATACTGTACAGCTGTGAATTGTGCAAAGAATATGAAACCTATAAGAATGTTCATTGTATTTGGTCATTTGTGATTTTATTAATTATTAATTAATAAATTAATTAATAATCGATATAATTCATTAACGATGGGCCAATGCCTGCCTTAATTTTTTAAAGGATTATCATCCCTTCTGATCATAAGTCAATCAAGTATTTGCAGGGAGAGAAACAAGCAGTATTGGGATTTAATTCTTGAGCACAGATAGTTGAAGCCTTGAGACAGTTCAAACCTATCACCAAACATAACCCTGAGATCGTCAGATGGGTACATCAACATATTCAATATGACAATGTTGTTTTTAACAAACTCAATACTTCGAAGTTGTTGATCACAGGGTAAAAACCAAGATTTAGGAGTCAGCTTGCTCCGTGGTTTGTGAGGGCTGTTCTCAGGTACAGCTGTGGTTTTTGAGTTAATACTCATTTCAGCATGTTAATATACTCACAGGCTAACATGCTGTGTAGTATGCATGGACACTGGATACAGCACAAAAAAATTAAAATCAAGCCCATTTCCTACTGGAAAGAAATTATGCATGCTGCATAAGACTTCTGTTTAGCCCCAGTTAACTTGGAATGGAGATGTGAAACTAGATGACCTAACGCATCCATTGTTACCAGTTGGCACGTCATGCTAGCATATTGGAGGCTAAATAACACTCCAAAGTTAAATTATAGCTACATTTTGGTGATGGGAAAACTGGCATGGCCATTTTCAAGGGGATCCCTTGACCTCTGACCTCAAGATATCTGAATGGAAATGGCTGAGACACATACATACTTCATGCCACCCCTAATAAGTCAGTGCCTCACTTGTGCCCCCCCAAGTCAAAAAAGTCTACAAATGCCCCTGCACTGGAGAGGGTTCAGGAGGAACCTCATGAAAAAAGTGGTCAGTATGTAATTTCACTGATATTTAATTTAAATTTTATTTGATCAGGGACCAGCAGAAGCGTCTTAGTGGGACTCCTGTATGTGACCTTAATGTAACAACAACCATCAAGACCATGAGATGCGTTAGAAAGTTCCGGAAATAGCTGGAAAGTGGATCTTGAGTTAAGAGTCTGCTCTTCTTTATCACAGACGTTGACAAATAAAAGACCTGAACGTCTTCCTTTTAAACAAACTGTTTTATTGTAATACAGTTTACAGAGAAACACCTGTTGTTCACCCAGTTATAAACAAACAAAACAATAAAAACAAACTTAATTTACACAGGCATTCTTTAGAAGGTCAGTGGTTTAGTATGCTGCCGTAGCAGGGGCCTGTTCAAACACTATTGTCATCGACAGAAGCACAGAGACCTTATGGGGTTCAATTGCAATTGGCCTTTTTTTCATGTCACGAGCATCAACATCTTTTGTGTCAACAACATGACATTTGTTTGTTCCACGTATATGCACTGTATTCTACAGAGGAGGATTAGGGCATGTGAAAAATGTATTTGAGTTCTGAGTTTAAAGTCAGAATTCTGAGAATAAAGTCAGA
>NW_023339740.1:900001-900691 GCF_004916995.1 Morone saxatilis | reverse complement strand
AAACTTTAAATTCAGAATTTAATTTTTAAATTTTTTTTTGTTTACACGTGGCCCTAATTCTTTTCCATAGTATTCACATTTAGCAAAAAAAAGTAAAAAAAATGTAATCACTGGGTTTCATTACTGAATAACAGGTCCTGCCTCGCATTCAAAAGAGAAACAAAAAAATTGAAACACGTCAGCTTTTCTTTTCTCTGCTCTTTAGCTTTTTAAAACACGACACTGTGGCTGTAGCATGATGCCTTCAGAGGCTCACATAATTAATGGAAACATTGCTATCCACGTGGACATGGGATATGATGGGTAAAAATACTTTTCCATACAATTTTTTTTTTTCACTTTTCGTTCCCATTCTATAACATTTTGTGTACCCTCATGTTGCGGGGGATGAGGGTACCCGGGGAGGATAAAGTGACACTGAGACAAGTTAAGTCGCACAGAGACAAACAAATGGAAAATTAGATGGAGATATCTGACATCTTAGCATCTGAGGAATGTCCCTTTTCAAATGTTTAAATCAGATGTATACATGTACAGCACTGTACAAGGAATATAATTTCTAGGATAATCCGTTGGAATTATCACTGTATTATCGGTTTTATTAAAGAGGCCCTAAACCTAAACAAGACCACATTGTATTATATACAGCCTGTCCTTCTGTAAAACCCCAAATGTGGCTTGGATGTGAAA
>NW_023339740.1:899620-899915 GCF_004916995.1 Morone saxatilis | reverse complement strand
AAAAAAAAAAAAAAAAAGGGATCAGAATCAGAGATCATGAGATCGAGTTGTTTTTGCTCTCTTTGGTGCGTGAGTAGAATCTGTGTGGGCTTGATTTAAGTCCAGTTTGTAACATGCACGTCGATTTCCACACTGGCAGCATTTCCACAACCGTGTCACAGAAGGGGAGGGTGTTGAGGCTGAGCTGTGAATTTACGAATGTGGGGAGGGAATGTGTGTTGGTTTTGCGTGGAGGCAGCAGTGCTCTTGGCAGTGGCTTTGGTCGCTGCAGGGTGTGTCGGTGTAGGAGTCGAGG
>NW_023339740.1:899081-899603 GCF_004916995.1 Morone saxatilis | reverse complement strand
GGTTTATGGGGAGTCCAGACAGTGGTAGCAGTGTGGTTGTTGTTGTTTTCGTTGGCGGTGGATCATTTATGACCGTTTCCTTCGTCCCTCCAGGTTTCTAAAGTTGGATGGCCTGATCTTCATCTCGGCGAACTCGATCGAGTGCTCGTGGCCTTTCCAGTGGAACCAGTTCACACCCTGGAGAGGAGACAGACAAATGATGTTAGTCAAAATGTAAGTTAAAGTAGTAAAGTGGAGGTCTTTATTCATGTTTCTGTCAGCCAAAGCAACCAACAAGAACGGCAACAAGCTTTATTTTTAAAGTTTAACTGGATGATGCAGATTTATTATTGCTAACTTTATCATGGAATAAGCATGTGTTAAACATGTAACATTGCCACGCCTATGCCAGGCAAAACATGACACATTCATAGTGGGCTGGCGTGTGTATTACATGTTTTCGCATGATACCGGGTTGCTCTTCAGAAATCCAGCAATACCCTGAGACTAATGATCATCATTTAATTCAATTCAATTTAATTT
>NW_023339740.1:879115-898981 GCF_004916995.1 Morone saxatilis | reverse complement strand
TCTAGGTGGGTGGTCGTCTGCCACTCTCCATTTCAAAACATACAGTAACTGTACAATGAGTCTTGCTTTATGTAGCCGTACTGTACCTTGCTGTGACTGTTATCTCCATATCGTCCCATGAGATTGACGCGGTGGCAGTTTTTATACCAGAAGGCTCCCTTATAGGACAGGGCGCAGTTAGTTACAGCGATGTCGTTGTCATGGTCATAAGTGGAGAATGGACGGCCATGGTGGTAGGTCATCGAGTCACCTACGGAGACACACAGCAGAGAGGGAGTCGACTAAATGAAGGGTGGTATAGTTTCTGTGAACCATTATTTACATTCTTTATTTAATGACAAAATGAGAAAGTGTTATAAGAAAACTGTTAATGAATAATGAAAAAAAATCATAAAAGTAAAAAGCATATCAAGCCTTCACCTAATTAATACAAATAATATAATAATTGGACACAACCTACCACTTCAAAACAATGATATTGGTTGTGTTCATTCAGTCGCGATGAATTCTCGCAAATGTCATTAGGAGCACTAGGAGATTATCTGTCTCATGTTTTACTGTCAGGATATAGTGAAAGTTTCAGTAAATATAACAAAATTTTTATAAAGTTACCTACTGCTGCTTTAATGTTTGTACCCCTTACATAAACAGTGTTATATGTGTATATTATTGTTCAGTCCTGGTCCAGTATGAACATTTGCATATTCATGGCATCTTTAATAAGGTAGATGACTTTTTAAGGATTTCAAAGTGGAAATTATACTTTTTATCATATCACACATGTTATTTAATAATATGTGTCTGGAGGGGATCTTTAAAGACTGCTGACATTCTGTATTTTCTTATTCATTTCTATTTTTCTTATTTTCCTATTGTGTGTATGTATCCAAAGCCTTATATATCTTCTTCCTCTTACCCATAAATCTCTATTGTTGTCAAAAAACTAATAAAAACACATCAGTGAGCCACACTGTTGCACTGGGTGACATGTTCCTTCATTACAATGAACACAAACACTATAGTTCAGTTTGACTCAATCCAATTTACACAGTCCTGCTGCCCAAAAATACCCACTACAGCACCAAATGTGCAACTGAAAATACTCCCCAACAAATGCCAGCTGTTAATATATATGAAACAAAATATCTGTGAGCTATTTTTAAAAGATTTCAGTAGGAACACTTGGGTTTTTGAATGCCACTGACAGAATAGGGAAGTCAAGACAGTACTGAGAGACAAACTGAACCATTGTGTACATGTTGGGCTGCAGGCTACAGAAGTAAGCTTTACCTGCTGTTCCACTGTATCCTCCTACGTGGACCTTGTAGCGGGTCCGGGGATCAGAGACAGAGAACTTGTCGTACTGAGCGTAGGCTGTTTCTCCCTTATCTCTCAGGTCGACTCGCAGCTCGTACTGACCTCCGGCTGTGATCTTATGCAGGTTGGAAAGACCTGAGTGACAGAGATTATATATATGAGCTGGACCGCAATAATTACGACTCAGTGATGGCTTTGATAAGATATTATAATGTGTTATATAAGTAAATATATATATATATATATATATATATGATTAATAAGACTAAATCATATTTGAAGGCTGATACCTTATTATAAAATGAATCAATGTAGAATATTTTTCCAATCAAAACCGTGTCTGAGTTAAAAGATTTTCAGATCAGATATATAATCACACAAAAGCACTGGATGACAGTGAAAACACCAGATCAGATGCTCTTCGTTGTGTATAAATCACCTTCATTACTAACGGAGCATATTAAAATATGAGCAGCTCTCTATGTGTTGTGGAACGATTTGTGTTGTGCTCTGATGTTTCAAGAAATTACCCAGCCAGAATTCATCATTCATGTCACCGAAGCCGGCTGTGTAATTCTTCCAGTTGCGGAAAAACTCAAGTCTGCCACTCTGGCGTCGGAGGAAAACCTGCACAGAGAAAGTCAATAACAATGAGAAGTTTTACTGTCTAGACGTTCCCATAAAACCCATATATGAGTTTTCCCAAATAAAAAAAAAGATTTTTAAAAAGAATCTTGAAAATATCCTGGATATTTCTTGTTTTGTCGAAACTGAACTGGGACAAAGAATGGACGCAAACATCTCCAAATAAATGAATCACAATCAACTCTCTGGGAAGTCATTCTTAACTGATATTAAAGCTGCATTCATTTATTTTTTCTGTCCGTTTAGGTACAAGTTGTGAACAAAACATTGACATATTATTACCATATGAAGTTATTATGGAGACCTATTAATACCTCCAGCAGAGACAGAGCAACAGTTTTATTCATTTAAAGTTGTGTTTCTGGTCATCCAACAAAAGTCCACCAACCCCTGAGAAATATATCTATCTCTTGCTAAATGATGTATTGTGTTTAGTAGCTAGTTGCTAACTTTGTCTGTCTGTCATTTTGGTGCAGGGCACAGGGGTGCCTCCAAATGTGAGCCAGTGGGGATGTCACAAGAACCCATACTTCGGTACCAAGTCAATGCCAATTCAGAAAACATGACAGTACTTGTTTTTCCACAGTATTATAGGCAGAGTTGGGCTAGTTACTCAAACAATGTAATTAATTACTCATTAGTCTTTTCAAAAGTAATATTATTATTTTACTTATTACTTCCTGCCAACAGTAATTAGTTTCACTACTAGTTTTTCAGCTGTTGAATGTTTCCAGTTTCTTCCACGGTTACAAAAATGAATCCATTTAGCCTAGATGAGAGGTTCTCCTGCAGGAGAAGGAATGGGAAATCCGTAATGATGACTGTTTTTTGCATTGATATCAATACAAAGTAAGTGACCACAAACCACAAGACTATAACTGTGATAGAAATGGAGTGCAGTGCAACTCCAAGCTGCCTAGCCAGCAGGAGGGATGCTTTGTGGTGAGCTGGGATTTCATAACTTAACAATGAGCAGGATGCGCAGACTTTGTTTTCACGTCACAGATGATGAAGAATGTGAGGTACTCATGTAGGCTGATCCTGATTAAATAATGTATAATTAAATCAATAATAATAATAATATTTTTTCATAATAGTTAATGTCAAAGAAAATAATAATATATAGCCAGCCAGTCGCTTCTACATACATAATACAAAAATCAGTTAGTGCTGCTTTAAATATGAACACATGTTGAGCATATAGTGTGTGACTTACGATCCATCCACCTCCATCGGTGCTCATGTCGCAGTAGACCTGGACTGGCTGGCTCTCATCTCCACCCAGATAGATGGTATACAGGTCTGATGCAGTTTCACCATTTAGCAGGGCCTGTGAGCAGTCCCTGGGGTATCTGTACAGCACGCCAGCTACACACAAAAAATAGATGATATGATGGAACAATTAACAAAGTGGACTCTGTAACGGGATAGTGGATGGGACTTTATTGCTAATGTGGATGTCTAGTCTAAGCTGACTCTTAAGGGTTTTGTGAATCTAGGTGCAACGCATAAAGTGGTGCAGAGTACAAAGGAGGCTGAAATAAATCTTTACGCACAGCATGGGTAGATGTATTACATTGATAGTATTTGTAATGTTTCCTGCCCGTTTCCTGGCTTCCTTTACTAGTAACTAGTTTTTCGCTAGTTTTGTAAGTTACAGAAACATTCCTGATTAAGTATTTTTTACTCGGTTTTATGTTTTCATAGTACAAATAAAAATTTGAAAATGAAGTCAGTGTCACTTAAAATACAAGTAAATGCTGCTTAATCATGAATGTTTTTAACTTACAAAATTGTGTTAGTGTTTTTAGTTTCAACAAATCAAACTTATCAAGTTTTACAGTGTACCAAACTCAGATAAATGAGAAATGTCCCTAACTGCATTATTAATAGTATAAAAATAACACACTTTTTGAGATATCTTGCAACAGACAGTCTGTATATGAGTTCACTCACTGGTGGTGAAGACAGCAGTGATGACTCGGCTTCTCTTAGGACCAGCAATTGCCTGCAGCCTGACTGAATACTCTGTGGAGGCGCTGAGCTGAGCCATGTTATAGGAGACAGCAGTAGGACTCAGGACCACCTCCTGAAAGAGGAAGAATGTTCAAACATTTTTTTCCTGAACACAGTTTTATAGATTTAATGTACTACTGACCGGTTAGATCAGTATCTATGGCACTCTGGTGTGCACTCACCCGCACAGTGCCGTCAGCAGACTCGAAACTGAGGATGTACCCAGTGATGTCAGCACGAGGCGGCTTCCAGGTCAGCATGCCGCTCTCCGTCTGGATATTACTAGCCGCTAGGTCCTGAGGGGCGTCCACATCTAAGAACACATTTCACACAAGTTCATATTCTGCTCATTGTCCCTTTTTGTGATGTCATGTATGTTTTAACTAATCTTTCAATTACGTATTGCCACATCACTGCAGTAATTCTGTAACATCAAAACAATAACAAAAGACAAGATTTAGTGTGGGATCATGGGAATCATTGCAGTCAGCTTCTCCCGGTTAGGATTCTTTCAGTGTTCATCGTTCAGGAGGTTTCTACCGGAAGCCCAATTATCAACAGAGGTCTCCTCCTCTCCAAAACAACTGGAGCCGCTGGTTAAAACTGCTAAAAACACTGAATAAAGCAGTTCCACCTTAAAAATCACTGTTTCTCCTAGGCTGTTGGTCAGAAAGAGGACGTCCCGGAGGGGCTGCGACCCGAGCTACTGCTAACGTTATTGTTTCTCTAATAATTTAAGATCCAGACGTCTGATGACTAAAATCCTTCATCCGGTTCAAATCTAGAGTTAAAAAGCACCAAGATCTAAACAGTGGATGGTAAAAATGTGGGCTTTCAGAGGACTGGGATGAACAGTCCATGTATGACAGCTTTCTAGCAGCACACAACACGCCCCGACGCTGACGGCAGGCACAAAGGGGACATGACGCCATTGAGAGGCGACTGGTGAAACGCAGCATTACCTGAATACAGTATTTGTTTGAACATTGTTGAAAACATTTGGGATAATGTAAGTACACAACTCAACTACATATAGAACAGCTACAGTCTATATACTGTGTCAGAATAGACTGCCTTGCATTATTGTTTGAACATAATAAATTCAGGCACACAAAAACACAAGAAAACTTTTAAAATGTGTCAATATCTGCACTATCCCTTTCCACACATATAGAGATAACTAGTTTGTGTTCTCAATGTTCTCATTTACTTGTTTTATTCTGTAAGATCAAACAGGAAAACCCCATGAAAGAAAACAACTCATTTTGTAAAACTAATGCCATGGCTAATACGCCAACACTGAGAGAAGTGTTGTTCATGACCATAAAGCACTCAAATTAATTCAAACATTATTGTCTAAGGTTTTACAATAGGAACACGCAATAAAAGAAACAACATAAAATCCTAATAAATCCACATAATAAATCCCAACATTTACCATCTGTTGATATGACTGGATTGGAAGGCAGTCACTTGGTGTTTTGCAGTAAAAATCCACTTATCACTGCAAAATATAAAGTTCTCATTCAGGCATAAAATGCCACCTCATTTCATGTGCAAATGAAGCAATCTAACTGCAGTGCAGATAAATGAGTCCCTGCTTCTTTTATTCTTTAAACTGCCCTCGAACTCTCAGGATTTAGAACTGAAATATCTCTGCTTTAAAAAAAGAAAAAAAGAAAAAAAAAGTGTTGCGTCACTGTCCCTGTATGACTTTTCCAAGACCCACTTTCTCCACAAAGCTACTCAGGAGTTCAGAAATAAGAGAAAAAGTTACGGCTCTACTGTATTTACACTCTTTCATCATAGATGCTTAATGGTTGTGTGCTCATGGTAGACCAGAGGCAAATAAACATCTAATTCATTCTGACACCAGTGCTTATTTTAGCCTGCTAACAAGGGCTGTTTGATATGGAATATTAATCACTTTCAGCCATGCATAAACATGTAATCCCCTTCCAAAAAAGGTCAAATAGAAAGAAAACTACATGTTGTTCTAATAATAATTTCCCCACTATTTTTATTTAGGCGTGATCATCAAACTGTTATCAACAAATTGTGTTCCCAGTTTTATACTGTTACACTGTGAATTGTGCAAAGAATATGAAACCTATAGAATGTTCATTGTAATTTTGTCAATTTGTGATTATTAATTAATTAATTAATTAATAATTAATTAATAATCGATATAATTCATTAAGATGGGCCAATGCTGCCTTCTTTTTTAAGGATTATCATCCTTCTGATCATAAGTCAATCAAGTAATTTGCAGGGAAGAAGAAACAAGCAGTATTGGGATTTAATTCTTCGAGCACAGATAGTTGAAGACCTTGAGACAGTTCAAACCTATCACCAAACATAACCATGATCTCAGATGGGTACATCAACATATTCAATATGACAATGTTGTTTTTAACAAACTCAAATACTTCGAAAGATTGTGATCACAGGTAAAAACAAGATTTAGAGTCAGCCTTGCTCGTGGTTCTGTGAGGCTGTTCTCAGGTACAGCTGTGTTTTGAGTTAATACTCATTTCAGCATGTTAATATACTCACAAGCTAACATGCTGTGTAGTATGCATGGACACTGGATACAGCACCAAAAAAATTAAAAATCAAGCCATTTCCTACTGGAAAGAAAATTATGCATGTGCATAAGACTTCTGGTTTAGCCCCCAGTTAACTTGAATGGAGATAGAAGGATTTAATTGTACTGAATGGATCAAATTCTGATATTGAAATTAATCATTTCACAGGGGGTTGTGATGCTCAAAAAAATGTATTCACTGTTTTACAGCCAATGTAAGCTTAAGGGAAAAAGTCTATTTGGGTCATATTGCGTCATGTGATGGATACTATTGCTGTTATTACACGTTCTATACCAAATTGGCTTTGAAGCCTTCTTCCTGGGGCTTGGTAGTATGTCATGATAGGTTTACCACCTTGGTTTAGCATGTTAACCATAAATAAAGAGTACAGTTATAGCTGTAGCTGTCAAGACATTGCATTTAACTCCACAAATGTCAGTCTGGTGGTGAATCATGAATGCCTGAATCAAATGCTGTCTCACTTCATCAAGTGGATTTTAAGATATATTACTGGTAAGTGCAAATCTTGACTCGATGGTGCTAGATTAAAGGTCCGGTGTGTAACATTTAGGAGGCTCTATTGTCAGAAATGGAACATAATCTTCATAGGTATGTTTTCATTAGTGTATAATCACCTGAAAATAAGAATGGTATTTTTGTTACCTTAGAATGAGTCGTTTTTATCTACATGTAGTCTAACACATTGAATGGCCATATATATATATCAGTGTTTGTGTGAAATGTTCTCAGACAAACCTTGTTTAATCAAGTCTTGTTTAAAGATGTTCAAAATTCAAGGCAAGTCTCCAGCCCTGTTGGTAACCTCAGTGCTTATTTTGCTTCATCTCAAGCTGTCAAACCAGGCGTGGGTACGAGATTTAAAACTATGATATAAAAATCATCATGTTAGCAGACATAGAGACAAATGTCGTTCATTTTCTGCAGAAAAAAGCCAACCCTCAGGTTGGCTACTTACTGGCTGCATCTGCATTTGTCTTCAAAAAACAATCTGCTCTTCAGCTGTCTGCCAATTCAATTTCTTTCTTTTGTATTATGGTGGCTTTGGAAACACGTTATAATCTTTAAACTGCCATGTCCTTAAGCTTCTTAAGGAAGAACACAAAGTTATCAACAACATATTCACTGCCATTTTCCCATTCCAGCTATGAACTCGCTCCACTCAGATACACTAAATACACTGATGTAAGTACTTCACAGTCCAGTCTCTGCCGTGGCCTGTGTACCAGCTGTAATAGCTGTAACAAACTTGTTTCAGAATACATGTTCTTATCAGTTTCTCAAACACTTTCATCCTGAAGGGAGTGGGCGCCACTAGCCTGAACCTCCCTGGGGTTGCTCACTGGAGCAATGCAACCGTGCTGTGTTTCCAGAGGCTAGGCACTCTCTGCTTAGGGAATTTTATGAACATGTAAAAATAAAATACAAATGCAGTGCTTAGCACTGGTGCCTTTGTATTTGTTCATGGTCGTGTTGTGCAGGGTATCTTAGTATCACATAGAAGGTTTTGTGATGGAGAAATAAGACTTTCTAAAATGTTTTGAATGAAAAAGATTTGACCGATTATCAGATCCAATATTCTGCATTTTTCCAATTATTGGAATCTTTATACTATTTTTTCTGATAACCGATTAAATTAGCAACCTATTTAAAAAATATTGTACTTCGGCTCTGACGCTGCCTACCTGTCTGTCTGTAGTCACCACTCTGTAGTCTCGCTCAGCACTGATTAGTTACACGTCACAAGGTTAATATAATATATAGTTTATATTTCGTATTAATAATCCGAATCTGGGGGCATCCAGGTAGCTCACCTGGTAGAGCTGGTGCCCTGTGTACCAAGGGGAGTCTTTCCTGCAGTAGCCATCAGTTTAACTCCGACCTGTGGCCCTTTTGTTGAGTGCCCTCTCTCCCCCCATTTTTCTGTAACTCTTCAGCTATCACTATCAATTAAAGGCAATAAGCCTATCAATAAGCCCCGAACTCTACAAAGTAAGTGGATTAAACAGTTCAACATTTGCCTCCAAAATGTAGTGTAGTGGAACAATACAGTAGCATAAAATAGAAATACTGGACAAGTACCTCAAATTTGTACGTACATCGTACGTACAACTCTTAAGTAAATGTAGTTAGTTAGTTATGCTCCACCACTGCTAATTTGAAACAAAAAGTGAAAAAAAAATCTTTAAACAATGTTTTCACTCTACATCTGATGGTCAAATGAGTGTAAAAGCAACAGGGACAGGAGCCAAAGAGAGGTGTAAATAGGGACTGTATTTGCATGCTTCTGCCTCACTCAGTTTATAAATGAAATAAACAGTTTGGTATTAAAGTGGTGTTAGGAAAGGACGGGTGGTGAGAATTAGATTAGTGTTGAGTGTTATTAGGATTTTTTGTTGGGGAAATAAAGTTGTGTTTTGGAATTCAAAGGGTTTCATTTTAGCTAAAAACATTTCTCAGGGTACAAACGAACACTGATCATCACTGATGAGATGTTATTGCAGTGGGACAGATGCTGCTCACAAGTGCTACATTTTACAAGATTGTACTGAATAACCTGAAAACAGCTCTCTCACTCTTGTTGCTCCCTTCATTTCTTTATTTCTTAATTTTACTGTAACTTTCTCTGAATACCACAAAATACCATCTGTCTCTTTCCAGCTTAACCTGATGGTTGATCGAAGACCAGTCTAAAGTCATCCAATCAGTGTGTTAGTATGACCCTGAAGGTGCAGTCACTTTACACTTCAGTTCTGTGAATATTCACTCCATCTCCAATGCTTTTCACTACTGGACTACAAACCACAGCATGGCACACTGTTTACAGTTTTTAATGGCTCTTCCCAATATATGCATGTCAAAACTCCCACCCCCTTAAGCCTTAGTCAGACTAAATTAGCTAGCTAATCTACATTAATCATTAGTTAGCTACTTGGCTGATGTTTTGCTTACATTAACTAACTTAGGTTGTGACTATAAATGTCACTTTTATCTTATGACCATCTTCACAATGTTGGTTGTCTTTTAGACGAGCCTAGCAAATATCATCTAAGTACAGGAAAGAAGCAAGTTTTCCGAGCTCTGTTATTGGAGCACAGAGCAAAAAGGGGAGGGGCCTAAGAAGGCTCAATTGATCAAAGAGGGTGCATTTACTCACCAACTCCATACACTAATTCAGTCATTCCCAGCCTTTTTCCTTAAAAGACCCCTTTTCTATCGTTGAGTAAACTAATGAACCCTGAATTAGTGACATACTTAATGGATTTTTCAAATTATATTCAATAATAACAGTACCAAAACAACAGATAAACATCACAAAGAACACAATAGTGAATGCAATAACAGGAAGTTATTGAATGAGCTATTTGCATGGATTTTAAAGAGATTATTTCCTGTAAGCATCAGAGATTACTTTTCCTGATCATTTCAGCGATCATATTATACAATTCTGTCTGTAAAATCAGTTTTATCTAGTTTATCCAGTTTCTTCACTGAAAAGAAACCCAGTTGGTGTCCCTACCCCCAGGTTGGAAATCATTGTTGTAAGTACACCATGGACCATTAAAACACCCAGCTTTCAGGCTGACCATTCTCTGGAGCCAACAGCATTGCGCTGGCTGGGCTATGAAGTTGTCGGAGAATCACTAAGCTCGATGTGTATTAGACGCAAGAGGTTTCACTTGGGTTTATGTTTGTTGGCCAAAGGTTGTGTGTCTCAAACTAAGTATTTTTTATCTGTGTAATACACTGTAGGGGACTTCAAATTCTTGTAGTATCACTTCCAGAGGGGCAGACAGAAGTTCTGTACTGCAGATTTAGGTTTTCGGGAAAGATGGTGGTTAAAAGAAACGGATGTCATTTGTTGAGAGGAGACAGGTTGAAAAATGTGGCCTTCAGTCAGATGTGGTTGAAAGCTCCACAAAAAGCTAACAAGTAATGGTTTATGTTGTTGCTGTGCTTTGGAAGGCTGTGACAAACAGTGATGTCATGCTGATAGAGATTATAAAACTCTCATATGGGTCATTTTGGTACCTGTTTTGTCATCTTGGTTGGAGGGCTTGTTGCAATGAAGTCAAACCAAAAGTTGCATTGAATAATCAAAACCCACAGGCCGTCACTGCACAAGCTGCCTCACTAAATCTTTATCCTTTCCCCTTCAAGCGCTGTACTCTTGCATGTTGGGCAGATCTTAAAGAGCGAGAAAGTTTGTGTCATGTGTTTAGATGTTTCCTGAGGGTTGTGTTTGAAGCGAAGTGTGTTTAGTTCTTGAGTGTACTAATTCAGATGCATAAATATTGAAGAAGGCCTGTTCCATCATCCTCCATTCCCACCCCACCTACTCCCATCCGGTCGCTATCAACACCCCTTCTGCTGTCTCCAACTCTTCCTCCTTCCTCGGCTCGCTCTGTTGCACCGATTCGACAGAGCTGAAAATACATCTCTGAGCTCAGCGCTGGGGAGGCAGCAGGAGAAAAGTCTTGTCAGCGGGAGGGTGGAAGAGGAAGAGGTGGGGGGGACCTGCGGTGCTATCTGTTGCCAATAAAGACACGCAATGCCCCTTCCACACATCCCTGTCAAGTGACCCGCCCCACTGCAATCATTGTACACGTTTCCTCCCCCTTTTTTCCATTCCTGTCACCTTCCTACCTCATACATTTCTATTGAAACAGTGAATTGGAAGTCTTCTCCTGCTCTTTCTCTTCATATCATTCGTATCTCTAATCATAATTTCTCTCCCCTTCGTTGGCGTTTTTTTTTTTTTTTTCAACCCCTCCTTTCCCACCTTAACATTTTCTTCACAGTTAACTTCTTTTTTCTTCTCTCTTCTACTTACAGCTCCTCCCTCATCCTGTCACACTCTGTCCCTCTTCCTTCTCTCCTCACCATCATGTTTTGAGGCTGATGAGTGAGATTGAGAGAGACTCGGGGACGGAGGATTTTAAAGACATTACCAGATCCTTCTATATTTCTGAAAAATGGCAAGCTAACTGGATACTTTAGATATTTACCTATGACAAAGTTACGGGGCTGCTCGATTACAGGGAAAAAATCACTATCACCCAATTATTTTGCGGTCTAACATTTGAAATCACCGATATTCAAAATGAGTATTTTTTTAAACTTCAGAAAACATGCTGCATTTATTCGGACATTTGTCAGAAATCACACTTTGCAAGTGAAGTCCTCTACGTTACCACTTTCCTTTCCCCGTAACCATTTGTACGGTTCCTCGTTACCTGTTCCAGACGAAAACAACGTGATCAGGACGAAGACTGCAACTAGTGTCGCGACCCACCAGCGCAAGTACTACAATAGTTACACGTTGCTCCCGTGACGTTCACATGCTGTCGCAGCGACAGGTCGTGGAAACGGCTTGTTATACCGAGCACATGACTCGGTGTGCAAGGTGCAGTGCTGTGGGGGAGGGGAACAGAAATACGCTACTGCGCGAAATTACGCAGGACTGTATATACAACGTTTGCGACAACGAATAATTAAGAAAATGAATCGTTTCCCCCAACGATTTTATTGGTTTTGAGATCGTTTGGCCCGCAAAATCGGAACTCAATGATCAAATTTCGATCTTTAATTTGAGCAGCCTTAGTTAAAATACAAGAAGGTATGATACTCATTAGTGGTATAATTTTGTGTACTTGTTGAGCAAATGCACTTATCGATACGTCCTTTCAGGCTTAAATCAGTCAAAACTAGTCAATAGTAAATAAGCTTCTATAGCCGAAAAGAATAAACTTCAATACCTTTTTATTTAAAACATTTCAAAGTCTTTACTACATATTATTACAACAAGACTTAATCGAAGAACATTTTGACAAAAAATGCAGGTCCTATTTAGAAAGCCTGGTCTGAATTCTCTCTTCCTCTGCAGAAAAACCACGGGTCGCCCACTTTGAGCGAGTTTCTGAAGCTTGCTTAGATTGCCAACAGCAAATCTATAATGTGTATGTTCTGTATGTAATGTAAAACTTCTGCCGTGAATATGGACATGCAGCACGGTACCGTGTACAGATCAGTTGGAGTTTCTCACGACCACAAAACGCCAAAGTTATCCAGTATGATCGAAAGTGACATGATTGTTACAGTCAAGGGCAAGCTGACTTGACGTGGTCGAGCAAGACTACGAAAACGGTGCTATAGTAAGTATAGGTCCATTTGACCATTTAATTGCATATTAACAGGCCTGTATAAATGCAGGATGGCATAGTTCAGTTGATTGAAGTGGACTATTCAATTGAACATCTAACGCGGTCTAATATGATCTGAGAAGCCTGCACTGCGGTTGGTGGAGGACACGAAGCCAGAAGCATAATTCTAGCTCGGTTTGTTTTAATGCGCCCTGTATGAACACAGAATTCAAATTCTGCTCTCTGAGGGGGTCAGTGGGTCTCAGACACTCTAAGAAAAATTCGGGGGCTGGGCAAAGTGGTTAACGGTGCTTATAGTTATCTCGGTTAACGCTCTAATTAATTATACGCCAGACAAATTATTTTATCTCGCATTTTACGCGAGTTTTTAAAATATTATTATTATTTGAAAGTCCGTTGCTCACTGGCTCTGCAACTGACGACAATCCAGTACCCAAAACCACTGTGGTCATCAGGAGGGGAGTAGGGAGGGGAGGCTTCGGCAGACTACGTTGTGATGCATGGTGTGGGTGAGAAGTATAGATAAACAAAACAAGACAAGCTAACAAATGCCATAGCGAGAAGTGGGATAGCTGTCAAACTGCAGGGCGATTAGTTATTGTGTAAGATAGGATCGCAACAAATGACGGCACGTTATGGAGCTCCCCTCAAGACGCACCGATCACAAGAAAATCACGATGGGGGGGCGGCGGGGGGGTGTTGTATGAAATGAAAGGACCAACAAACAGTGACGCGTTAAGATGTGCACCAACTGTTTGTCTCCACTGGAGACTACTGGATATCGCTGGGTAACCATTAATACCTCAGAGTTACAGGCATTATATTGATGGACAGTGTGAGCGTGTCATTCACATGCTCTAACTTGTAATGAAACAGACTTTTGCTGAACACGTGGTGCGGAACATTTTATTCATGTTTGCACGCAGATGGAACGTTTCAAATAAAGTCAGCACACTTTGCACAGATAGTGCAAGAAGTCATTTTTAAGCTGCTACTGTGTAAGGGAATAACGCTGTTAAAAAGTAACTTATTTTGTTTAAAGTTTAAAGTTGTGTTTCGATGTGCAACCAAATGTTATCTGCACTTTTGTTCAGGTTAGCAGTACTACAATACACTTCTTTTGAATTTTTGTTGTAATTTTGCGTAACTGTTCATTTTTTAATCGTTGCCCCAGCACTAGAAAAAAATAAATTGATAGTTTACAGTTATAATATCA
The DNA here is from genome assembly GCF_004916995.1 of Morone saxatilis. Lineage (NCBI taxonomy): Eukaryota > Metazoa > Chordata > Actinopteri > Moronidae > Morone > Morone saxatilis. Next base: position 885,017 of record NW_023339740.1, on the reverse strand, counting down.
TCTATTTATTGAAATGGCTTATTTCTATCTGATTGTGAATTGCTGTCTCACACACAAAGTGTAATTCAAAAAGGAAACACGACGATGCGGGCTGCGAAGCCGGCTGAGCAGGATTTCGTGGTCGTTGTGTTTGTTTTCGTCCGGTTTGTATTTTGTTTTTTTGTTTTTGCGTTGATTGGCGGTACCCGCGCTCGGGGCGGGTGGGGGTTTTTTTTGTGAGCATTTTTGTTTGGAGTGCACATTGTTAGTCAGTGAATAATTCCACTGTGTCAACAGTCGGGCTTGGATATGTGATGTTTTAGCGTTGATTGGATCGTGTATGCCATCCACCACCAAGAGAGGTATAATTATAAGTGTTCAGTGCAATTATGTCCATCAATAGGGGGGCATTGAATGAAGCAGGCACAATGCAAATTAAATCAATAGTATAAACCTAAAGGCTGTGAAACAGTAGCGCTTGGATGTGCTCCAGAAGGCCTGATCACCATAGTTTGCAGTGAAATAAGGAGTGTTGTGTAGATTATGTTGTATTGATCTAAACACTTTGTCCTGCCCTCTCTCATACAGAAAAAGAGACTGTCCTGGAGCCATTTGTACTGAAGGACCTGCTGCCGTCCTTGCTGGGAAGTTACTATCGCTACACTGGCTCTCTGACCACTCCACCTTGCAGCAAGGTAGTGGAGTGGATCATCTTCAACAGACCCATCTACGTCTCCTACAAACAGGTGAGAATATTGGAAGTAGTAGTGGAACCACAGTGCAGCCATATTTAGGCCTACGGCCATCTGAGGATCCCATCTGAAACATCTTGTTACCTAATATATAAAACCATGATCTTGGGATTGAAGTCCATTATCCTGAAATAACGATAATAATGACAGGCTTCCATATTTCATTGTGTAGGTAAAGTCACTCCTGCCAGTGCAACAAATTCCTCTGTGTCCCAGAAACATAATTTATCGTATCTAGAAGATTATTAAGATTAAGTCATCATAACAAGAACGCGGTTTACCATGCGATAATTAGATAATTTAATAATTCTCTGCAAGTAATGACTTAAACATGACTAGTGACAAGACACTTGCAGTTTTGTTGTGTATGCTGCTTTGCATTGAGTAGTTACAAACAAAGAAAATCTAATAAAATCACCTTAGATGCACAAGAAACTTGGTTTTCAGGCTCCTTGTCCTGTGATATTTTGCATCTTGCATTTGTATCATAAGACACCATTGGTAACTGGAGATACGTAAGGTGTATCTGACACATTCAGTGCCCTTAAAAAATGCTCTCAATCCCCTAAGTTTAATTCAACAACCCACAACGTGTTAAGTAGCATTTACCATTCCCATATAACTGCTTGCGTAGTTAATTAATTAATAATTGTTCACAACCAGTTTTGCTGTCACACTTTCTTTGTATTTTATACTGAAATCTAATAATTTTGTTTTCCTGTAAGTGTGATGCATGCTTACAGAAGCATGAATTAACCAATTTCAACTAATAATGTCATGACATACAGCCGTCAATTAACTTTTAGTGACACATGAGTTAAGATTCATGAGTAAGCTAGCTAGCAACAACAAGGCTATCTACCAGAGCTCACTGATTACTGTACAAAAACACAACCTTATCACTTGTACAAAAAACAAAACTGTTGACTGGAACCAAACTCAAGACAGCCAGCCAGTTGGACGACAACAGTACTGAGGTGATTTACAGAGTTTCCCGATGGACAAAAATTTAACTGCACTCCCGCTAGTTAGCTTGTGCAGTTAATATTAGCTAACTCAGTCCTAGGGTGCCAGAAGCCAGACATGGCTTAAAAAACCTAAACACTTCTTAATGTATCTCAGTAGTCTTGCCTCTATTGGCACCACATGCTGTATTTGGTCTTCTACAAAAGTAGAATAAAAAATTCATAAACCCCAAATGAAATTGGATTTAAAAGCATTGTTCCTGCATCCTTTAAAGTCTGGAGATTATAATTACCAGTTGGGAAAGTAAAAATGTAAAATTGAGAAAACAGCACCTCCGCACAGCAGGTCCATGTTATGATGGAGTGTTCATGTAGGATGGACAGTTTATGGAGGACATGAGGCCAGCTTGGGCATCTTTGTGACAACAAATAAGCTTCTGTTTGCCATCAGCAATCACAGTAGGAGTGACATGAATAATGGAGGGGGAACTATGGTACAGTAAATTCATAAAGCTTTTCTTCACTGGGTTAAAGCAACGATGCCTCTTCATCATTTCAGCACCAAAGTTTAGATAAATGAAAAACAAGTCCTTCTTCTCTCTTGCAAGTCGTAGGATTTACACTATCCTGGAAGTTAAGGAATTTAACAAAAAGGACTGCCATCGTCATCACTACAAGTGGTAGGACTGCGTTGAGCCCTTTCAATGAGTGGGATTAAGGAAATTATCTTTCCCAGGGAGCTCCCAGTCCCAGACTCTGTTTGACATGAATGGAATGGATCACTATTATTGGTAAAACCTTTGTTTACCCCATGTCAATTAGCTACTGTGAAAAAGGTCTACGGAGGAAGATCTCCATACAAACTGAATGGGAAGCAACACAAAATATTAAGCCTAAAACTTTTGACACAAAGGTAGATCCCACACTAAGTGCAATATTCAGTGCTCATTAAGTACTTAAAAACCTGCCTCCTAACTTGAGCTTAAACGAGGACAGTGTTCAAGATCTTCAGGCCGGTTCAGCAACTCATAAAGACAATGCTCATTTGGCAGAGAAATTTGAGGTCTTGGAGAATCAAAGTCGACCTTCAAATCTCCTCTTTGTTGCGGGTTCCAGAGTGTGCGGAGGACCGTGATGTTCTTGGCTTTGTGCTCCAATTGATTCCAGAGCTTCTGGGGAAGATAATTTCCCTTTCCGCTCACTGAAAGAGCTCACTGTAGTCCTGCCGCTGCGAGATGACAAAGCAAGTTCTCTTAAATTCCTTAACTTCCAGGATAAAGTGAAAGTACTACATCTTGCCAGAGAAGAGAAGGAATTGCTTTACATTTTTTCAGACTTCAGTGCTGAACTGTTGAAGAGGCGTCATCGCTTTGACCCAGTGAATAATAAATGAATCCATGGAGTTTGATTGTCAATGGCAAACCAAAGCTTTTATTGTTGTCACAAAGACACCCAAGCTGACCTCATGTCCTACATGAATGCTCCATCATAACTTGGACCTGCTGTGCAGAGGTGCTGTTTTCTTGATTTTTCTCAACTTTGCTATTTCCATTCTGTTGTTTCCCAACAGGTATTAATGAGCTCTAGACCAGGGATCTCCAACTCAAATTGACTTGGGGCCACTGTTGGTATTGTCATCTCATGGGAGGGCCACTTCAGTTCAAGTGCTACAAGATAAGCAATATTGCTACAAGCAATATTCTAAAAATATTTCTATTAGAAGTAGTTTAAATTGAATTGAAACAACTAATACAAAAAATAATCTTGCCAGCTGGATTATGTTATATTTTTGACATCATGTCACTGGCTGGAGGGCCTGCAGTTTGAGACCCCTGCTCTAGACATGCAGATAAAACAATTTTAAATTTGATTTCACATTTCATTTGGTGGTAATGATTTTTTTTATTCTACTTTTGTTCAGAAAAAATGATACAGGCATCACTCATAGTTTTAAAAACTCTATGGCTTGTTTACATTTTACAGAGGTAGATGTCTTTCTTTCTCCCACATGCCCTCTCATTTAAAAAATAATATAATAATAATTTCATTATTCATTTATTTTTAATTATTATTGACATGGTATCCCTCAGATATCCGTATAGATGTGTGCATTTTCTTCATTATATTGTATAGACATTTATTACTTTCCTCTTCACAGAGTGAGCTTTTCTGTGGATTATAGTGATCTCTCTCTTTTTTGGGTCTGCTTTTGTGCTGTAATTTACTTTTGTGTTTTGTGATGTTTTTGTTTTCTTTAGCTTTTGTTTGTTTCTGTCTTTTTACAACCTTTTAATCTATCTCTGGATCAATTACAACTCCAGCTTATGTTTGAACAGTGATGGTGTTGATTAGTATTTTCTTGCAAAGTGGATAATATTAAAAATGAATTATTAAAAATGACCAAAAATGAAAGGAGCAAACAAATATTGAAACATGGTGTAGTAGCAAAATTGCAGATTCTTAAATCAAACTACCAAATTAAGGGCTGTATAGAGCTGATAGATGCACTAGGTGGTTGTGTGGCTACATATGTTTCATCAAACTTGTCACTTACAGCTGATGTAGATCTAAAACACTTTGAGTATCTTTTTGTTAAATTATTCTCTATGAGAATAAATATGTAGCAATCATGAATCCAGTTGCAGCTGTTGGGTCCTCTAGCTGTTTGAATTCAACCATTAATTTAATTAATTCCATGACTGCAGTAATGAAATAATCATTTTAGGTGAATTTAACTGAAATTGGTTAGATAAGTCCTCCTGCAAAGATAAAACTATCTTTTTCTCATTTGAACACAATTAATTAATGAACCTACTCAAGTCACTCCCAATTCCCAGTCTTTGCTTGACTGGATTCTTGTCTCACATCCGAATAGAATTTCAAAAGCTGCAGTTTTGTCAGACTATTCAGTGATTACTATGTGTGGAAGATAAAAAAGAGACTCTAATCACCACCCAAATTAATTAAAATTAGATGATAAGAAAATGGTTGTTTATTAATGATTTGATTGCTATTAATTCAGATGGATTCCAACTATTAGCTACCTTATGTTCATTATCTACTCCGAATTCCTTGAGGTGGTTGATATACATGCCGCCTGTAAACTTTTAAAAGTACAAACATTAACCTTGGACTTCCATAAAGTTTGTGCACAGTAATTAGTTCTGTTCAGGGAGTCAGCAGCAGCAGGTAGTCTGTTCTGACAATATACTGTATCTTCTAATAATGTGTCATGTTTAAATCAGGAAAAGTTCATTTGAGCCTGAATTAGTGTCCATTCTCACCGAAAACAAAATGTACACATCCTGCGCGAAGGTTAGTTGAGCAGTGACTCCTTACAGGTAGTGCAGTGGCTACCATTGGCTGTATGTTTGTAGTGAAATGGATGCAAGGAAGAAAACTGTTATCAGTAGGGTTGTGTTAAACTGGATGATAGAAAACCACAGAAAATGGTAGCTTCTACCACTTTATTTTTTTTCATCTACTGTTTGCCATTGGTCAATGCCACAAACGTTTGTGTCAAGTTCACCAAAGTTGAACTTCACTGAAGCAGTACACAAATATACTTGTGAATACACTAATTTTTGATATTTTTATCTACAGACCCTGCGGCTCAACTTTCATGGAGTTTGCCGCATTAAACTGCCATATTTCTACAGTAGCCCAGACCAACCATGGGCTCTAGATAGAGGCATTTGCTTTATTCGCACATTTCGCAGCCAACATGGTTTCTCTTTACGGTTGGAAGGTGAGGGTGAAGCAAGGGATTTGCGTTCTGAAATTACACCACAGATGCCACTAAATCCTACACACTGAACCTTAAAATTCTCTATTTCCTATGAGACTTTCCTTATTTTTGGTATTTTTGGAATCCATAGCTAGCCTAGCTAGGGAGACTCAAGATTATTACCCACCACTATTGATGCAAAATATAGAGGGAAAGTTCCCAGTTTTTTTAATTACAATTTATTTTTGACATCAATAAAGTGTCGGGGTGGTAAAACCAATCAACACATTGCAAAGAATTTTTTTTTAAATTTTATTAATATTTTACGACATGTCCACTGTAGTGGACAACGTGATTTCCTTGTTTCTTAAGCGTGAAACATTTAACTCTTGTTTTGGCGGCCCACACTGAGATTCCTAAAAAGGTCTTGATCTCTTCTGGTGTTGTGTTCAAGCTGCAGCCTGAATCCTGTACCATGC
>NW_023339740.1:873802-879015 GCF_004916995.1 Morone saxatilis | reverse complement strand
AATGTATTCCTAAACTGATTTTATGATGATGATTTTTTTTTTACCATTATGGGCAAGCATTTCAAAAACATTCCTTTGCAATACTTTACATATTATGATTTGGCTGCCAACTACCAACAAAACATTTTAATTCCCTTTCAAGGATATGACACAGACAGACCACCACCATTAAGCTCTTTTAAATGACACTGACACAGTGAAACTGTTTATAGCTTGCGACTTTCATACTGCTAAGTTAACTTAGCAAACTTTGCCATGTCTGTTTCAACTCCAGCACGCCAGCCATAATATACATACATTAAGACAAGAAACATTTCAAACATAGTGAATAAACTTAATTCTGCTTGTTAACTTACTTACTTACTTACTTACTTGCGGCGGGAAACAGACAGTCCTCCTCCCAAGTCCCTTGGAGCACACGCGAACAACAACACTACTTCTTCTTCTTCTGTAATTGTGTTGGTGGTTGAAATTCAAGTTGAGTGTATTACCGCCACCTTCAGTTTGGGTGGAGAAGTACTTGTTTGAGGTGCGCTGTTGAAATGCGTCCATATGGGAACACCTGTGTACAGAAATGGTTCCGCAAAAAAGTTGCCGGCAAAGCGGTGGTGGGGGGGCCCCCTGGCTCCGCCCCTGTCAAAGCCACAGGGAGCCTGTGGCTACAGAGTCGTCACTTGCCTACCCCTTGGGTAGAGGAATGTAAAAATATTAAAAGATAGCAAGAAAGATGTTTGAGATAAGACTCCTTAGATGCAGAGCTGTATAATTAAACTCAGGCCCATAAAGACAGATCCCCCCCAGAGTCTAAACACTGCTGGTGCTGGAGTAGAACCACCAGGTGCTGAATTAGAGGTGGTGTGTTACGCTAATAGCCAACAAATCCCTTAAACTAAATGACAAAATGTGTTGTTTTGAACTGATCCTTCACTAAGCCCTGCACTCCTTAATTACTGTTGCTAGAGGAAGTGACTTTGACGACTGGAGCATAAAGAGGAATGAAGGAAAAATAAAAGATAAAAAGATCGTCCTTATTGAACCGCCTACAGTGTTGTCAATCTTTGCTAAAGAGAGTGGTCAGATGGCTGAAAACTAAATCTGGTTGTGTTCTGATCTTAAAAGTATATATAGCATAAAGTCCGACTTTTTCTATTTTCTTGCCAAGAATAAGTTAGTTTCTTAGAAAAAGAAAGTCCAAATCATCCTTTGTGATATCATGTGGTGCATGTTTAACACTTGAATTCAATACAACTACCAGTGGTAGTAGTGGATTTTAATTCTTGAACTGAAAATGTCTGTCTGAAAGTGCCTAACTGTCACTTTGATGCAGGACCAGTTGTATAAATGCAGATTACGCCTGATTATAAAATGCCGACTTCTATATGAAAGCAGTGATAAGAGTTGTCATTTTATACAGCAGTGTTTTTAGTGTTTGTGAATAATCTGCGGGAAAAGTCTTTAGCTCTCATCTTCCTTCCACAGTCTAAAGAGCACTTGGCAGACTTGTCCCCTAATGAGACCAAATGAGTTTGCTTAGGAGCTGCAGTGGAGCAAGCCAAATGTGGACAAAGTATTGGCTTCTCTGCCTTGAAGTCAGGAGAGCAGGTCAATGTAAAGCAGGCAGTGAGGAGATGTTAAGAAGACTGATGAGATGGAGGAATAATGATGAAGAATGCAGCTCAGCTAGGGAGCCAGAAAACCAAAGAGTAAGGTGATGTTCTTTAACTGAATCTCTTACAACCAGCCAAAACAGTAAATTAAAGTAAAAACTCCCACACACTCTTACCCAGACACACACACACACAAGTAAAAGCTACGGCTGCAACTAACAATTAAAATAAGTATCAATTAAGCTCTTTATTTTATGTTTTTGTTTACTATTTTAAATAAAACCCTAAATTCCCACCCATTCCCAGTGCCTAAAGGGATGTCTTTGATATACTCTGAACAACAATCCAAATCAACCAAAAAGATTAATCTTACAATAATATAAAAAGGAGGAGTTGTAAAATCCTGCTTTTGAGACAGTGGCATATCCAGACATTTTTGACTGGGGTGGCCCAAGCGGGGCACTAATTGATTATTTCTCAAACCAGACAATAAAAGCTATTAATGAGGTTAACACAAAATCTACTTGACTCAGTAAACAATCCTGTTTCTGTGCAAACAGCAACGTCAATTTGCAAGAAAACATTTTTGATGGTCTGTTTTTGTAGAGGAACATGCATTTGTGTCGTTGCACACTTCCGGGAGGTTATACAAAGTAGCTCTACCTCTCATCCAGTGTGTTGTCCTCAGTCGCTTAGTATGAGCTCTGTCTGGCTGCCAAGACAAAAAAATGTGTCACTGGCAAGCGTTGTTATGTGTGGAGTGTCTAGACTTTGTAGGTTTTAAAAATCTTAAGGTCTGCTCCCAGCTTAAGTGTTTACCAGCAATAACAGAATGGCATCAATACAGTACCCACACAGCAACGTTCTACTGCACATTGTTGTGGAAACATTTCTTTTGATCCTCAGACCTATCAGTAAAAAATTCTTTATTGCCAGTCTTTAATCAAGTATAACACACATCTCAAGGATAATCAGACAGACAGATGGTTTTCTGTAACAAAAGAAGATTATTGGGCATAGGGCCTTCATTTCTTACTGACAATACCACTGGTAGTGCTGAGATAGAGGTCGCCACCTCTTTTAGTCATGATTCACTGAGTTTATCATAGCAGAAAAAATTGGACAATAACACGTTTCAAGCTTTCTACATGCTTTTAAAGCAACTTATTCATTATTTTCCACCAAGACAGGGTTTCATTTAGCTTTGAACTTTTTGATTCTTTCTGAAGCTGTTTTAATTTGGGAAAGTTAGGCATCAGACACATGGTTCTTGCATTTATTTAGTTAGAGCTTTCTTTCAAAAGTTCTGCACCTTAACTGAAATGTCACTTACCCTCAAAAATCCATAAAAACCTACATACAAACATGACTGTTAGGAACACAGCATAGGACAGTGCAATCATACCTCTCATAAAATTGCATAAGCAAAGATAAGGAGGTGCAGGTTCAGCTGACCTTTCAGCCCTCTAATGGATTAACCTTTGTGCACCAGGTCTTTCAAAGGGGGCGGAGACTGAATTGAAACAGAGCTAGTGGTACATACCATTTAAATTGGGAAGTCGGAATCTTGGTGTTCCCAGTCTGACATTTTAACTGGAACGCCCCCTGATGTCTAACCCTAATAGGAAAGTCGGAACACCTCATCGACCCCAACCTCAAAATCTAAGATGGCTGCTCTTCAAGTCAATTAGATGAAAGTTGTAGTAATATTATGTTTATTAGCATTTCTGTCGTTTTGTTCACATTAAATCAGTTATACACACAGTACCGTCTAAATTCTGTAACTTTCTGTATAAACAAAATAGAGCGAAATGCGTTGTTACCAACTGGTATTGCCAACTGGCAAGCTTGCTTTTTCCACTTGTTGTACAGGAACAAGTTCAACTCGAGTGTGATTCCCAGCTCCGACGTGTAGTTACATATTTAAGGAATTTTCTTTTTCGTCTTAAAGACAGACTTTTGTATGCCTAGTTTATCCTTGACACAACAACCTCTGTTTAAGGAAGTACACTTGCTGCCTGGGAAAAGCCACTGCCTTATAGGGACATAGGACTGTACCACTACACCTGATTCAGAGAATTCATTTTGGTTCGGCAGATTGTAGCCATGATGAATAATTCCATGTTATTCCGAGACTGTGATCCCGTTTGATAGGTTTTTTATCCAAAAGCTGACATCATTTGGCTAATTTTTTCACCCTCTTTCACTAAAACAAAGGATAACGAAAGATAATAAAAGGAAGAGAATTCAAAGTCAGTGCATTGTAAATGATGCACATATGATAAAACGAGCAAATGAACCAACTAAGAGTCAACAAGGAAGTAAGCGACATTCGTCCTACCTGTTCTATAGCTGTTGATTTTTGACCAATAGCCAGTCTTTCTCAACATGTGTACAAGCCTCTTTAGAATACTTTTTATTTCCCCTCTTTTTTGTGTAACTCTCCAGAGAAAACATCATGGAGAAAGACAGGAGGAGGAGGTTGGAAAGAGAATTAACACCGACAGTGAGTGGAGTTATTGTCTGTCTGTGGCTCTTCGTATTTTATTTCCCTCCCCTCTCTCTGCTCGTCTTTTGTTTTGGATGATAGTTGAAGTAGGTCAGCGGAAGTGACAGACGTTGCTTTGGGCCTGCTTTTAGAGTGGATCAATGCTCAGGCTCTTACACAACAACTCACCTAAAATGCCTTCCTTTCAAACAGACATGTGGTACTTGTATCTGTGCCCCTGATGTTTGTACATACGAGTCCGATCAGGATTATCTTCCTAAATTAGCTATTTTATATTACTTTTTATTTTATTTTTTTGCATCCTTCTAGATGAAAAAAAAAAGTTTTGACAAGGCATAACTCTGGAAATTAAGAAAATTAGTTTTGAAAATGAAAGTGAAAGTGAAATTCTCATATCTCCATGCATCCAAAGTCAAAGGTCTTGTTACTGCGGTTGATAAATACATGCACAGTGATGTTAATTGTACATGCAAGGAACACTTACACTTACAAATTAATTTTCTGTAAAAAGCTCAAATAAAGTAACAAATCTAGTTGATTTGAACTGTTGCTTATGGGCTGTGGCCAAAGTAATGTCACTTGCCCAAAACCACAGCTGTCAGTTTGTAAGCAAGTGCTGTCTTGTATTGTCAAGAAAAAGTCCTGGAAAATGTTCTGAAATGGTCCTAGACATTGATTTGTAAAGAGTGGGAATCCTGATAACCGTTGCATCTTTCTTTTAGCTATTTTAATTGGTACTAAGAGAAATTAAAACTCACCTGGAAGAAAAAAACATGAATGCTTTTAGTCCTATTTAGAACATGGGTCAATAATTTACTTTGGCACCGCTTGCCCTCTGGTTGGGCCCCAAAAAAAGCTATTGGAAAAAACAAAAGTAGGGATTACAAGCAGTTTATTTCGCCCTTGCCTTGGCCTTTTCAGGACTTCCATATAGGTAGGAGAGATTAAAAAAAAAGATAATACCAACCTAAGATGGCTTATGGTCTCCCATCACATTCACCCTAAATATGAGCTGCTAACAGAGAAGTGCTGGCTGTTGAGACCAGCTTCCTGGTAGCAATTCCAAGTGGGACATTTTTTTATTTTTTTTTTATAAT
>NW_023339740.1:869399-873777 GCF_004916995.1 Morone saxatilis | reverse complement strand
TTACCATCTGGCATTTTTGTTGCAAGTGTGCCCACACTTCCAGAAAGCAGATAAGATTCAGCCCATATGGGTTTTTTTTTTCCATTTTTCCCTCAAGGTTTCAGAATTTGTTGTTGAATAAATTTGTAAAATTTCAGTAAGCACTGATCTGGTTGATTTTGCAATGTTTCCATATAATTCCATTTATATATATATATATAATATATATATATATAATTATTAATGCCTTTTGATTGCTTTGAACAATGGAATTTGTTCTCTGTACTTGTTATTAATTAGATCTTTAGTGCTGCATTGAACACCATTTGACCATAATATTTTTTTACAGAGATTGCACATAAAAATTGGCATTAAGGAACCGCACTAAGCTGGTTTTTTTAGTCTATTTTATCAATCGTTACAGTTTTTTACATGTTAAACGATGAAATCGTTCAATAAATTACTTACATTTTAATCAGGAGTTCCACAAGTTTCTGTACTTTGGACAATGCTGTTTAGTTATATATTTAATTACGAGGCGGCTTTTTGTGCTCAGAGGTAGACGGTTCGTCCCCAATCGGAAGGTTTGTTGTGTTTCGATCCCGGCTTCTCCTGCACGTTGTTGAGTAATCCTTTGAGCAGATACTGAACCAATTTGCTTCTTGATGCAGTTGTGATTTGTTGAATTGTTGTTTTTTGTTTGTTTTTGTTGATGGACCTTTTGCCATCCGCTGTGTGTGAAAGGTTTGAATGTGGCCACGTAGTGCTAATACGAAACCTAAGCTTAGTGCGGTTCCTTTGATTGCTTCAAGTTCTGTTAAAATATTTTGTTCAATGTGGTGTCAAATGCAGCACTAGTCTTTAATAATACAGTTACAGAGAACAAGTTCCATTGTCAGAAACAATAAGTTCATTTACTGTTGTAAAAGCGCTTTTGAGTGGTTCCGGAAGACTAGGACGCTATTACAAGTTACAGGTCCATTTACATTTATATATATGCCTCCTTTAGGCACATTATTTAGAATCACTTCCATTTAACTTCCATTGTTATGCAAATGATACCAGTTTTTATATCTATCAATCAAGCCCGATGAAATTAATCAATTATCTTAAATTACAACATGTCCTTAAGAATAAAATCCTGGTGAACTTTGCAATTTTTCTGATTGTTAACTCAAAAAAAAACAATTCTTTATACTTGGCCCAAAAAATCTCTCCTGTTTCTAGCTTCTCTGCATTGGCTTCCTGTTTTATTTTAGATAAGAATAAATTTTAAAATTCTCACCTATAAAGCTTCTTTCATGGTCGGCCTTTTCTTATCTTGAAAACTTCATATTACCCTATTTTACCCTCTAAAAACTAACGTTTCTCTGAATGCTGGGCTACTTGTGGTTTCCTATGTAAAAGACTATCGGGGGATTTCCCGTGGTGCACTGAGCTCCTCTCTTCCTCCTTTTGTTCAGCAGGGAGATCAAAAGAAGGACATAAGATGATTAGTTTTGTCATTTATTGTGAAAAATGTAAACATTAAAACATGAGTCATTGGCCACAATTCCTACTGTAAATATTACAGCACTGGCTGGCATGTGGTCAGCAAGACTATCAGCAAATTGTCCAAAAGATCCTGCATTTAAAATAAACTTCAATTAACCATGAGACCAGCAGTGCAGTTTACGCTTTTCACATTCAGCTTCTCAGTTCATATCGGTGGCAAGTTGATACATTTTATTATTAGTCACCCAAGTTTACTCAGTTAAATAGTTCTCTGGAGTTCTGGAGGTCCATTGCCAGGCATCATTCCCTAACATGGTTAATATGCTTTGCTATAAGTTAAATTGACAAGACTTTACTATTGAACTTGTAATTAACCTGACTTGAAATTACTTAAATTATCACAGTTTAAGGAACCAGTGTGTAACATTAAGGATAATCTATCTGTAAAAATATATATAAAATATAATATACATAGGTATGTTTTCATAAATGTATGATCATCTAAATATAGAAATCAGGTTTTTACCTTACAATGAGCAGTTTTTATCTACAGACGCTGCGGGTAGCCTTCCATGGAGTCCGCCATGTTGAGGTGCCATGTTTCTACAGTTGTTGCCGTCTTCAGCTTCACCACCATGCCACTAAATCCAATAACTGGTCCTTTAAGTTTAAGGTCTTGCTTAGTTTTGAGCAAGAGTTCATATTCAAGAGAACATATTCTGAGTTAGACAAAATTAATTTTAAGTTATTTGGACACTATTAACACTTGGAGCTTTTTTTACATAAGAATAGACCATATTTGACCATAAGTGTTATTAAGAGAAAATGATTAAGGTCCTACTACCTTAATAATAATAAGGCCCTTACTGAGAAAAGTATGATAAGATCATAGTTAAGCTATCAATCAATCCTGCATTGATTATCATCATCCCTTCCCACAACATTTATATATACATCTTTCCAATCTTTGTGCCCCATGCATGCCACAGGGACATCCACATATTCCGTATGTAGGCCTTTTGGATAATTTATCTAAAGAAATGCAAATGCAGTTACACATGAGAACAAGCCTTTTTTATTGCCTCTAAAAGTAAAAAGCATCCTTAGCTCAAGGCAGCGGCAGCTTTGTGGAGGAAAACATTGTGTTCCTATTGCTTTAATAGATTATGCTGTTCCCCATAGCAACAAATACAAGCTGCCTATAGTCTGCCTATATAGCCAGAGTAAACACTGTCTGTTAATTTCTGCTGTGACTGAAGCTTTATGTGCTATAGTGATTTTAGCTCAGATTGAGAGGCTTATGTGGAGGTTGGATTTACACCATGGCCTGGTGCGAGGCTGCACTGTGGTGTTTATGCCAGCACCATCTGCATTTGATCCAGAAGTGGAGGAAGGGCCGAAGGCTCTCTGCTTCGTGCACTACTGCAGTGTACTGTGTGAGGAGAAACACAGACTGGAGGCAGGCCATAAATAGTAATCACACACACACAAATGATGTCTGCACAAGTGGACAAACACACTTTAGTACACATAGTATAAACCTGTACAGTTGTGAGCATTCTCATAAGAAATGCTCTTAATCTGTCACGCACACACATTTAGAGCCACTGATGATTTCACACTTTAAGGAGAGCGCAGTTTGGTTAAGCAAACTTTTGAGGACATTGCACAGGCATTACTTACAGTCATTTACAGTCATTACTTGAGAACTTCCTCTAATCTTGAAGCTGCACTAACAATGGTTTAGACTACTGTGTGAGAGGTGTCACTCGTAGTGATGAACCTTTTGAGATGTATTATACAACTCTGCAGTTAATCTCATCTCAGATTGTTTTAGCGTATTTCTTTGATAATTTTTATTAACAAACTCATGCATTGTAAGTATGTGTAATTACTGATTGATCATTTATGACTACCTTTTATTCATATGTGGTCGACTTGTTGCTCCTTCAACTGTTCTTCTTAATGTATCAGAGTGGACCAATAATACATGGTAAGTAGTCGCTTATTTGGAAGGCCAACTGTTTCTACAATAAAAAGTTTAAATACATCAGTAAACGGTAACTGATTACACCATCTAATGTTCAACTGACTTGCAAGCTTTCATATTGTGGATGCAACAAGATCTGACCAAGTTTAACAGGCTGGCTTTGTAATGTTTCTTTGCATCACAAATACAGAATCTGTCAGAAGAGAGAAAGATGAATGAAAGGATGTTTTGCTGCCTTTTCATCTTTACTACTTAATGTAAGCTAGCTATAGACTAGACCAAACACAACACATTTCCTGCCTCTTTCCAAAGCTTTCCAAAGACATGATGGGAAATGGAACCTGCTACCTGAAGTAGAAGATAAGAAGGGAAATGGGCTAAAGCAAAAGACAAATCAGCAGTTCACAACAAAGATACTCCTATAAAGCACTGAAACCCCAACACAAAGGAGTGAGCTAAAGGGCTATGCATGGATCTGTGTTTATTCTTTCATCCTGCAGTGTAACCTCCACCCTCAGTCTTTGTCTAACCTAAACCCTGAGGGTTTACTATTGCTCGGTAAACAGTGGAGTCAGACTGGGGCTTTTTCTTATTAATCCTTTGCTTTGCGATGCTCAGATTTGACTTTCATCATCTCAGGAAGTCACCCCTAAAGCTGGTCACCAAAGCTGGCAGGCTGATGTTTAATGGCTGTTTATGGCTGTTTCATTCTGCTCATGGAAAACACTGGCTGACTTGAAATGTGGGGCCAAAAGATGGGAATGATTGTTGGTTTATCCATGTATCACACTGAGCAGGATATCTCAACACTTAACTGTCCAAATTGCATGAACATTTATAAATCTATAAATATGCTTTTTAAAGAGATGCTTGTAGCTCAGATCACACTGCAGCGCTTCTGGTGGAATCACAAGC
>NW_023339740.1:869176-869299 GCF_004916995.1 Morone saxatilis | reverse complement strand
TGGTGGAATCACAAGCATTGTCTAAAATGAGTGTGATCTGCTCTTTCGGTCGTTAGAGTCTCAAAATGCAACAAAATTGAATTCAAAACAAATTTTGTTCTTTACCAGTTTGTGTTGTCTGTG
>NW_023339740.1:866096-869031 GCF_004916995.1 Morone saxatilis | reverse complement strand
ATCATCTGAAAATAAGAATTGTTTTTTGTTTGTTGTTTTTTTCATTACCTTAGAATGAGCCAGTTTTATCTACAGTGGGAGCAGGTCCTTCAGATCCACTCTATTAAATATAAATATACATACATATATATACTATTAAATTATGGAATCATTTCAGACCCGATCAGTCTGAAGCTGCCTTTAGAGCCACAAATTTGTTCTTATCTTTCTTTATCCAACACTTTTAGATCATAAGGTTTAATGAGCATATTCTCTATAAAAAGCAATCAATGATCTTTATTTGTTTACATTCTCTGGTTTGGTCTGTGGTTCATTCTTTTTTGGGGGGCTGTTGGGTTAACTGGTGGAGGAGCTTTTTCCACAAGAACGGTCACAGTAGGTTGGCAGAGAGGACACAGAGTCACTTCTTAATTCCCATTTACAATAATAAGTCAATCCCTTCAAAATTCATACTTAGGCTCCAGATTTTTCTTAGATTCCAGAATTATTTCCGAGCACCTGATTGTGGTACTGCACAAAGACAGGAGGATTTGCTGTTCTCAGACATCCCCTTGCTGAGACATTTACCTTCATTAAACTAAATCTGCTTCTCAGCACCCCCCTTCTCCCCTCCTCCCTCTCCAACACTCCCTTGCACACAAGCTGTTTGTCTGCGTGCATTGCTTCCAAACACATTGTGCAGAGTATCCATCTGCCAACACAGACAGAAAGATGACACTTCAATCACACAGTGCAAATCCATGTCTGGTCACATGTCTTGCCACCCAGCACGCATTTGACAAATGGTAACATGCAGGAAGAGGCCAACTTCAACATCAACCCAAAGCAGTACAGCATGTTCACAGCTTGATAGCGTGGCAGCTAAATTCAGAATAAAACAACTTTAGGAACATTTCCACTGTATTAGATTCAAACTATCAACCACAGTATCATTTTTCTTTGAAGGTGGGGTCAGTGATTGTGGAAAAAGATAGCTGATTGTTCAGTCCTGGGAGCACGAACTCCACCTGTTGTGTTGTGTGGCTCGCTCCAAACCACTTTGTTTGTTTCCTATTTACCGTAACCCAAAGTGTCGGTTTGACGACCTGGGAATGAGACACAACAGTCAACTATCTTTCTCTAGAATGACTCCAGATCCGTATCTATTCAGTCTTAAATTTGCTTCTTGGTGCCACATCCATCCGTCTGGATGTACTACTTTTTTTTCCAAACTTAACAAAGTATTCAGCCAAATCCAGCCAGGTGTGACTATGGCCCATACATTTTTGCTAGATTTGGCCAGGTTTTGTGGGCTGCAGAGCTGGGCCTAATGTGTATGAGCATCAGAATAGTATAGAATAGTAGGTTTTCACATTCAAGGAGTTTGCCTTGGTATATATAATTAAACACAGCATGTGAATATAAATTAAGAAAAACAAGGACTGCAAGTAAAGAAGCATACATTTTTATTGTCATTGTTATTTTAAATGGAAACTGTACAGTTTTGTGCACAAATATGGAAGATTTTGTCCAGGGAATGTGCAAAAGATCGCAGTATTAAGTAGAAAGACTATTTTCAATGTGCAAAAATAACTTAAGTCTGTAATGCTAATATAACATGGGTGGCTGGGTGTAAGAGTCAGGGTCCCGGACTTTGAGGGGTCAGCCACAATCTTACCTTAGCTCCTGGAGGGATCGCAGATTGCAGCTAATCACCTTCTCAGTAGAGCAGATTATATGGTCCATTCTGCCCTTGTCCTTGGCAGTGGCAGCAGAACCCTTTTAGTAGCACTTGAAGTAGCTTTCAGCCACAGTTGCCCCCTATAATCAGATGAGTGTACTTTGGATATTTCTGATTCATCACTGATTCAGATTTCCTGGATCTTGACAGCTGATGGGTGGCAGATGGTTTTGGCTACTTTCGCATGAGCTCTTTCAGTTGCGGTTTATGCAAATGATGTGACAGCATTACTTATAACTCATTATTTCAATGTGTTCATCAAAACACTGACTATCTCAAGGAATTGGCCAACTCCAACACTACATTTGTAGTGCCGTTTGGAGTGTGTGGTTGCGTTATGCCAGACATGCAAAACACCTGAAAGACAGACTGGTAGCACATGAATATGCAATTAGAACTCCAAAACCACAATTATCACCTGGGACAGCACTTTAGAGATGCAGGCCACAAGGACCCACACTCACTGAAAGTTCATTTTTGAAGTAATCCCCCAACAGGACTGGGGATGGGAGGTTGGTGGTAGGGTTGGTGGTTGACAGACCTGCCCCTGGCAGGAGACCTTTTGCATTGAATCCCTCATATCTGGATCAGGAAGTTGACTTTTCTTTCTTTTCTTTTCACATTGTAAGAACTGTGCCTATTCACATTTTTGCATAAAGTTAAATAAGAAGATAGATACCTCTTGCACGTTAATTTGTTTAATCTATATACAGAAATGTAAAAGTTATTAATTGGCAAACAACAACAGGGCGCAGTGGCTTGTTACCAAGAACTAGTTACATAACTTATAAACCCATAAATTGTCATTTACAGATATGTTTGGATTGAGCCGGCTAACTGTTTTCTGCTGCTTCCAGTCTCAGTGCTAAATTAAGCTAATCATCTTACTGTAGCTCCACACTAACATACAGATATGAGATTGATATCAATCTTTTCATTTAAGTCTCAGCAGAAGAATTTTCAGAAATGTGAAATTATTCCCTTTTAAAAAAACGCAAAAAATGCTACATCAAATAGTAAACATTTTGAATCATCTGTGCTGCTGGAGAACCATTAGGTTGTTTATAAATTGGAATAATTTTAATTTCAGTCAGCCAACTCACGTTTGATATGTTTATTAAAGCAGTATAGCATATTTAGATTTTGGCGTCTAGGCTCCGACCTCATCACTCCCCGCAGATATGTTTACATAGAGATATTGGGGAGTGATAATAT
>NW_023339740.1:864238-865996 GCF_004916995.1 Morone saxatilis | reverse complement strand
GCCATCACTGTGTGAATGTGTGTGAAAGGGTGAATGTGGCACGTAGTGTAAAAGTGCTTTGAGTGGTCGGAAGACTAGAAAAGGCGTTTACCATTTACCAAATTATTCAGTGTACCAAACCTTCTGTTTTCCACGATACCTTAATTTTACATTCCTGTATGCTTAGTATGACAACCTTGAATAATATAAAAACATCATATTGAACGTTTAAACTATGTTTTGTATGTTGGCAACTGGTGCAACATACAAAAATCAAATTATTATGTGTATTAATATGAAATATAATATATAAAATATCAGAATCTTATCGTATATAGCTCTGTCAATGGGTTTTTAAAGACATCTTGCAAAAGATGGGCCATAAGCTAATGCAGTTTGGGGGGCCTTGGCATAGAAAAAATTGTTTATTATCTCCGCCAGCCATAAGGTCAGCCTTTGTTTTTTTGCGTATGTCTGTCTAATCGCGTATATTACTGGGCACATCAACCTAATATTTTTTGTGCACATTTATGACTGTATTATCAAGAATCTCTTGTGGTTGCAGTGATTCACGATGTTTGAACAACTTATTTTATTATATTATTACATTCCGCCATTGACTGCTGACTAACTCCTCTCAATTGGCCGGCATGGGTTGCAGATTTGCATGCCAAGGTAATGCTCGCTAGACGCACTGCCTGCCCTGCACTCCCCATTCAGCACCTACATGCACACAGATGCACCTGTTGGAGGTCTGCACTCTACAGAGTGCACTCTTCTACTTGAATAAGTTCTTCATATGTTGGGATTAATATTCATGTATTTCCAGTATTCTCCTTTGAATTCTATGTTTTTATGTAAAGTCTGTTTTTGCTGCAGCAGTGACCCAGTTTCCTCTTGGGGATCATTAAAATTTAATCTTAAATCATTTTGTATTTCAATTAGATGTCTGCATTGCATTCTCATACTGTGTATTTTTTGCAGTGAGCTATGAGGCTTACTGCTGTATGTTGGATGCAAAAATCACCAACTGACAGTCACCACAGTATGTGAGTTCTGCTTGGCCCTGACTCTTTTTTTCTTTACTCCTCTCTCTACATTCCTGTGTCTCTGCCATGCTCGTTCTGCCCGCCGGCGCCAGTTGGAGTCTTTCTATTCGATCTTCACCACAGAGCAGCAGGACCATGTTAAGTCGGTGGAGTATCTGCGCAGCAACTTCAGGCCCATCCAGAGCTTGGACAACCGCCATGTCTACAAGTCAGCAGTGAAAGACGCCTGGCTGCCTGACCTGACTGACAGTGGAAGCGGGCCATATGGCACAGAGGCTTCCAAAGGTAGGAGCACTGGGACTTGTTTCAGTTATACACTCACTTCTTCCTCATCACCATAGCCTAATTAATAAAGAAACCAGTGTATATACAGAACCCCTTTGACCCAATCAAACCAGGGCACCAAAACTCACCTAAAATATCTGCAATTGCACTTGTGTAATTGTTTAGGTAATTTTAGGTAATTTTTAGGTTTAACTCTTCAAACTTCACACCGATGCCACAAGCCACCACAAAATAAGGAAACACTCGTCAAAGTAAGAGCCTTGAAAATCTGAAATGTTGCTGCTTCTTTAATTAGCTCTGATCAATGAATCATTCAATTATGATGATGATAATGTTTAAGTGCTGAATTTAAGGAAATATAAGCTAAATTATATGCACTCAATCAGAAATGTAGATGTATTTGATATTTTAGTTATAAAAGAAGGAATGGTAAATGGACCTGTAC
>NW_023339740.1:860734-864201 GCF_004916995.1 Morone saxatilis | reverse complement strand
TTACACTACGTGCCACATTCAGCCTTTCACACACATTCACACAGTGATGGCAGAAACTAACTCATTCATACACATTCATACACCGATGGACAGCAACGGGAGCAATTTGGGGTTCAGTATAGCAATGTACAGCCGCCCAAACAGTATCTTGCTCAAGGATAGTTCGACATGTAGTGGCAGGAGCCGGGGATCAAACCAACAACCTTCCAATTACAGGATGACCCGTTTTTCCTCTTAGCCACAGCCGCCCGAACAGAGGCATCAAGGTTCATTTTTTACTTTTTCATAGACTACATTGCTATTTTTGAGACTACAAACCATTCACTTTATTCCTATTATGTTTGAGTGGAATATAACTTCAAGATAATCTTAGTGCCATGTCTCTTTCTACCCACTGATCTATATAGAATCCATAAAGTTACCCTTCTTTTCTCCCTGAACTGGAACATTTCTTAATATTAATAAATGAGGGATATTCTGAGCTAGCTCTCTGTCATTTCACCAGTGAGCTGGGTAACTCCCCTAGCATAAGGCAGTGGGAGGCACACCAGCCGTCCTCCCACTCCTGCCTCATTACCACTCAAACAACACCACACATTGGGCAGTGTGTGCGTGTGTGTGTGTGCACACATTTCTCTGTGCAAGTGTTCGTGGTCTGGCATCTGTGCTGTGTCAACTGTCCTAGCAGGATTCGTCCCCTCCCTTACTTCACACACACTTCCATATGGTCGACTAGGAGAGAGGTACATCACCTAGATGTACACACGCAAACACATACACACAGCCACTCACACACATAGTATATGTGCATGTGTCCTGGCACAGCGCGCTGCATGCTTGTGCAGTGTGTCCTTGAGCGCTGCAATGGGACATGTTTGCAGTAAGCAGATCTATAAGGCTGGCAGAGAAAATGCAAAAGAGGAGGAGTAGGAAGGACGGCTGTGAAAAAAAGGCAGAGAGACATACAGACCACATGCCTCCTACACACCCTCTGCAACATGCTACCATAGCTACAGCTGAGTGGGCTAAGGATGGAAATCTGTGCATGTATGTGAGTGTTCACATGGCCTATAACCCCTCTCTCTCCCTCATCTGACCACAAACAACATCCCTGTAGGATGAAAACCTCTACAAAACCCACTATACAGCAGCAGCTGAATTACATAAGTCATTTGGCTCTCTGAATGACTGGTCGCATTTAGTGAGGTTGAATGCCAGATAGATGCATGCATACAGAAAACAGATAGTAACAGTGTTTGGGTGTCGTTAAAGCAGACATTGTGGGAAATACGGTGTTTGGTGTTCTGAAGCAAATGAGAAGAGCAATTTCAGTTTCATCTCAGCTTTTCTTTCTTTCTTTGTTAGCATCCCCATGAGCATCAGTATAAGCATTGTGTGTCCAGTACAGAGAAAGGTCTGTTATGTGGATTCACCTACCTTAACGGACCAGTGTGTAAGATTTAGTGACTAGCGGCAGGCTAAATGAAACAGCCGCCTGTAATGACACCCACTTGTTACTCATAGTGGCCATGCCCCTAATTATGCACAACTTTGAGCCTGAATATAATTCGAACAGGTTAGTTGTATAAGAAATTCATCCCCTGTACAATGGAGAAATTAGCTATAGAGACCAAAAGTGTTTTTTGTACCACGCTGTAAACATGATTACTTCTTCTGTGGAGATTGGCATAGACGATTAGACATGTAGGTTACTGCACTGGATGGGCTACCACCTAGAACTGGGGTCTGCTCGAGACTTCTGACTCTTAAAAGGACATAAATCCTTGCCACTGTCCCCAAGTGCTTGCTAATTGTGGGAACTGCTGGCTCTCTGTAAACAATATTATAAAGTGTACAGTTTAGACCTGCTTTATGTGAAAAGTGTCCTGAGATAACAATGTTGACTACCCAAGATGAATACCCAAAGGTCAAATTTCATTTTTCAATTTATTTTGGCCGTGTCAGATAAACATCCTAACATTTCTGCTGGACTGAATGTTTTGAGTTTTCCAAATATGGAAACAAAGACTCTATGTATATAATCTGTAACTTCAGTTAGAACTTTGCAATTGTACAAGATTTACTATTCCTCTCATTTTCAGTCATTGTTCACTGGTCAAAGAAAAAGACTACCATTTTCTCTCCTGCTCTGGTGAAGGCCACCAGGGCTGTTCAAATAAAACTGAATTGAACCAAGAACGGTTCTGAGAGTCATGTAAATTTTATTAGATTCTTAGTTCAGTCTATACTAGTAATATAATTGTTAGTGAAAGTCAAGGTGAAAAAGGTGAAAGGTGCAATGAGAGGGTTTAGTTGTGATTTAAAACAAGAAACAACAAAACCCAGATTCCCAAGCTGACAAAAGGTGTCAAAGGCATTTTCCAAGGTGTCAGGTGATTTGACTGTTGTTCACATAGAGTCTTAGAGTGTCTATGCTTCCTATTTGGAGACATTCTCTTACCCTTGACTCAAAACCGCTTTTGCAAAGAGCTGAACAGCCTAAAAGCATAAGCAAAGATGAACTCTGCCCCTTCTCAAGTTCCTGAATTACTGACTGTCTTGCTATATCAGGAGCTTTTCCAGTACATGGCATGGGCAGGGAGAAATCAAAACATAAAATCTATATTACCACATCTAATGCACTATGAATATTATAATAACTTTGCATGCACAAGTATCTATTGACATGTCACATGTAGGCCTATTTGCATTTCCAAGTATCTTAAGTGCTGATGTTGAAATAACAAGTCAGTAAAGTCAGCTAAGTGAAATAAATAAATTATACATCATCATAAATTATATAAATCATTTTGCACAACCTCTAATGGAGCCAAAAATAAGCAGAGGAGCAGCACAAGATATGTTTATTGATCTTAGACAACATGTCAAGTAACAGTTAACTTCATAATGTGCTTGCACTTACACTTTATGGCACATTACATTTATAGTGTTTATGAGAAGTGACACAATGCTTCAGTAAGCATTATGTGTTCTTCTGGGCACAGTCATAAAGCTTCATGGATGCCCTTATACAAAAATGCAGTGGTTCAAATTGGGGTCCTGGGTCCAACAGGGGGTCCTTGAGTGGGTTCTATGGGGTCCCCAGAGAAAGGAGAGATGGAATATTTTAACTTTTATTTCAGTTTTGGAAGTTGAAACAACAAGGGAAGAATAGGTTCATCAGCCATAACTTTATGACCACTGACAGGCGAAGAACAAGAACTAACACTGATTATCTGCTTATCATGGCATCTGTCAGTGGGTGGGATATATTAGACAGCAAGTGTTAGAAGCAGGAAAAATGGGCAGCGTGAGGATTTGAGCGACTTTGACAATTAAGGGCCACGTTGTGATGGCTAGATGACTGGGTCAGAGCATCTCCAAAACTGCAGCTCTTGTGGGGTGTTCCCGGTCTGCAGTGGTCAGTACCTATCAAAAGTGGTCCAAGGAAGGAAAAGAACTGGAGA
>NW_023339740.1:854749-860634 GCF_004916995.1 Morone saxatilis | reverse complement strand
GTGAGGATTTGAGCGACTTTGAAAAATTAAGGGCCCACGTTGTGATGGCTAGCATGACTGGGTCAGAGCATCTCCAAAACTGCCAGCCTCTTGTGGGGTGTTCCTGGTCGCAGTTGTCCAGTACCCATCAAAAGTGGTCTAAAGGTGGTGAAACCCCGGAGACAGGGTTCATGGTGCCAAAAGCTCCATTGATGCACGTGGGGAGTGAAAGGCTTGCCCGTGTGGTCTGATCCAACAGACGAGCTACTGTAGCTCAACTGCTGAAACAGTTAATGCTGGTTCTGTAGAAAGGTGTCAGAACACAAGTGCATCACAGTTTAGTTGGTATGGGGCCTGCAGAACATTATGACCACCAGGGTGCCCAGGTGCTCACAATGTTATGGCTAATCGGTGTTTGTCCATTGGAATGGACGGGGGAGCTGAACGGGTTAAAGGAATATTTTGGTAATAAGTTTATTGCAAATTCCAAACTTTCTGTAAAACATAAATATATAGCTAAAACAGCATCAAGCCCAGTTTAGCTGGTATAAGGCAATATAGCATTCTTTATTTTAATATACATATAAAATACAAGAAGTAATCTGCCATCAGCTGTGTGTATTCTTCTTCAATTCTTTTTCAGTAATAAATGAGAGAAATATTTATATGTAATTTAAGTTTCAAACATTTGATATTAGCTCATTTGCGTAGGTAAAAATGATCCTTTTCTAAAACAAGAAGTGACACTAAATTGCAATCTGAGTGTACTTAACCTTCACTTCTGTACACACTTTTATGTTGTTTGAGGTCAAGGTTAAGATGTCCAGAGCCGAAAGATTTCTCTGCATAATATCTAGACACAGTTTTACAAAAAGACACAAGTATTAAGTAGCTTGAGCAACACAAGTGCCGGTCCAAGTGCTACTCAATTTACAGTCCTTCATGCCTATTATAAAAAGCATGACACTCAGTGTTGTAAATGCACAGCACACACACGAGCTGTTAGTACTGCAGAGGCAAACTTCACACGAAGAAGCATTTAAATTTTTCACATCAGAAGATGTTTTCCTTCCTCGTAAAAGTGACACAAACTCATGCATTATGATTTATTTGGATTAGTATTTTGATTAGTAGGCTGTTGCCATGGAGTCAGAATTGGGGGGACCAAATCTGCCGGGTGTCTGACATTGACATTGATTGTATCTACCCACAGAAGCAACAGTTTCTGCTGGGGTAAGGCAGCACCACTTGGACAAACAGCAGTACGCTGTACTAGAACTAGTAGCAATGATAATGGCAATTTGTTAAATAATAACACTTTTTTAATGATTAATTCCGATGGTGGTGCGTAGTTGCTTGTCATAGCATACTTTTTTTTTAAATGCACTTCTTTCCAAAGGTTGGGGGTCATCTGCTTTTCTTTTTTCCTTTAATAAAGTCTATTTTACAAAGATAAAACACTACAATTCAGCCACCAAATGTATTATTTACATTTTAAATAGTTAAGTAGTATTGGTCCCAAATAGAATAATTAAATGATTAAAAGTTCCATGTTGTAACCATTTTTTCCCCAAATACCCTTCCACTGAGAATTAGTTTCCCAGTCCAGAAAACTGCAACTCGGTTTTAAATACTCAGGGAACCTGTTTTTCTTTAGACCCTCTGCAGTCTACTCATAGGCGTCTTCAACCAACAGGGAACTGAACACCAGCACTAAGAGTTTTGGCTGCTCATTAACAGTGTCAAGAAGGATTTGGCACCAGCACTTTTATTGTTGGTGCATGTTAACAGAAGTGAATCCTGTATAGTACTGTGGCTGAGTTTCCACCCAATCCCTCCTGGTGCAAAACCCGGCAGACTGACCCGCAATCAAGACCTGGTCATCAATCAACTGTGGTCAACATGCTGCAGGGCCAAAGATGTCCTTTCCTCCTCTAAATGGCATCTTAGAGAGTTATGAGAGAGAGTGAGAGAGGGAGAGATGAGGAGAGAGAACAGGACGAAGAGATGGTATAGAGAAGACAAAGAATACGGAGATTTACTGACGTAAAGAAGGGACTTTTTTGGAGGATTAGGATTTGAGATTTGGAGTTAGATGGGGTTGGTTTTTCCTACCTGTGTCAGAAACACGCGTCACACTATCGCGCATGTTTCTTCGAGTTTGTAGATGATTGGGCCAAAACATAGTTCTTATCTACTCAACGTCGCAAAATATCCAAATCCTCTGCAATCCTTTGTAAAATGTGTGTGTGTGCACGTGCATTTGATGGCCCGCTTATCTTTGATGAAAGCCTTAAGAGGGTCTTTTCATCACCCTGCCAGACACACATTGGCTACAAAACCCTTTCAGTTACACACAGGGAATATGAGAACAATGTTACAAAAACGAAGTGCATTCACAAAGACACACATACAATAACACACACATAAACATTAAATACACATAAATATACCTAATCCTGACACAGAGGTGAAAGGACCATGTGAGCTACAGCTTTACCCAAGGATTTTATCCTGATTGTATCGCAATTCAACCAACAGGTCCACTGATTTTAACACAAGCAATGCATCTCAGATTGACACAATAACGCTTTCTAGTAGATTACTGAATCTTAAATGAACCCGATATCTCACCCTGTTTAAGATAAAACATTTATTTAAATGGCTTCATAACATAAACATTATTTGATATGATTTCCTCAATAACTGTTACTTGTTGAGGCTGTGGTAGGTAACGAGAAGAGGAAAGTTAGCTGATTGTCTTATTCTCAGGTCCCAAAGCAATGAACTCTTTTTCTTGGCCCATTGGTTGTTTTCATTCAGCCGCTGTGGATTCTTACAATGCCATTAGGAGCACTAGTAGTAGCCAGAGGAACCAGATTTTTTCACAGATTTTTTTCTCATCTACTACTGTCAGGATATAGTGAAAGTTTCAGAAAATATGACAAAATGTTTTCTCATAACTACTGCAGCTTTAAATACACTAATACATAAATAATTCCACTAAAAGGTCCAGCATGTTTTGACCAGCTTTGCACAAAAATCAGGGGAAAATGGCAATAGCTAAAAAATGCAACAACTCCAAAGGTGTCTTAAACGTTGAGACGTCAAACTTGGAATAAAACTTGAGGGAGCGTACACCAAAAAAGCCTTCCTTGTTTTTTGTGGGCATTTCCAGCCAAATCAGTTAGGAGCATGTGTGGGACTTTAATCATAAGGCTCCTCTAGACTGTCCAAATATTACTATACTGAACAGATTGAATTCTAATTATATAATTCTCAGAAAAATGTATTCATCGTTTTACAGCCACTTGTTTTCCAGTGCGTGGAAGTTACCATACCCTGCTGGAAGTTACCATACCCTGCTGCCCAGCCCCTGGGGCCTTTTTAATAATACACAAGTATGGGTTAAGAAAAAGCATGATGGTTCATTCTGCTTCTAAGGCCAATGGCTGTTGACATGTTGATTGACAGTGAGACAGACCAATTGGTTCATGTGCAAACCTCAACAACAGTGGGCAGGACCCCCAGATTCTGCTGGTCACAGTTTTACACCTAAATTATTTTTTTTAAATAATTTGTAAATGTGCATGCTTTTAGGGCTGCAGTTGTGGTGGTATTAATGTTAAACTTGTCACACACGCACATATAAACACACACAAAGGGCATGGCTGACTGGGCTCAGGTTAATATAATCTGTTAAATACGTTTTCCCTGCATAGAGGTCATTCACTGCTAAACTTCCAAAATGACATCTGTGTGTGCGCGTGTGTGTTCTACTTTGGGAGTGTGTGTGCTTTTGTGTGTGTGTGACTAATGGCTTTAGTAATGCTAAGCCACATGGGGCGCGACTGCAGGTTATGAATAGAAAAACTCCAGCACAGCTCTTTATGAGCAAGCTAATCAATTCGGTTCCACCAGGCACGTGAGCCCTATTCTCAATCAACCCGTGTTCATCATCGAATTACCTGATGCATTTGCATAATATGATACAGTGTTTGGAATAATCATTATATGCATTGTTCGATGGTAATACGCTACTCCCTCTTTTCCAGCAGTGAGTAGTGCGACAAATTGCTGCTTAACAGTAACACTACAGACACCTTGACCAAAGTATGTCAACACCTGAACATTCCTCACATATGCAATCATTAAATGTATCACTCCATCATTAATCTGCTGCTCTAACAACCTCCACTCTTGTTTGAAAGCTTTCCACCTGATGTTGGACCTGGCTGCAGGGGTCGGCTCCCATGCAGCCACAAGAGCATTAGTGAGGTCAAACACGGATGTGGGTGACAAGATCTGGCTCGCAATCAGCATTGCAGTTCATCCCAAAGGTGCTGGATGGAGTTGAGGTCAGGGCTCTGTGCAGGGCAGTCAAGTTTTTCCACAGCAAACCTGACACCTTTGCATGGGGGCATTGTCATGTTGAAAGAGGAACAGTCTTCCCAAAACTGTTGCCACAAAGGGCCTAGCCCAAACCATGAAAAAACAGCCCTGAGACCACTTTTGGCCGTATAGCTACTATAAAAAAAGAGAGATGTTGTTCCTGATGTTATGTTTCTGAATATTTTAGGTCACAGAAAAGGAAAATTATCCAGTATTTCATGAGATAAATACAAGGGACGTGTATATCTCCATCTTGATGCATTACCATCAATCTATCCATTAAAGATAAATTTGTAGCAACTACCAATGCTGTATGATATGGGTCACCACTATTAATGAAGGATATGACGCTATGCAATTCAATATGGTACAGATAGTTTGATTTTATTCCTTTGGTTCTTCTTAAGCTGCTTTAGAAACAGTTTAGAGAGGAGGGATTAATCTTCTTATATAATTATTGGTCACATTTCTAAATGCATAGGGCCTATAATAATTATATATAAACAAATTAGATTTTACAGATGTTGATCTTTGCATTGTCCCTAACTTTATCCGATTCACCGATGCTACTTAGTCAGTCTTACTGTTCCTTATAATGTACATTTCCATACCACTAATTCCATCAGTGCAACAGAGTCATGTCATACTCTGCTGCTTAGATCTCTTTTTAATACACAAACTGTTACAATCTCTAATTAATTCAGGTCACTTCTACTTTGCCTTTTTTTATGTTTTGATGTTAAAGTCACCATCAGAGAAACTTTCATCTGGAGGCTTGAAGGCTTTTAGTGTGAAACATCTGTACAGGAAGTGTCGAGTTTGACTGTCAGTATACTGACAACAATTGCAAAATAGCTAGATAGCTAGATAGATAGATAGATAGATAGATAGATAGATAGATAGATAGATATAGTAAGTGTTTTGGAGACAAAGAGGGCGGAAAGAGATGGAGAGGAATGAAGGAAGAAAGCAAGAAACAGATGGGCAGAGCGTGTAATTGTTTACTTGATTGTTTATGACTGCAACACACAAAGTCCAAATTGTTACCTGATCCACATCTAACCCCACTCCCCCTCTTCCTCCGTCTCCCCTTGTTCCTGGAAGGTTCACAGGCGAGTCAGTGACGTGGCCAAGTCGGTTTAAAAAGGTCTGCAGTTGTCCAATTGCAGTTTCCTTTTGGGTCTGGGTGATGTTAGCCAGGTCGAGTTGATAGAAGATCTAGAGACAAGCAGTACCTAATCCATGTTAGATCACAGTCCTGACCAGAATGTGTTTGATTGTTCAGTGAAATATAGGCTGACTGCTTTGTTGCGTCACAGCCATCAATAACAACCAGGAAGGTAACAAAAGTTCCTAGAGATTTCATGTACTCGCACAAGAACACACGCGGCCTTGTTTAGTCTGAGCTTTGACATGTAAAGAAGTGGTGGCCGGTCACAGAAACCTCCCTGGTTGTCCATGTGTGTACCAGCTGTGGAAACCGGTGACCACACGTCTCTGACACACACACACAC
>NW_023339740.1:842039-854649 GCF_004916995.1 Morone saxatilis | reverse complement strand
TAATATTTATAATAATATAATATATAATAATATAATAATAATGTGTATATATGGAAGGAAAAGCTGTAGATAATTAGGGAATGAAGACAGTTCTATTAGAAAAGATTGCATGACTGTTGTTATACTGATGGAGTTTGTCTGTATAAATTTGGATTACACTGAATTTATCAAAAAATCAGGTAAACGTGCAGGAAGTTCGCATTGGTTTTGCACAAACAGCATCAGATGTTCAGAACAGATCAGAAAACAGGAAGGCATATGCGACATACACGGGCAAAATGAGAAACCTGTTTCATATAAAGGCCTGATCCCCGGCCACTATTTGAGAATTTACACTCCTAATTATAAAATATTCAATATGTGGAATCAAATACTCCATCAATAGTCGGCCCAAGCTCAGAAGAACATCTCACTGGTCAAACGGAGACATCTAGTGGTCAGCAGCCGCTGGTGCGGGGCTGCTCCTATCTGCATGAATGGAGGGTTAGTATGCAAGAGTGTGTGTTGTTAAATTCATAATAAAATACACAATGTTTATGTGTTTGCCTTCATATCTCCAACCGCCAGATATTTGAAGGCAGAGCAGGTTGGCTGCATTTTGCCCGAAGGTGACTATATATGAACTTGTGTTATTGGACCCTTTAGACAAAACCTATGTGTGTGTGTGTGTGTGTGTGTGTGTGTGTGTCTGGATCACTCAGAGTGTCACAGCAATATTAATAACACATCATGAATACAACTCACGCACACACAACACTCACTATCTCTCTCTCTCTTTCTCTGTCTGGGTGTATTTGGAAGATAAACTGAGCCGATGCATTCTGTCATTAAATTATCTCTCTTTGTCTCTTTCTCCCTTTAAATCTCATTTATTCCTTTTTTCTTGCACATCCTTCGTTTTTCTTGTATGATCACTCCTTTTATTTCTTATTTTCCTGTCCATTCTTTCATCCATGCCTTTCTCCCTTTCTCATCCCTCCTTTCGTCATCTGACTTTACCTCTCTCTCTCCATCCTTCGGTTCACTGGTTTTCTTTAATTCCACACTTCCATTTTAAATGTCTTCCTTACTACTTTCTTTCCTTTCTGACTGTCTCCTTCTCTCTATTCCTTTTCGTCTTCTGCTTTCAACCCCCCTTCAATCCTATATCATTTTCCTTTCTTTCCTCCTTCCTTTCCTCTGTCCTTCCTTTGACTGTCCTTTTTCATCTCCATCCTTTCCACTTTTTTAACCCCTATTTTCTCTTCTATACCTTTATTTTACATTCTTATCTCCCTTTTCTATTTTTCCATGTCTTCCCTTCCTCTCCCCTCTGTTCTGTCCTTGTCGCCCCTCCATCCTTCCTTTCTTTCTTCCATTCTTGCCTCCATCCTCCACCCAGTCTGCAGCAGTGCTCCCATCAACATGAAGGTGCAGCACGTGAACAGCAGCGCTCTAGTGGTGCGATGGGCTCGTCCTGAGATCACCTACCACCCGCCCATCCTCCACTTCCTGGTGTCCTACAGCTGGACGGCCCATGACGACAGCTACGAGGAGACGCACCTTACCGACGCCAAACACAAACTGGTAAGACTGAGAGGGACTGGAGCCTGTGGTGGGAGGGTTATAGGCTAATACAGTGGGTTGACACAGATAATTATTCCACAAAACCTGCTGAACTCCCAAGTTATCGAATGTTGCAGCCACATCAGTACCCCCCACTTCAAAATAAGATGCTATAGGTATTATAAGTATTTCTTTAAAGTAACATATGTAAATTAACTTCACTCGTCAGGTCTATAACATCGCTAACAATCCTAATTCTAACGAAGTAGTTTTCGTGCCTAAGCTTAACCAAACTGTAATGTTTTAACCACTGACAGTGGTGTGACTGGCATGGCCCAAATGGAGCACTGACTTATGCAGCCGTGGTGGAAAAATGTAGACATCAGAATACCACTGATTTACCAATTCTGTTCCATTGAAGTGCTGAGAGACTCTGAAATGCAAGATATATGTGAGAGTTTGCTGCTGAACACTGTTGTCAATCAATCTTTGTTGTGAGGGAATCAAACAATTAACAAACATGAACGCTATATGCAAATGATACACACATTAAAATGCTGCTGTGATACTGTGATTCTGCGTTATTGTAATAGCTGATTGGAGAACAGTGACTGTAATCCATCATTATCTGATCCTGTCTCCAACAGTAATCACTCCTGATTACTAAAACCTAAAATATTTTTATGTACAGTCAGGTAAGGAGGTGGTCTTCACTGTAAATATAAAAAACACACCTTTAAAGAATTAAAGACGTGTTAATTTTATCAATACTAATCAAAGCCACCATTTTTTAATAGCCTTAACTAAGTGTTGTAGCAACCTAAACCAGACCAGTGTGAGCTTCAACGCAAAGCATCGATGTGTTAGGTAAACTGTAGACCAAGAGTTCCCAGACTTTTTCCCCTGAAAGTCCAAAACTGAAACTTAATGGTGGCCCTACACCTACTGCATTGTATTGTTACAAAGATGCAAAATGGTTTGCCTTGACTGACTTCCTGCGCAAAGTGTCAAGTGTATGCTCTGATGATGATATAAATATAATTAAAGCTGCAAGCAGCGATGAACGTGCCCTCGCACACGTCACGTGCCAGCGTAACACATGGAGACCACAACATGAAAATTTCACATAAATCAGATCAAAATCGCCATGCAGTGCTTACTTCCTGTTGCCAGTAGGTGGCGCTATCACTATATCTGAATATTGTCATGTAGACGTGTTCAGGGCGGGACTTTTATCAAATGTAAAGTTTCGTTGAGATCGGATCATGTACACTGAAGACGCCACGCCATGGGCACGCCGTTCGACGGAATGTTGTAAATAGCACAACTTTTAATCATGAATGTCTTTAGATTACGCTGATTAAATTTGACAATCCGATAAATTCCCTAGGAGGAGTTCGTTCAAATACAACGTGTGCAAATCGCCGAAAATGACCACGAAATTCAAAATGGCCGACTTCCTGTTGTGTTTGGGTTATGGGTCCAAGAGGCTTTTTTGCTTGTCCCATCATGATACACATGCATACCAATTTTCGTACATGTCGGTCCATTACGTGTCCCTTGGGGGCTATT
This sequence comes from Morone saxatilis, assembly GCF_004916995.1. Lineage (NCBI taxonomy): Eukaryota > Metazoa > Chordata > Actinopteri > Moronidae > Morone > Morone saxatilis. The sequence continues at coordinate 851,532 of NW_023339740.1, read as the reverse complement.
CTGGGGTGCGTGGCTAAAGCCATTTTGCAAAACGCCATGCTACCAGAAACAAGAAATACCTTTAGCACTTCGCCACACCTGAATTTTGTGCAAAGTTTCACAAGTTTCGGGCATGTTTAGCCCGTCCCAAAGTGGTTTAAATGTTAAACAGAAAAAGCGGATTTTTCCGCCGCGTCGCATGCAACAAAGTTCCACGCAAATTCTTAACATTATTCGGCATCAATCCTAAGGAACTTCTGACAGAATTTCACTGGATCTGGTCAATCTGCTGGAAAGATATACATGAAAGTATAAAAATGACAATTTCCTTTCACACTAAGGTGGCGCTCTCACTATCAGTGATATAAATGATATAGAAGTGTTCAGGCCGGGGCTCTTATCAGACAAGTGAAGTTTGGAGCCGATTGGACCAATGTACACTTCAAGTTCTTGGCGGTAACATAAAATTTGACGCCACCGCCACGGACACGCCTCTTTGTACAAAAACTCACATAATCAATGAAATATCATCAAACAACATGTTTTCATTTTCTGACTAAATTTCAAGAGTAGACCTTGAATCATCCGGCTAGGAGTAGAACATGGAAGTATAAAAGAATGACATTTCCTTTTACACTAGGTGGCGCTCTCCACTAATTACTGCGTTCACATAGGACTGTTATGGCGCGACTCTTCATCCAGACATGTGAAAGTTTCGTTGAATCGGATCCATGGTACGCAGAAGTTATTACAACTCCCTCTTTCATGGCGGAGGTCTTGAAATTCCAAAGCCCAGCGTTTCATGAGTTTTCGAGCATGTTGCGACCTCCAAATATGCAGTCGTTTGGAGGAAAAATAAGGAATTCCTTCAATTACAAAGGGCCTTCGCACGGTCAGCTTGCTCGGCCCTCAATTATAAAGTATTCAAATGACCATGTACTTGTATAGCGCCTTTCTAGTCTTCGACCACTCAAAGTGCCTTTTACACTACGGCCATAATTCACGCCTTTCCACACACATTCACTCAGTGGATGGCAAAGCCCCATCCCGAACAGAACTAACTCATTCATAACACATTCAAATTCGGTTAAGTATCTTGCTTCAAAGAATACTTCGACATGTGACAGGAGGAAGTCCAGGGGATCGAACCGACAAACCCTTCCGATTAGTGGACACCCAACAGATGTTATTGTTGTTAACAGGACCCTATCCTAATGGGTGGCCGTTAGGGATACTTCATTTTTAAAGAGCATTTTTACCTCACAAGAAATACACCAAACTATCATTTTTGAATTCCTTTTTAATTGTTCACTGTTAGAAACATCTGGCGGGCAAAATCAATCAAGATCAACGAGACTGTATATAATAGAAACCGTAAATAACCTCAGACACATCCCTGATGAAGGTAACATAGCCATAAACATTTGGTGAATAAACTGTGGTCTGGTCACATTGGACAAAGCCCCCTGACCACCTCCTCCCCATGGCTACTGTGTAGTATGAGAACATCACATTTCCTAGATTGTACAAGTCATTGCCAGTAATCCGAGTCCAGGCCACGATTACATTTCCTCTAAATGATATTTAGTAAATCAAATTAGTTGGATAAAACATATTGTGAGGGAGATGGGGTTGCAGTCACAATAAGAGTGTCAGTTACCAAAAACTTCCATAAATTTAACATCAGTGAATAAAGTTAGTTTTCACACAGATAGGCTGAACTCAAATCCCCTTTAGCCAAGCAAAGATGCCAATAATCCACACACTGTGGCCCAAATAGGTCTGCATCCGCAACAATCTAATAACCCACATTCATAAAACTTTATCTTTGGTATAAACTGTGCAACCCAACAAGCGTCAGCTTTCATATTTGTAAAATATATCACTATGGGAAGACATTAATATGCTCAATGGCAGAAGTGCTGAAGTATGTCAAACTCTTAAAAAAATCCATGCATTTAAAAGCACATGCACACTCGTGACATTTTTTTCTACACCTGGGAGTATTCTAACATATGTGGAAATCACCAGCATGGACGAGATCTGCCTGACATCAAATATGTGTGTGTACATAATGAGCTCAGTGCGTCTTTGAATTAGCTTTTTACACACTTTCCTCTCCCCTCTCATTCCTCACACACATGCAGACACACACACATTTGCAGTCTTTCTCTGATGTGCTTCCTTGGCCTGGTTTGTGTGAGAAAAAGAAAAGGAAAATCCTGTTCAGACTTTTCTGACTCTTAGCTGTCGATAGCCATGTTTGCACTGCCATATATTCCGCTGAGATGCAGAAGAACAATGGATGCTTTCAGCTCTTCCCTACACATAGCTCAGATTTTATGTCCACCGCTGTGTTGTAGGCTTTGTGAGGAAGTCCAAGTGGGAAGTTGGTTTCAGTGGAGTTTGTTTCAGCTTCCAACCATGTCAGTCCTTGGCCTCTCTAACACTGAAATCAAGCAGCCATCACGGCTGAATAATGAATGAATTGTGAATAATGAATATTGAAGTCAGTGTTGGAATGTTTCATACTGCAGTTCCTGTACCACCCAGACATTGAAATTAACTGATAACAAAAGAAAAAAAAGAGACTGTTCCTTGAAATCCATAGATTTTGTAAAAAAAAAAAAATATATATATATATATATAAGCTAGGATTTAGATAATGGCTGGTCTCAAATAAAAGCCAGTAGACCTGCACTATTGTGGCATAATAGACTCAGGTCATGCACCAGTGGTACACTGTGGCCTTCTCTTTTTAACAAGAATACTTTGCTCCCTGAGTGTTTCTTCAGATTTTAGTCCTTGGTTGATTTGGTGATGTTGTGGTTACAGCATGTGGTTCAATACCAACACTCCCACAGTTACTACTGCTGCTACTTCAGGTTAGGATTTTTTAAAGCCACTCACAGAAGGGTTTTTCATTGCCCTAAACGGGGGGCACAAGACCTTCTTGATTTTAAGGGGTTTTAGAAAACTTCTTTTTAAAATATGGGCCTCTGTATAGCATTTCGTTTATTTCTGTGAATAAAACTGTTATATATTGAGCAACTTGTAATTATTCTTCCCCTCCAGTGGTTATACAGAGACACCTTTGTGGAGTGACTACTGTGAAAAATCCTAAAATTCTATGAAAAGGCATTCAGACAGTCAACAACATGATGCTTTAGTTTGTGTGTATCTTTCAAACTTAGTCTTTTTAGTACAAAATGTCCTCTTTCTGTTTCCCATGGCAGTGTTCCTTTCTGATCTGCAGCAGAAGGATTGTCCCTTGTATAGTCTTAAGTAGGTTTGTAAAACATTGCAAAAACTTTCATGTGACTACCAGGACAAAGATACCCACTCAGTTTGGCTTTCTCAGACTGCTGAAATAACCCATGATTGTATCTTGAATACAATGAATTCTGAAATGTATATTTGCACAGAGCAAGGAGTGAGGATTTTGTCCCACATTTCTTACAGTAAAGTCTCTCTGTGAAATCATCACTTGATGGTCGGGATGGGTGTGAGAGATGATAACATCACCCAATAACTCTCTTAATGTACATATGGCATGTGCGTGTTGTATTAAGTTCCTTTAAAACTCAACTTACCCTATAGATGTATCCCATTAAAAACAGAATGATTGATTATAGTTCCTGAATCGCAGGCAGAATGAGTTTGCATAAACATCTGCAACAGCAAATCAAACTAAACTGTAAACTGTTGGAAAAAAAAAAAAAGAACAAGGCAGCTTTATACATAAATATAATAAAATATGCTCACTAAACACGGACAATTAGAAATAAGAGCTGTCTCTAATAGTCTGTCTTAATTAAAAGTCTGGTTCTACCTTCAGTTGAGGTACAAAACAGCTTATGATTTTGTATAAATGATTATTTTAAATAATTGTTGTTCAAAAGTACAAGCTATTGTACTAAATAGTTACTTCTAATCCCTCACTACTGGTGTTTTTCATGTTGATATTTAGCAGTTTTTATACAAACATAGAGGACTTAAAATCCTGAATGGGTTAGATTCCAGGTTAGCCAACTGATGATCAGCCAATAATCAAAAGATCTCACCCACTCACGTAATAAAGTGTTACATATTTCCACCGTTGGCTACTTTCCTTTTTGATCCTCTTTGTCCTTGTTTGCTTTTTGCTTCCTCTGCCCTTCTTTTCTTTTGTTTTCATGGCTCCTACATCCTCGTCTTCCTTCTACATCTACGGTGGCCCTGAGGCTCACTGGAACTTAGGAAAACCCCTGCAAACGCACAAAACACAGCAAATGAAGAACACATCCTCAAAACATGTGCAGCATTTACAGCAATACAGAAAAGTCGGGGTCAACTCCACGACAGGGGACCAGTGGAAATGCCCCCCCTCTTCATTCACTGTGCACCCTCACTTGTATGAAAGCATGTCATGTTTTTTTATGTAAATGGAAATCCATCCACAAGTTAGAATGATGTGTAATGCTTTACAAGTTGAGCGAGAATTCAAGAATTGAAAACTAAAAGTCTGTCATAAGGTGTAGGCTAGTTTAAGCCATGGATTTTGAGAAAGTGGTTGACCGGCTCAACAGTAAGCGTTGACAATGACGATTTGACAATACTACCACTATGTGGTAGTATTTATAGGAAGGAAGTCTTCTGGAAAAGCGTTAGTAAATAAAAAAACGAATGTCACTACTTCACTACTTTGCAGACATCACACACGAAGGCAACATACAGGAAAAAAATATATAATAAAAAAGTGTGTTTTTCTTAACGCTGAAGCTGAGGTTATATGATGATAATGCAATCTACAGGCCTTCTGTCAGCACTAGTGGATAATAAAGTTTAATGTTTGTCACAAACAGCAAAACAACAATTACTGATAGAATTACATTTTTTTGCTCAGCAAGGTTCTGCGAGGCACATACAGTGGTTACTTTAAGCACAAAATTTAATTTAATTTTACCATCAAAACTTAATAGAACAGTAAAAGTACAGCTCATTTATTTATTACAAACGAGAATGAGCTAACAGGAGATCAACTCAATCAAATAATCAACTTAGATAACAATTGCAAATTTGCTTTGCATGTTCTGACTCACACTAACACATTAAGGTGCATTGCCAGGACTCGAGGTGGTAGCCCTACTACAGATCAACCATTAGCACTACATGTTTGGATCATTTTTTCCAAAATTAAACAAATTGAAATAAACGAAAAATAATAAAATAGAATGATGGCTTAATGACTTCTTAGGTCACAAACCATGGCAACAAGCATGTCCAAACTGCGTTGAGCACCTTTTACCATCCAGCAGTTTCTGGTGTTGTCTGTGCTACTTGCAGCGCGCATTTCTAAATGCTGTGCATGTTTTGCCAGATCAATGACGACGTTTTTTTAAGATATTTGCGTTTTGATTGTTTGCATGTGATTTCTTAAAGCTAGGGAAGGTACATGTTGGAGAAATTAGCTAAAGACATTTTGAAATTATCCAACCGAAAAAGTGACAGCTACATATACCAGATTTTCTTTTTTGATTTATTGATTTCTGGCAGGATGTAAAGAGAATTTCAACAAATAACAAATAATTATTGTTAAAAAATAATGCATCTGAAATACATTACCTACTTTACCTTGAAGTCGCAGTGCGGTGAGCATTTATCCTCTCTCTGCTGATACATTGCAAACTGTAAACACTCCACCCACCAGGCCAGCCTTCAGTCATATGTTATTTGGTTAAGTTCATTAATAGGCAGTTATTTAATCTTATCACTGTGATACACTGCGCATTTGAACATGGTCTAGTATATTTCATTGTGTACAGATATCACTGTCAAGATGAATTTCTGATTATATAGTGAAACTGCTTTGAATGGAGCCAAAATAATTTCTGTAGTTGTAAATTATGACAAGCATATTTCAGACTAACAGAGAGTCAAATGCATTTGCACTGGAAGGAAGCATGTGTGTGTTATTTCAGAAATACAGAGGATTTTACATCATCAATGTGTAATATGACTGCGAGGGCCTTGGAAAATCTAATAACTTGTTATGGAACAAAACTGTTTTGACACATACAAAATAAGCACTGATTGCATCATTAAAAATATGAGTTTTCTGTTTTACAAAGGCACACACACACAGCTTTGGCAAATGACAACTTATTATGAGAAAATAGGTCAGCTGAGGTTTTAATAAAGTAGTTATTAATTTGTCTGGGGACAAAAGCTTTTGATTGCAAACACACACACATGCCAACACACACACAAACCAAGCAACATCCTCCATCAATTCCATTACAAATGGTCTCATCAGGAGCTAAAATGAGCTATGAGAAAAGGCTGTGGAGCAGACAGGAGGTTTCATTCCCTTACATTGTGGTCTGCCAGTCGGCTAGCAGAATACTAATGCTGAGCTGGAGGGGATGCAGGGCTGCCAGCCTGTGCAAAAAGCATGACCTTGGGCCAGTGGCTCTGTGGGAAAACAGAAACAGTTGCAAAAAAAGGATCAGAGTGCCCCCTGGCTGCAGAAGCAGCAGCCGCTTTCGAAACTGTGAATCTGCCATTGTGAGAGTCGGAGGTAGAGAGGTGGGAAGTGTTATATCCCCCCCATCATTAACTCAGACTATGCCTTCCTCTGAAATCTGCCTTACTCTGCCTCACCCTTCTTCCACTTCCTCCCCTGGTCTTTCCCCCCCATCCCCCACCCCCCTTCCCTTCAGATTTTTTTCCCTGCCTCTTTCTGTCAGCCCTTTGATTTTGCTCTTACTTCTCATATCCTCCCTTGATGCCTCTATCTAGGTCACAATAGGGACTTACATTGCTGTGGGACCCCCAAATCCCAAACACACATCCCCCTTGTCACAATCAATGGAGAATCCCCATGTAACAAAATGCTCTGGGCTGGACTATTTTATGGCTCTTACCACTTTTGAAAAAAGGGGGAGCAGGGAGGGAAATGGGTTCCTAAAAGAATTCAACAGAGCAGAACTGGCATGAGTCAGAGAGCGGAGGGGGGGGGCTGGTGGTGGGGGTATAGACAGAAATTGAAATATACACTTGCCAGTTTATTAGGAACACCCAGTTAAATCTAATGCAGTCTAATACAACCATCATGCAATAAGATAAGTGTTTAAAGAGGTGTTGATTCAACTCTGATCATCATTTGTGGTGCTGTTAAACTGCAATGGGTTAGAATGAGACGTGTTTCTATTAGTCTACCATCATTGCTATAAACATGGTGTCAGAAACACTTCTCAGTATACAACTACAACCTCCAAAATGACTATAAAATCAACACCTTCATAAAGGGAGCATTTTTTTGCAGGGCTGCTGTTTTAGATTTTAGCAAGGTGAAGCTAGTGAATTGGCAACTGAGTGTATATTTACATTTTATCCTTATCTAAACAGTCTAAAATCATCTAGCAGCTCTGTGTGGCTAGCAGTAGAAACAATGACCATAGACATATATACATAGACACCGCATTGGCCGTCTGATCGTACGTCAACATCGCTGCCATATTGGACAAGGTAAGACTGGCCTGTACACAAATACAAGTAAACCGGGTCGCTGCAGTTTTTCTGGATAAAAAGCACTTGTATCAATAGAATTTCAATAGTTAATAGGCTATATTAGCGGCGAGACAATCAAGAGAGTGTATGTAGGCTAACATGAACGGAATTACTTACGTGTTAGAAAATAATGAATTGTCATAATATTCATAATAATCATAATGTTATATACAGTCTGCAGTGCATAAGTGTTACTATGTTTCGATGTCATTTATGGTTGCGCTTCTCTGTCATCTCCTCTGCAGAACAGAAGGTCAGGGCTCAGCTCCACACACAGACTTAACATTATAGTGCTTTTTATACAGGAAAACTGCAGCTCCCTGGTTTACTTGTTTTTGTTTACAGGCCAGTCTTGCCCTGTCCAGTATGGCGGTGACATTGATGTATCCCATTAACGGGCCAAAGTGGCCAATGCAATATGTATATATGTCTATGACAATGACAATGACAACATTAGCATGCTAATGTTTAGCAAGTTTAATGTTTACTGTTTAACATCATTCTTCTTAGCACTAAACACAGTACAACTTATAGGCTGACTGGAATGTCATTTGTTTTTCAGGTACTTGGTTCTAGACCAAAGTTTTGTTCAATCAATTATTACAGTTTACTAAGAGGACCGTTAGTGTCTGAACCAATTGTCATGGATATCCATCCAATAGTTGTCGAGAGATTTTACTCCAAAACACAGACCTCATGCTGGCGTTTGATGACCACCAATGTCAGCAGGGTTCATCTTCAGAGAACCAAGAAAGTACAAAACTTCACAACAGTCCGTCCAGTAATGGTAGCCTACACCTTCATCGCTGGCGTAGCTAAAACACATGATCAGTGAAGATCATTTTTATCTTGAAAAATGTTGCCGGCTATGGTTGCAACATAATGTTAGTATACTATATAATACTATAATAATATGTAAGCTCGTCCTTGGGGACAAAGTCACCGGCTCAGATTGTTAATCTCAGAAACAGCCATAATATCATTCTCCACCAGACTCCATAGACAAAAACACTAATTTTAGCTTGCAGATCATCGCAACATCAAAACTTAATTCATCGTGGACAGAAACAAAATAAAACTCACCAAAACTGTCTTTGTTAGCCTTTCCACTGTTCCAACAATCATCAACTCTGTTTTGATCAAAATAAAACTTTAAGTCACCAACATAAAATTGAAAAACACATTCAAGAATACCCTGTTGCTTTAAACTCCTGTCTGTGGTTTTATTACAGCAGGAATAATATTATAGTATATGATTATACATAAAAGCAACAAGGTGAGAGCGTAAGTGACCTGCAGACGCAATGGTTGGAGGGCACTAGAGCTCCTACTAACTATCCCTCAATTTTGATATTTAGTCAGGTTACACATTTGATAAACTCATTTAGAAGATGTCGGGGGGCAAGAAACCGAGCAGTTCGCCAGCCAAAACCCCTTCAGCAAAACGCAAACAGTCGGAGGGCATCGGCGTGGATGCTAACATTGCTAGTAGCGTTAGCGTGGCTATCGAGCTAGCGCTAGCCAGACAGCAAGGGAACTATCGACGGAATGAGAAACTCTGTAGAAAGCTTGGAGAGGTACGGAAGCCGAGAACTACGGAAGCCGAAGCCGGAGATACGGCCATGATTTTTTTTTTTTTATGGCAGCTGTTATCTCGTGATAACGATTATTACATTCGTGTATCTCAGAGATAACAAAGTTTTTTTGTTTCTCGTATACTAACGAAAAATTATTCGGTATCTCGACATAACAAAGATTGTGTATCTTGCTGATAACGAAATTAATATTAATGTGTTCGTCTTTCACTTTCTAACTAAGGCACGTGCCAGAACGGCTTCCGTCACTTACGGTCGGCCTACAGCCTCAGCACAAGTGGCTACGGACATCTATCGCAATTAGTTTAAAGTCAAGACGAACACATATTACATTAACGTCGTTATACGAGAATGCGATCTTTGTATCT
>NW_023339740.1:838440-842014 GCF_004916995.1 Morone saxatilis | reverse complement strand
ATAATGTCCGGGGTCTGAATGCAAAAGCTAAAAGAGTGAAATGCTTAGACTTACTCCGTCGCAAGAGTGTGGATGTAGCATTTATTCAAGAAACACACCTGACGGCGGAGGATGTATCACGCTTTCAAAATAAGCAATATAAAGTCATAGCTTCAGATTGTGTCTAACTCTAGGGGGACGGTCATCTTGACTAAAAGGAGCTTGGCCTTAGAGGTGGAAAAGATTAATGAAGGGTCAGGTCGCATAGCATATTTATGTACATCCATATATGGAAAGAAAGTAGCCTTTGTATCCGTATACGAACCAGCAGATTTTGACCCTCTCTTTTTTCCTGAACTTACCAAGGAGCTGCTGTCCTTGAATTATGAGCTGATTGTGAGAGGGGATATGAACGCAGTGTGCGACCTCAATTTAGGTAGATCCACCCTGTCGGTTTCCCACACCCAGCGGTCAGCATCAGCTGCTCTTAACGCCATGATAGAGAATATTAACCTAGTTGATGTGTGGCGCATTCAGAACCAGGGCATTAGAGACTATACATGCTTTTCCGTGTATCATAAATCACATTCCAGAATCGACTACTTTCTGCTCTCTTCTAGTCTGAAAACGGGCGTAGATTTGATGCAGGTGCTGCCGGCGACACTATCTGACCATAACCCGCTGTTGATGACGATAGATCTTAGTCACAGATTCAATAAAACACCTAGATAGCGCTTTAATACGATGCTTCTGCAGGATGAGGTATTTGCAGCACAATTAAGGAAAAGGATTACGGAATTCATAGCCAATAATATAGGCACAGTAGAAGATGCCTCTTATATATGGATGGCCACAAAGGGTTGTATTAGGGACTTTACATCCTCTTATGCATCGCACCTCAAAAAAGAGAGGAGCCACAGGATCTGCGAGTTAGAAAGAAAGTGTTATATATTTGAGAAGCGGTTAAAGGGTAAATACGCTAAATCGGTGGAAAAAGAACTGAGGGGAGTCAGGGTGGAGCTTAATGATCTGTTAAGGAGGCGAGTGGAATTCATCATGCACAGAGTCAGGCGGAGCTATTATTTTAACGGAAGCAAACCAAGCAGGTTATTGGCGCTGAAGCTTAAGCCAAGTGAATCCAGAGCATCAATCAATACCATCAAAACGGCTAATAATAAATTTACATCTGACCCAAGGAGGTTTTACAAGGAGTTGTATAAATCAACGCTTAATTTTGACTCCGAGAAATGTAAGCAATTTCTGAGCAGTCTAGATTTGCCCGCGTTAGGGGAGCAGGAAGCAACAGATCTGGGTTGTCCCATATCCTTAAAGGAGCTGGAGAATGCGCTTAAGATGACAAATAAAGGGAAATCGCTGGGCCCAGACGGCATACCGCCAGAGCTCTTGCTACACTTCTGGGATATTTTGGGGCCAGTTTTGTTGGGGACGATCCGATAAGCGGTTGAAAAAGGCTCTTTCCCTGCTCACACTAACGCTGCCCTGATTTCGCTAATCCCTAAAAAAGTGAAAGAAAAAACTGACTGCTCCAATTACAGACCGATTTTGTTAATTGACTCAGACAAGAAGCTGTACTCTAAGGTGCTGGCGTTACGTTTGGAGAGATACATGGACAAACTAATTCATAAGGATCAGACTGGCTTCATGAAGGGCGTCTAGCAGCAGACAATATCCGACGCCTAATACACGTAATTCATGAAACTCATCAATTAAAGACTCCTTGTGCGATACTGTCACTCAACGCTGAAAAGGCCTTTGACAGGCTTGAGTGGCAGTATTTGTGGGCGGTCCTGGAGAGATTTGGCCTGGGGAGAGGGTTTGTCGACATGGTTCGGGTTTTATATGCTAACCCCACCGCCATGGTGTCCACGAACGGCTTACACTCGAACCCCTTTTCCATCTTTCGTGGGACTTGACAGGGATGAGGCCTGTCGCCAAGTTTATTTATTCTCTTGTTAGAACCGCTAGCCTAACATCTGAGGGAGAACCAGGTCATTGCTCCTATTCAGATTAAAACCTCGTTGCATGCCATATCGGCCTTCGCTGATGACGTATTTATCTACTTATTGGATATCGAAAAGTCAATATCCTCTCTGTTAGCCACTTCTGAAGAGTTCAGGATGTTGTCCGGCTATAAGATCAACTGGACGAAGTCAGCTCTGATGCCCCTGAATGAACCCGCAAAAGCGGTAGTTTTGCCTTATGATATTCCCATTAAAACAGAGATCACATACTTGGGCTTCCAGATTCAGCCTTCACTGCATAATATAGTAAAAACGAAATGAAAACATCTTTAAAGAGGTGGAACGTGACATAGCTGTATGGACTAAATTACCAGCCTCACTGCAAACAAGGATTGCCTCAGTCAAACTGAACGAACGTGTTGCCTCGCCTCAACTTTGTTAGCATGATGATTCCGCTCCCTCCTTCAGCGGGATATTGGAAGAGAGTTGACTCCCTGCTATAAAAATATATCTGGAATAGTGGGCACCCCAAAATTAAACTCTCCACTTTACAGCGATCAAAGCGAGAGTGTGGGCTGGCCTTCCCAAATTTTATGAAGTATCATCAGGCCTCTTTCAGACATTGCTTGACCGCTAGGTAGCCTGGAGAAATATAGAAGATGCGCTAGTGCTTCCATACAAACTCGAAGGGGTCTTATTTTCTGGACTATCAACCAATGCATGTTACACTTCGGGCCTGTTAGTACAAACTTGATACGAAATTACAAGGTGGTTGAGAAGAGTCTGCGGGTGAATTGGAAATGGCATCTGAATGCTCCACTATGGGGGAACAAGAATTGTATCTTAGGGAACAAGCCGTTTGAATCAACATCATGGTCCTCAAAGGGAGTGCACAATCTCTGAGATGCGTTTGACCCAAGGGGTATGCTTAGCTTCCAGATGTTGTGTTCTCTTTTTAATCTGCCAACGACATCTTACTTGCTGTACCTCCGACTACGGTCGGCTCTTCGCGCCTATGGTGTGCGGATGAACACATCCTGTAGTAGACTGGCTATCCACAATGAACACTAGAGGACTCGTATCAGTTGTGTATTCACGACTTCAAACATACACACAGAAAGAGCTACCCCTGGCCAAGGCGTGGTCTAGAGACTTGGCTGTTGCGAAGGAGGACATAAACTGGGAAAATGTCTGGGAGAACACATTTCACACGTCCAAGAACCCCAACCACCAGTTGATTCACTATAAGTTGTGTCAGAAGGCCTATCTGACACCACTTTTGAGATTTCATATGAAGCTGTCAACCAGCCCGAACAGTGACTTGTGCTCCCTGAACACACTGGGAACATTTAGGCATATGGTATGTGACTGCCCAGAGGTTTATGGCTTTTGGAGGAAGGTAACAGTGACTTTATCCAATATGATTGATAAGCCTGTACCCTGTACCTCTGGAGCCGACTTTCCTTTTGCTCAATGACGATTCACATTTGGGGCTGAATGAGAAACAACGCAAGGTTTGGTTGGCTGGCTTATCTAAATATATTAAATATCTGCCTCTTTAGTTACTTAATGCTCCACTATATTCACCAGCTAGCTGCTAACTGTGTCTGTCT
>NW_023339740.1:829302-838422 GCF_004916995.1 Morone saxatilis | reverse complement strand
CGTTTGGTCCACTGGAGTGCCCTGTGGGTGTGCTGTGGGTCTTTTAGAGCTTTTTGGTTAAAAACAGCTGCTTGCTTCTGCTGCTGAAAACATGTTGATGAGAACACAGAGACATCAAAATGTTAAAGTAGTGGGCTAACCAAAACCAAAATCAAAACAATGAGTTAAACCATGCTAAAAATCTGTACATGACCCATTTCATATTGCAGGCAGAAATTTGATCCAAAAGAGGGTATAGAATTATTAAAAATGTCACTGAGGAATAAAAAGTTTGATTGTATGCAGTTTAATAATGTGCACATACAGACAGGTGATTTAATGTGATGATGAAGCAGACATACTGGGTATAGTGATGGTTAGGGTTAGGGTTAGTGTGACTGACTGACTGAACTGATTTTATCTCTCAAAACATTAAACAGAGGAGAATATTATCTTTTCCAGTGGCCTACTGTATCTTTGCACATTGCAGTTCAGTGTGATTCTGATTATCTTTAGTGATACAACAGCTTATGAAATCTCTGGCCGATAAATTTGTCAGACTTGATTAAAAAAACATTAGTAGTGTAATGGAATTTTTAAAAAGAGAATGAAGCAGTAGAGGAATAGAGTCGGAGAGTTGAATACACCATTTAAACAAGGCTGGAATTCATCTCTTTGGTTTTAAGAGTAGTCTTATATTTTCACCCACTTATGTGATAGAGCTGGAGAGCAGAGATGACTACATATATATGAAATGTTTATATTCTGCTGATCCAAAGCAAAGAGTTCCATGTATTAGGAAAGCTTGACAGAGGGGTTTTACACAGTGAGAGGACACTTAGATATGAGGTATTTATATTTGGCACATACTACAGAGCTGGCTCCAATATTTTGATTGAATATGTTGAACTGATACAAAAACTAAACATTTTTAACAACAAAAATATGAATGGTGGATTATAAAAACAACATTTCTGAGGAAAATGTAGTTACATATACCATGCACATTTCATATGAATCTTCATTTGAAAGATATACTATTGATTTTAAAGGTTATGTAAAAGAATTTCACTGGCCACTAGATGTTGCACTAAAGCACACCAGCATCTCAGACCAAAACAATAGGCTGTACATCTGACCAGACTAGTGACAAGATCAATAATTTCACCTTGCAGATAATTGTAAAAAACACTTCTTTAAGTATCAGCACCTCTTTCCATGTTGGAAAAGGTGATAGCGATCTCTCTGGCGGTCACGGTCAAGTGTCTTTATCTATGACCTACTTGAATCTAAATCAGTAAGTCCTAAGAGAATAGGAGACTTGCTAAGTGTAGTGACAGATAGAGAGATAAGAAAATATGAATGGGAGCAGGCATGCCATGATGTCTGTGTTTATAGGATTGCCAAATGATCAGATCATTTTGACTTTACATTATCACAAGTAATAAAGAGTCAAACTACCAGAATGTCCATAACAGTCTATTCTTGGTCTGTTCTCTGAGATTTTAAGGCTTAATAACATAGAGAAAATAATCATTACTTTCTCTCCTTCGCAAGCTAGAACCTAGAAAGATTTTATATGAGTCAGTGGTTGAAAAACTTCTCTCAGTGTCTTGCCTTAGAGAAATTAACCATTGCTTTCAAAGCAAGATAAGAATATGTGGCAGTTTTCCTACATTTCTTGGAAAACAACTAGGAGGGAGATTGACATATTAAAATGAAAGATTTTACCACATCATGTAAAGCTTCTTCTATATCCCAGTTGTACCAACTCTGTGTAAGTTCAAACTTAGCCTAGTTCTAATGTAAATTTTTTACAAAGTTGTGATTTCTGAATAATTAAAATCAAAGCAGTTGCACCACAAGTTACAACCTAACTCTACGTAACAACTACACAGTTACACATTCCCTAAAGTATTGTAAATCTGTGTCACAGATCACAATCAGAATCTTACTCACTGATTTTAAAATGGCAGTTTTTCATGTATTCATTTTATTCATTAATTGAAAACATTTTGCAACACAGTAATCAAGTAGAGACCTAATTTATTGATATATTTCAATTTCGATCTAGCTTACTACGATGTGCTATGACGCTAAGTGCAACCCAGAAAACTAATGTACATGGTAACCATGGTGATCTCTATCTTGATAGTTGATTGGCCACTTGCCTTAGTTATGATTTTACGTCAAAACTAGTTACATAACGCTCCAAGTAATGATGGTGAAACCAAGTTTAGTGGCTGTTACAAACTAACTAGCAGTTACTGAGCCTCTAGCATCGACTTCATTACTTAGGAGTGTCTAGCTTTGTAACTCACTCTCAGGACTTACACCATACATGTAAGATGTCTTTTATAATCATTTAATACATTTATATAACATGATTTATTCTTGTATTTCTAATTATTTTATTATTTTTAATAGTAATGTACTTATTTATTTGAATTTTTAAATAATCTACATATGTTATGATCGTTCATATTTATCCTTATTTTTAATTAGCTTTATGTAAAGAATACGGACAGGGATAGGACAGGGTTACGAGGGGATATGTTTGTACATTCATCGATGTGAAAAATGGCAAAAAATGTATGAGACAGGAAAAGTTATGATACAAAATTATTAAGACTATACTGATTAAATTTGTGTGTATGTTTTGTTGTCCAGGAGGCCGTTATTTCTCCCGTCTCCCCCGATGTGCTGTACCTGTTTCGAGTCCAGGCCGTCTGCATGAATGACATGCGCAGTGACTTCAGCCAGAGCATGCTGTTCAGAGGTAACACACACACACACACCTCCTAGACCTCAAGTGCTCACGAGTTGCTGCCACATTATCTCTAATGTTATCATAAAGGTCGACATGAGCACCAGCACGTATCTCATTCATGTACACAGCCCTCTGTCAACAAGACACACATATTATCTTACATTTGTGCAAACAGTATTATCTGACAGTTATGATTCCTTTGATCATAATATCAAATCTTTCATATTCACATTTATGTGAGTTCAGATCAACAGCTGCAAGCTAAAAGAAGAATAACAGGAAAAGAAAGGAAAAAATTAAGAGCAAGCTGCTCAAATGCAGTGAGATACATTTATTTCATCTAACTACATTCAGTTTTTTGGGTGCCTCATCAAGTATTCAGCGCCTTGCATTTACACTCTGTCACATTGTGATTAATGTGCTTACAATGCACTCATGGATGTCTTATAGACGCCGCTTCAAGTGAAGTGTTGTCTGATTGTCTCTCCTGTGTTTAACTGGTGAATTATCCTGTTTTTTCTCTCTCCTGCATTTCAGCAAACACCACCAGGATCTTTGAGGGGACAAGGATTGTGAAAACTGGAATGGTAAGGGAAGCAGAGGTGAATCACTACTATTGTCGTTCCACATTTTATCCAGCAGAGAGCAGTGTCTCTATTATCATCATTCTTCCATGCGTGGACAGGAATGTCATCAAATCAAACAACTTGAGGATATCTTGCTTAATTTTATGCCTTAATCTAACCTTTACTTTGTCAAGGGGTACAAAAATAAGCCTACAATAAAGATACATAAACATTGATGTTAGAGCAGGCCAATGCACACAGGCAATATTCTGGACTTTTCACTAGACAAAAAGGACCTGTATCCTGGAGGATACAATGGTAGACAAGTTCATGAATCTGTATCCAGATCTGTATATAGTATTGTATCTTATCATATCATATCAAATTTGTACATTTCATATGAATCAAACAAACAAGTAAGTATATAAAATATAATGTTGGAGATCAAATTATTCTATTACCTACATCAGTGGTTCCAAACCATTGTGACCTGTGAGACCTGTGAGAGAAGTTATATAACTATCCTTAAGACTTGGTCTGTAAATGATCAGATTTGTTGTTTTATCTCTTATTCCATGCACATTTCAAATCAATCTATTAATCTTGAAATTATAAAATGGTTTTGAGGTATTCAAGGTGTTGCATTCAGACACAAGACTGAATATAGAAGTACTTGTGTGAAGAATGAAAAAATAAAACTTGAAAGAATTGTTCAAACCTTTTGGTGTGAGGTGACGGTTTCAAAAAGTCATAAAAGTTGTCAGATGTATATCATAAAGGTGGGGAAAGCAATTTCATATCCAGTTTGACAATGCAACAAGTACTTTGATGCAAGCATGCTGATATTATTCCATTAAAATAAAAATCACAATCACAATGACCTGAGTGTAGAGTTTTCCCTCCCAGATTGTAATTTTATAGGTCACCAAAAAGGTTAAATTATCCAGTATTTCATGCGATACAATACGATTCACCTCTATTGCGATGCACAGCGATTCAAGACAATTTGATTTAACACAATATATTGCTAAAGAATACAGATACAGGTAGTTTGATAAATATTTTTACTGATGCAAAGATGTTAGAAAAAATGCATCCTGTGTTCATCCCATATAGTATCAGATGTTTTCTTGTTGTTCAATCACATCTTGAACTTCAAAATGACTAGAAAAAGAAGAAAATATACTTTATTGATCCCCTAGGGGGAAATTATTCTTTTCACTCTTTTTTTGTATACAGACACACAGGCTGAAATGCACACTTCATTCTTTGGAGCATGGATGATGGGGGCTTTGGCAACATTACCGGCTCCCCATGGAGGCAGGTTTTTGGGGTGTAGGTTGGCCTTGCTCGGAAGGCCACCTCAGCAGGTGTGCGCAGGAGCGGTGAAGACTGGCCTCTCCAGCTACCATATTTTTTGTGGTCTGTGGGACTTAAAGCGGCGACCCTCCGGTTCCCAAGCCAAGTCCCTACACACTGAGCTACTGCAGCCGCAATAAACGCTAAACTTTAAAAAAAAAAAAAAGTTTACAGTATCAGTCAGAGAAAATGAACATAATCATGTGTACTCTTTTCTTTCTTATACCTTTAGTCATCTTGTGACTGGGGAATTAACCCTTAAATATACCTTGAAGGGTTAAACTACTTAGTCAATAATTCCACATTGCCTGAGGAGGGAAAACAGAAAATTTAAATTCTAATGGGTAAATTGTTTCTTTCTCAGCCTACAGTGTCTCCAGCCTCCTCAGCCGACATGGCTCCCATCTCCTCTGGCTCATCTACCTGGACCTCCTCAGGCATCCCCTTCTCCTTCGTCTCCATGGCGACTGGCATTGGTCCATCCTCCAGCGGTAGTCAGGCAACAGTGGCGTCTGTGGTGACCAGCACTTTACTGGCCGGCCTGGGCTTTAGCGGTGGTGTCATCTCCTCCTTCCCTAGCTCTGTTTGGCCAAGCAGAGCACTTACACATAATCCCACCTCCACACACCAGACCACCGAACCCACCAAGCCTGCCAAAGACGCAACCACCTCCGCCTCTGCTGTTGTGGCGGCCACAGCCAAAGACAACGGTGAATCTGGGGGTGAGGACAGAGAGAACAGCAAGGGTCAAGGAGAGGACGGAGAGAGAGAAGGAGAGGAGAAGGATGAAGAGGAAGAAGAAGAAGAGAAAGAGGAGAAGAAGGAGAAGAAGGGTTCAGGGGGTGTCGGAGGGGCAAGGAGGAAGGACAGCAGCACAGCGATGAATGAGCCGCCTTGCGAGACACCGGATGCCACTGCAAAGGAGAAAAAACAGACTGAACCAGATCCGACTAACTTGACACCTGGTGTAGAAGACCAACTGTATACCCATAATCCACTTGACTCTAACCCAACTACCACCACAGAGACAACCAATGAAACGGCAGCATTTCCTTTTCCCAAGGATCCAACAGCAACACACAGACCCAGAAGAGAGGGGCACAAGAAGCATTGGCCCTTCTCCATTCATACTGGTGAGTCAACTGATCGATTGATTTAGATCCAGTAGCAGAATCAAAAGTTCCTGTGGAAGATTTAGTGGCATCTAGTGGTGTAGTTGCAGATTGCAACTCCCTCGCTTAATCTTCCCCTTCCAAGTGCGAAAGAGATATTATGGTGGCTGCAAAACAGACAAAAAGTGTGAATCCCCCTATCTAGAGCCAATGTTTGGTTTGTCCGTTCTGGTCTACTTTAGAAACATGGTGGTTCCACATGATGACCACATGCAAATCCTAATGTACAGTTCCACAAATTCAATTTCCATGACAAAAACATCTTCATGAATCACCTTTATATCTGCCTACCTCAATAGCTTGTTTGCAAATGACGTCACGTCACCACGTTTCTGTGGCACACTCATAGGTGAGAAAAATGCAAGAAATTGACTGAACAATGCCAAAAGATAACTGATTGAGAGTACTTCTGTGGACGGGGCAGCAGCAAAACATGGCCTATTTTTAAAAGGTGTGTGCTAAATTTAGAATATTTTTCACCTCTACCACCTTTACCCTTTCCAATGGAGAACTAGACTGTTATATCCAGCTATGCTCTCTCCAAAGCCACCAGATTCCTTTCACAAAAACGGTCATTTTACTTGCAGAACAGGGGAGTTTCTGGTCGGCCGCTGCCTCAGTCCACAGCAACTAATGTTAGTTTGGATCCAAATCAACATGTTAAAACTTCACACAATAACAGCAGTAGACCAGCATTCTCTGTTCTGTGGCATAAAATTACCGTTTTTATCAAAGGAGTCAACTGACGTCGTAATATAAACAGAGCCATATTTAGACGTCAGTTATTCTCTGAATCACGTCCAGTATATGTTGGCATCTTATGTTTGTACCTTTCTCTCCAATATTGTTTGGTTTGCCAGTGGTAGTTGACTAGTTCTTAACTGGGCACATAGGGACCTATACCTTCTTAAATTAAATGTTATATAAGGTTTTGTGTAGTAATCTTCCTTTATTTGAACAAAGTTTCTAAGCTTTGGCTTATACTAAATCTTCTCAATTAGAACACGAAAGTATTTGCCAAACTATAGAATTATCAACTTCACTTTTCTCGTACAAATGGTGACACTGACTGACACTGACTGCAGTTACATGCAGTTCTTTTTCTCCCTCTAAATGTCCACAATCTGTTAAAGGAATCCATGTATCTTCTCATTGCATGGCCATGCAATAAAATAATAGTGCACATTTGAAAAGTCCTCAAAAGCACTTGTCTCTCCAAAGGTGTTTTTTCAAGTGCTCTCAAGTCAAGGCAGTCTATTTGAAGAATCGTTAAAATTTTATATTTAATCCAAAGCTTTAAAATGTATGTTTGAAGGACCTCTTAATGTGAGGTTAGACAGACAAAAATGTGATATTTCTACTTGTTGAATGAATTGAAATCATGTATGTCCTTGCAGATTTAATGTGATACCTGGGGTCTTTTTTGTGCAAATAAATTAAGTAATAATAATAACACATAATGTGACAGAGAGTCACACTATACTGCCCTCGCAAGGAGTAGTCCTAATCCACTGCTAGACAGTTAGTTAACAGACCATTGTAGTCCTTAGCAGTACTATTACACTATTACACAACACAGTACACATAACATAACAAATGCGATACCTTAGAATGAAACATTTTTATCTACTGACATCGCAGTTTTGGAGGCCGCCAAGTGGAATCATGTTTCTACAGTAGCCCAGAACGGACAAACAAAACACTGACTGTAGATAGGGCAGTTGTTTGCATGTTTCACGGACACTCTAGTTTCCCCCTCACGTTTGGAAAGAGAGGGTGCAGTGAGTGAGTTGCAATCTGCAACTACAACGCTAGATGCCACTGAATCCTACACACTGGACCTTTATGTGAAATGACCATAAATAAAAATTTAATCTGATACAGTTGGTAATTAACTATTATAAAATGTAGCCAGTAATCTAATGCAGTATCACAATAAAGTAATGTAACTTATTACTTCCTGTTGCTTTTGGATTACCTCTATACCAAATATGCAAATCAAGACAAGAGAAAAGAAATGTTAATACAATGACGAAACCATGGTTTGTAGCATCAAAAATGTGTTCTCTGCTCAGTGTTTTTTAAAACAAAACTTGCTCTTTATGAAGCAAATTCAGACAGTAGTTTATAGATGATTTTCACAGCTAGAAGGCAGTAGTGTGATGTTGTTCCGTTTCTGCTTTAAAGACAAATTGCATTTCCACGCACTAGAGGAAATGATAATGAATTGTGAGACTGATTAATTGTTGCAATGTGCACTGTGCAGTATATCATGGTAGTATATCATTATTTAGTTTAAAATGTATTTTAAAATTGTAATCATGCTAAAAATCCCCAATTTTAGTCAATTTAGCTGTAATCTGAATTTTTTATATCCTGATTACACAACTCCATTGCATGAGCAAAATATAGCTGGATAATGGAGAGTTGAGTGTGTTGTATGCTGGGTAAGAAGTGGAACTGAGCTGTTGCATAAAGGCTTATATATCCAAAGGTCTTAATGCATTAAGTGGTGATGAATTGCAATGATTCAGAGTGGATGAATTGCATTGATGTGGAGTAAAGTAAAGTGTTAACAGAGTTCTTTCTAGGCTGGAGTTGAAGCAGCTAATGCTATCCCCCCCCCCCCCCCCACAGCTCTGACTTTCAGCAGGGCACTGCATTAGCCAAGCCAACACCATGGGACATCAATTCAATACCAAGTGCTTTGAAACAATCTAAGTGCAAGACCAGACATTGTTATGAACAAAAGCAATCTTCTGATAATCCCCGGAAATGGTTTTCTCAATCTCTTTGTCAAAGCACACAGAAATGTTATTCTGTTTGAGCTGGAGGGACTCAAGGGCAAAAACTTAAAACTTGTTGTAAAACCTTGTGAAAGTGGTAACTGTATAAATTCTGCTCAGAGCCTCTGTTGTGGGAAGTGTTTTTTATGCTGAGTGCATGCTTTCAGTACTCGAGAAAGCATCTTTTGCCTATGAGCTACAGACAACTACGAATCCCAGTTTTCAAGGCAAAGACTTTAACTAATCTCATAACAAATGCTTCTAGCTCCATTTTGGTCATCTATTCTTTGGAAGTCTATCTGAGTGTGAGTAATAAATAAATATAACTCTCAACAAGCTGTAATTACTGTGTGAACTTAATTGCATACAGGCCAAATCATGTTAAATCCATTATGTGATATACTTGACAGTTTTGATTCAATACCTTTCTAACTTCAGTTTGTTTTGTCATTGAAGACTCCTAACCTGAACAAACTCTAGGCTGCTGG
>NW_023339740.1:829105-829294 GCF_004916995.1 Morone saxatilis | reverse complement strand
ATGATTGCTAGCTGCAATAAATGGTAGCTTACAGTTTGAAATAAAGAAAATGAATTGTGGAATAAGGTTCTGTGAAACATGAAGCAAGCAAAAATATCTTATGTTCATTTTTATATGCAAACAATATTTCATATGCAAACAATATTTTATGTTAGTTTTCATATGTAATGTAAATAACTATACAGAAGA
>NW_023339740.1:815497-829005 GCF_004916995.1 Morone saxatilis | reverse complement strand
GCTTCTCTGGCCTCAGCTCTGAGCTCCAACCCCTCCCATCTGAGAGAGCTGGACCTGAGCTACAATCATCCAGGAGACTCAGGAGTGAAGCAGGCGTTTGCTGGACTGGAGGATCCACAGTGGAGACTGGACACTCTCAGGTATAAACAGACAACCAGAGCTCACACAGTGTTTCTGTCACACTGACAATCTGAGGACTGTTGGTTCACAGTCTTTACCAGCAGCACTGCTGATAACAGCTTAGGCTGTGGCTCACTAATCAGAAGGTGGGCAGCTCGATTCCCAGCTCCTCCTGCTGCATGTCGAAGTGTCCTTGAGCAAGATACTGAACCCAAAATTGCTCCCAAAGTGAAGTGACCACTGATTTTGTATAAATGTTAGTTTCTGTTTGTGACGGGTCATCATTCTATGTTGTGGTAAAAGCACTTTGATGATCAGAAGACTAGACTATGCAAGTACAGTCCATTTACCATATCAGACCATGATCTGGTGTTGATCATTCAAAGATTTATAAACCAGACTACAAACTTATCAAGAGGTTGAGTTCTTTTCTGGAGCTTTCAGTCACCTTACATGGTCTTCATCAGTAGATGGAGTTTTCCCAGTTGTCAAGTTGCAGTTGACGCTCAAAGTTCATTCTTGATCGTTTGATATATTTTCCACGTCACAGTCACATTCTGTTAGCTAAATTAAATGTCAGGTCTCTGAAAGGAAATTTGTTTTTATTAAATTATTTAATCACAGTTTTTGTTTCTAACTGAAACTTGCAGTTATGGCATATTGTGTGTATGTGTGTCAGTGTGTTTTTAACAATCTTGTACTTTGTCCTTACAGTCTGCTCGGTTCTGCAGTAAGTTTATATGTTATATCACAGCAGTCTCAGCCAAGACTACTCAGCCACAACATTTAAAATACCACTGCAATAATATTTCAATCAGGAGAGACAAATGAAGGAAGTAAAGATCATATTTATTGTAACAGATAGTACTAAAATTAAACTTCACAGAAAGTCTTTTATCTTTTTTATTGATGAGCATCTGCCCTGAGCAGCAGGCCCACGTGCCACCAGAAGGCCATGATGGCTTAAATGTCTCATCCAAGCGTGGCCAGGACAGTAGCAGAGCTTAGGAGGGACTTCACATTTTCAAACTCAATTTAGCAATAAGGGGACCACACAAATTTAGACTGCTGTTTAACAGATCTGTCAGGGGCACAACTACTGTAGAAAAGCCTTTACAGAAATTACAGTAGTATCCTATCAAACCCAAAGAACACATCAGCTCTTTCTTTATAGTGGGAACAGGGAACTGCACAACAGCTCTGCACAACTAGGCAAACCTGCTTCTGTCAGACCACCTAGCTGAGGTACATCACGATCGCCTTGGCAAACTCAACCAAATTGATAGTGAGGCATGCCTCAGCATGATGAATGTGGAAATATCCCTTTAATAAGTCAAATTTACTCACAAATTTTGCTGCATTGACCTGGTCTATGCAATTTTCCATTTGCGGATACGAATTTCGCTTGGTTAACTTTTGTTAAGATTTACCCATCAGCAAACTAGCTAATTTAGGATGACGGGACCGCAATATTATTGTCCAACATGTACTCCACCTCAGACTCCATCACTTCATGTTTGTGTGGTACATACCTCTAGGAACTGTTTAATTGGTGCACTTTTCCACATGAATATCATGTTCGACTAAATGTGTGCGCAATGGTGTGTCATCATACAGAGCTGGAGAGTTTTTCCATTGGGGCGCTCTAACATCTACCCACTTGTCCAACCCTCATCTAGAGCCACCAGACCTGAGGACATAGAATAAACGATGACATTTGAACTTTGAACACTGGAACCAAGTGAAATAGGACAGAGGCGGGATAATAGTCTCTCTCTTCTCCCTCCCTCTTGTATTGCCTCCCATGCTGACAACTTCAACCACAGCAGTCCCTCTTCCCAGTCTCCCATTATCTCTGTATAATAAGCATGCAAGAGCAACTTTGATAGAAGCGTTCCAGCGATGTCTGGCTATGTGCATGACATGGTAAGGGTAAATGCACATGTACTTGTATAGCGCCTTTCTAGTCTTCCGACCACTGAAAGCTTTTACACTATATGCCACATTCGCCCATTCACACAGTGATGGCAAACTCCATCGAACAGAAACTACCTCATTCGTGCACAGCATCAGGAGCAATTCGGGTCAATTGCTGTACATATGTTCACTCTTTGATACCAAATTCACTCAGTGTCAAAGGCACATTCCAAACTGTTAGGCAGCGAGTTCATGAAGCTAGGTCAGATAACACTTGAGGAACACTGTTGCTTCACCTTGTCAACCTCAAAGTATATGACACTGTATGTACTATACTTAACTGCAAGTTACATTATGTTAACTTGGGCTTGGAATTGGAAAGTGTTTATATATGTGAATGCATGTGTGTGCATGCAAATATCAGTGTGTGTGTGTGTGTGTGTTGCATGTGTTTAAGTGTCTGCATATATGTGTGTGTATATGTTCCAGTCCATGTGCCATCTGCTGATCACATCACCTGTCTGTGTGACATCATCTCCAGTCAAATCCTGTCTTTTCCCATCACACCTGCAACCTGATATGCTCACACATACTCACCATGAAGCTCGCTACACCCAAAATAAATCCCCATCCCAATTAATGTGATGAATCTGCGTTTAATAGTGCTGAAACAAGGCAGTCGGCCTGTGAAGCTCCAGTGGAAATGAGACCGAGGGGTCAGAGCCAAATCCAGCGCCTGAACCTCTCTGTTGGCCATGCTGAGCTAGCAGCCAACAGCTGTTTGCTTGGCAGAAACTCAACATTAAACACTGACATATATGTACAGGCTGCTAAGCCCAGAATTGCTCTCTGTCATTTTTCAGACTCTAAGCAACAGCCATAAGGCAGTATCCACATAGGAGAATAATTATTTTTTTTAAAAAGGAAGTAAACAAGAAAATATCTCCAGGGTGAATTCTGTAATTGGTTTTCAGTCTGAATTTGTGCATAATTCAAGTCATTTCACTGTAGCTCTTACTTTCCAACATGTTGTACCATGCCCTCAGGTCAAGAAAATAAATGATTATGCCAAGCAAGAGATGTAACTTATTTTAGCACAGGCTGTGAAGAAAAGCAAAATTTGCTAGTGCCGAAGAGGAAAAATGAAAGAGAAAGGAGGAATCTGCCCAAACGGTAGAACTAGGAGAGCAACATTTAAACTAAGGGACGTAAACCAGAAATGACAGCGCCGTGTGGTGGATGTCAGACACCCAAATAACAAAAAACACTGTATAATGAATTATGAAAAGCAATCATATATATTTATACAGAAAGCATGGCAAGATGTATCACAAAATGTGTAACCGATTTAGACCTACTATAGACTTCTTATCTGCTTTTTTCCATCTCTGCAAATGAACGAATGCCTCACATGCTACATTCATGCTATTACAAAACAATGATGAGCCATTGCCTGGGAAACAAGGTTTTTATGTCCAAAGCATAGGCAGAAGCCCCTAGAGGCTGCATTGTTCACTACACCAGTGGTTTTCAAACTAGGTTTGTAGAGATCCCCAACAAAAGAATAAAATATAATATTTGAACTTTTAACAGATTTCACTGATTTATACTGATTTCAGGCTGTCAATCTGTACACCTGGAGGAAAAAAAAGCCTTTTAATTAATTCTGGCATATTTACAGCAGTGTTTATTGATATGCACTGTCCCTGAGAGAGAAATAAATAAATAAACTAAAGTAAATTTTTTGGAAGTTGGAACAACAAGGTAAGAATTAGGGTTTTCCTGTTTTTATTTATTGTAATTTATAGTGATCCTGGTTTGATCACTGATTAGACCCTAGTAGACTGTATAATTTTAAAACATAACTTTTTAAACATACTCTCCTTTCAAATAGGGTGTCCGTGGTTCCCAACCTTTTTCCTTTAGGGTCCCATTTTCTATCATTGAGTAAACTGACATATTTTATGCATATTTCATATTATATCCATATTAGTTCATGCATAACAATAACAGTAGAGAACAGCTGATAAACTGTACAATGAACCCAAACAGTGAACATGGATGGAGTATTTCATTAAAGATTTTCCTGATATTTTTAAGGAACTTTTAAACAATCATACATACTTGACAGGCTTTTTTGGCAAATTCTGTGTTTTCTTCTCATTGTGCTGCCTTCTTTTTTAATGCAGGATAAGGCCTTTTATCAGAGTGAAGGTTCTATGAATATAGCTTGTGTTCAGATCTTCAAAGTTTATATCTTAGATAATATTTTAAACTTTAAAACTAATAATTTTATTTAGTTCACAGACATGAACAAAATGCTGAGATATAGGCCTACTGTGTAGTATTATTTTTAAAGTTTTCCCCTTATGAAATGAAGAAGGCCTAGCAACCCCTTGTGAAGCTTTAGTGGTCCCTAGTGGGGGTCTCAACCACCAAGTTGTGAACCACTGGTCTATTGTGCATCTATTGTGGAAGGAATGGAAGGATCAGGTTTAATCCTCTGTGGAGCATGAACATGTTCATATGTTAATGGTTAATGGTTAATGGTGGTACATGACGAAAGGTTAGGGGTCACTGATACATGAAGGATTAATCCTCTGGGGACCTCCACAGTGGAAATGTAACTATCCAATGTACAGACATATCAGACTGACATATGGGTGTGTGTCTGTGTGTGTGTATCCTTTCCCAGGAGGTACAACGGTGCACTGTTGATATGAAGATCACATCAGAGCACTCCAACCACCCTGACAACAAGCACAAGAACAGATACATCAACATAGTGGCCTGTGAGTACACACATACCCTGTACTGTCTTCTTCATATAGTACACTTTTAATTTAAACTGCTGCAGTTAATGTCAGGCAAAATATATTTTGTATTTACACACTGTGTATTATCCCAGGTGTCAGTTTTTTGGTACATACTGAACCTATGTTTTGTTACTGTCAAACATATTTTTATTAACATAAGTTATTACATATGTCTCAACCAATGCTAATTCTATACTTTTGTCTGGCAGGTTTAATTTAATTTCCATTTGTTCAGCATATGCATATATGTCAATTTTTATACACCTATAGTGTATAATGCAATCAGAGTAACAAGCTGGTAAGAGTAACGTAACTTTAGTTGAAACACTAAACTGATCAAAAGTGTTTTCCAGTTGAAAGTTTAGACATTTAGACTTGTTCTGATTATTTTAACCAGACATAGGTAAGGCTCATTGTATTGTTTATTATCTTAATTTTTTTTAACCCTTTGCCACTGTAAAAGACCTGGATTTTTTTAAAAGAGCAGATAAATTTGAGTGGATTTTTAATGTTAAACTGTTTGGTTAACGCCTTTCACCATCATTTACCTTCAAAGAGTTTCTATTGCAGCAAGAACTGCTCCAGGGGTAGAATGTAAAGAGAAAATGGAGGGGAAAAAAGTTATTGAATCACCAGATTTCCAAAGAGTTCTTTGTAATTGCCATGCAAGATCCTGAGTGCAACTTTTGGAGAAGATTAGCAGCTGGATCATCCAAATAAGTATGGTTCTTCCTCTGTAGACCATGAATATTGAAAAGAAATCGACCCTCTGGTAATCAATTACCTTGTTGATGACTCATCCAAATGCTGCTGCAAAAGGAAAGTTACTCAAAAAACAGAAAAAATTCACATGGATAATTTCCATAGTAAATGTCATGTATCCATTAGATTTTAAGGGGAAGGAAAGGTTATGGTGTCATTAAAATCATTATGAGGACCATAAATGTTCATGCTAAAATTAATTTGGACAAGAACTGACCAATTGGATAAAAATGTTACAGTGATTTCTGCTACGTTTTAAACTTATTTACTAAAGCACAAATCACAGAACCAAAGTCTTCATGTTAAAGCAAACCAACCAACTGAGATCACCATCCTTGGGCTCCATCACTAGCAGAGCACAAACTTACCACAACCCCTCTAATGCTGAGACACCACACACAGGCTTGGTGCTTGACTACATTAATTTATAATACATATTTCATGTCTCATGCATTGGCTGTGGCTGAAAGTCTTGTATTTATTTTTTTTAAGTGCTTGCTAGAAGCAAAGGGCAGGTACCATGCTGGTTAGCTGTCTGTAAAAAGCTACACAATCCAGTTTGACCATTGTTTCAACCACAAAGGTTAATGCTCTTCCTGTTAGGGAGCAGGTGCCTTGGCAGGGCACAAAGACAATAACAATACATGGACAACACTGTGTTAGGGTAAGTTAGGGTTAGCTCCTGTTGAGGTTTCAGCCCCACAAACACACTCACTGTTTTACTGCTTTGGGTTTCCTCCTCAGATGACCACAGCAGGGTGAAGCTGAGGCCACTGGCTGGGAAGGACTCCAAACACACTGACTACATCAATGCCAACTATGTGGATGTGAGTGCTTCTGCTGGGACATCTCAAGTACTGTGTCTGTGTGTTTGTATAATAAGGACATCTCATTCATGAGATGATGACTGCAAGAACAAATACAAAACAATAAAGAATCAAGAGATATATCTTAGATATAATAGTATAATAGTTTCTCAAGTTTTTGAAGACATTTTGATTGTTATCATTCCATTTCTATTTTTAAGTGCCAAACTAATACTGTGTCTCTTTGTCATGCATCCATTAGGGTTATAATAAGCCTAAAGCCTACATCGCAGCCCAGGGACCTCTCAAGTCCACTTTTGAAGACTTTTGGCGGATGGTGTGGGAGCAAAATGTTGGCATCATTGTCATGATCACCAACTTAGTGGAGAAAGGCCGGGTATGTTCTGACACGCACACAATCTTAATGTAGACATTTATGGCAAGGTTCATAAATGTTTCCTAGCTTGTTCTAAAGTAACTCAAAAAAAAAACTCAATGACCGTTAATTAGAAATTCTAGTTCTGCTTAGGATAACATAGTTAGGCCTACTACATTTCAGCAATAGCTGTTTCTTATAGCAGACATTTTCAATTGTCAAACACGGTGTTACTAATTAAATCAATAATGTAAAAATGTAATTAGGTGAGCCAGTTCCAGGGCCCTGGTATTGTGCTGGCTCACTGGCATTGCCAAGCCATCAGTAAAGTCATTAGTTCCACTTGTGCTTTTCCTGCTGTGTGTCTGTCCACCTGTAGCGACCTGGTGCTAGAGCTGATCAGCTGATCATATGTCAGTGCTTACCTGGACGTGCCAGCCTGACTGTGCCAGATGGTTTGATACAACAGAAACATCTGGGAAGCCTTTATAAACTGTTTGGAAAAGGGCAGGCACAAAAATACTCTTTTTCATCGAAAGACCTTCAGTGCCGATCTTTGGTCTTCTTTTAATGAAGAAATACTCTACAGTTCTTATCGTATCTGATGCTAGCAGCATCTATGCTAACTGCTATGGGAGACACAAATTGGTACCACTGTACTGGCCAATCACCAAACATATTTACTTTATTGGTACCTTTTTTTACTGTGTTTGGCTTGGAAAAAAACATCTCACCACAGAAACAATATAGGTATTTGATCTGTTTCATGGGAAAAGTAATGAATTGACTGAAGTTTCCTGTTTTAACACATACTCATAAAATTGACACGTCTTACACCCTCCACAATATGTTGACAGAAACTGAATCTAATTGATGTATGTGTGTGTTTCTGTTCTATAGAGAAAATGTGACCAGTACTGGCCAACAGAGAACAGTGAGGAGTACGGCAACATGTTGGTCACGCTGAAAAGCACTAAAGTTCATGCCTGCTACACTGTTCGCCACTTTACACTGCGCAACACTAAAGTCAAAAAGGTGAAAATTACAGTCTGGAGTTCTAGTCTCACAATATTTCTGATACGTAGCAGGACCACAGCAGCGCAGCTATCATCGACTGTGTATGGAACTTAGAAGTTAATGTAAATTGTCACTTGATGCTTTCAAAGCCTTCTTTGTGTTTTTATATTTCTCCAACTCAACAAACATCTCTTCCTTCTCTACTTTCCTTCCTATCCTCTATTCAGGGTGGGAAGGGGAACCCTAAGGCACGGGCCCAGAGTGAACGGATGGTGCTCCAATATCATTACACCCAGTGGCCTGACATGGGTGTTCCCGAGTACACCCTGCCTGTCCTCACCTTCGTCCGAAGGTCCGCAGCCGCCCAGATGCCTGACATGGGACCCATGCTCGTCCATTGCAGGTAATGTCTCTACACTGCTAACATCCTTCATCAGTCTGTTCCCCGTTTATCTTTCACCTAGATTAATTAGACTGTGTTGTCATACATACATATACATACTAAAACTGTTTTGTTTTTACACACTTATGTCACTGACAGCTGACACATTATGTACGTCCTTTTAATTTAACCAGAAAACACTTGGGGCCAGGTGGTGGAGAAAATGTTTGATTTCTAGCTAAACTTATAAATCCATTGGCAGATCTTTCTTTGGATCTTTTTGGATTATTGTGAAACAAAGACATCAATTTAATCTTTTGTATGTTTGTGAAGAATGCACTTCTTCACAAACAAATGCAAACATGCTTCAATCCTTCAAATCAACATATAGCTGTTAACTTAATACCTAAACCTTTGTGTTTTTCCACACTTATAGTTGCATATCTAAGCAGCATCTGTGAGCCTGCAGTCACAGTTGCCAGCTTGTATTTGAAGGCATTTTACAGTAAGGCTGGTGGGAGAAATTACTGGTAATTGTCTGCTGACTGTGGCCCCGGGGGGAATGAGTATGAAGCTCTCTGCTATCATTTGCACTGTGATGGTCGATTATAACTCGTCACACTGCCTCACTGCCGTTTGCTGCAAACACACCACTCATTACTCTGATTTTGTAGCGGAGCATAGACACACAGACGTCCTCATGTTCATGTTAGGCCGCCATGTTGAACCGCTATCTTTGTACAGTAGCCCAGAAGGGACAAACCAAAGCCATTCGCATTTTCCGCACGTACTATAGTTTCTCCACAATGGTGGGAAAAGGAGGGTGAAACGAGTAAGTTCCAATCTGCATCACTAGAAGCCCCTAAATCCTACACACTGGACCTTTGAAGGCACATCATAAAAAAAAGCCATTTAAGGTGATGACCATGTATGCAATGTGTATGTCTAATACCCACATTTCCTGACAACTTTCTCCTGTCACTTCTCAAAAAAGAATAATTAAACATACATTTTAATGCTTATTTCCGACATAATGTAATTTCCCTCATATTTTATTTCTTTGGCTTTTCCTGCTGTTCCTCATTGTCACTGTGTTGTGTTGCAGTGCTGGAGTGGGTCGGACAGGGACGTACATCGTCATAGACAGCATGCTGCAGCAGATCACAGACAAGAGCACAGTTAATGTACTTGGCTTCCTCAAACACATACGCACCCAGCGCAACTACCTAGTCCAGACTGAGGTTTGTATGTCTGTGTCTGTGTGTGAACCAGATGTTTGTGGGCAGTCTAACTCATGTGCCTCATTGTTTCCTCCACTAGGTTTAGCATAAACATATTTTTCTGCTAGCTGGTACCCCATTTAGACATACACAGTGAAGTGCATCAAACCTAAACATCTTTATTGGTCAATATACCCAATCCAACAGCATCTATTCCCAATTTATGGAATTTGAACACTGTTTATGGACCCCAGTATGCAGAGATTTTCAAATACACAAGGTGAAAATAAAACATTTACACCACATGCAAAAAAATATGTGGTTATTTCCTCAAACTGCACAGGTTTAGCATTGGTAAGTATGTCTGCAAAAAGGAGACTTGTAGGTACTAGAACCCATTTTAATTCACATATCTTGAGGTCAGAGGTCAAGGGACCACTTTAAAAATGGCCATTGGGGCCCGTACCCAATTTAACAGTGTTTAGGGTTACTAGCTAGTGGGAGGTCTGCTGCCAGAGCCATGTAGAGAGTGAGTTGGCGTAATGATGTGTCGTACTGGAGTTTCAGTCCCCAACCTTACCTAAAAGTCATTCCTCTGGGGATCACAAATATCCACAGTCAGCAGTTGTGGAGACAATATATTGTCCTGTTTTGATGTTATGATCGACCATCAGAAGAGTTTTTTCACAAAAAAGTTATGGTGTTAATTATCTGTCTCCTCTGGCAGCAGCTGTGAAGCTTATCTGTTAAGTCTTTTTTCCTGTGGAAATAACTGACAGACATTCAGCCTGCTTCAAATATCCTTCATTGCTTCAAACCAAACTGCATCTTTTTGGAAGGGTGTATGCTCAGAATGTGTGTGTCTATGTGTGGTTATACTGATACAGCATTTTACTTGACACTGGTGCTGATTTCTCGGATGCTGCAAAGCAGATTTCAAGTCATAAGAAAAAGCCAAAATGTTGTTATAACCAATCCTTAATCTTATTGCAGAATATCAGTTTCAATGTAGATCTATGGGTTAGGCACTTGAAAAACAAGATTATACATATAAGTCCACCTGTACTGCCGTACTAGCTGCTAAGCACAATATTTCTTCTTCACTTTTTTTGGCTGATCCAGGAGCAGTACATCTTCATCCACGATGCCTTGATGGAAGCCATTTTGGGGAAGGAGACAGAAGTAGCGGCGAGCCAACTTCACAGCTACTTTAACAGCATCGTGACATCAGGACACGGCGGCCGGACATGTCTGGAGAAACAGTTCAAGGTGAAGGGATTGATGAAATTTGTTATTCATTTCACATTAACACATTTAGCATAAATATCACAACATAAAATAACGTGAAGTGTCTGGTCATTAGTCATATCTTGCTGAAGATGAGAATGGCCGCGCTTGCATCTTGATCTCTTTATTTCTCATAAGGGATTAATTTATGTCAAAAACAAAAGGCCAATTTCTCGAGGTATCTCAGGATAAAACTTTTGTTGTCTTGTGATAATTATTGATAACTATAAAATGAGCGTCTGGTTCATTCAGTTGCAGCTGGGCTAGTTTTCTCCTTAAATGACAGGGACTGAGCTGAATATTCTCTCTAACGGAAAGACACAATGCAGTTTCCAGTTAGTTAGACCTCGACTGAAGTACAGCCTGATCAGACATTTTTAACTGGCATGGCACTCCAGACTTCTGAAAAACATTATAAATAATAAGACAAAACAATATCTTGTTTTCTTGAGATAAAAACGGTTTATAATATGATATCAAGATTAAAAAGCTTGTTTTCTTGAGATAACAAAATAATCAATAATTGCAGAAATTATAATTGCAAGGACGGACTTTCTCAGCTTCAGTAATATCTGGTTAGATTACTAGCTGATTGACCCTAGCTTTAAGAACCTTGATCATCTCCCTCCTTTTACTGTATATGCTATGTGCTAGGCTCTCTATGTAGAAAGGAAAACCATATTTTGAAGATGGTTAAAAGATAAAAGTCACATATAGCCTGTAGTCACATACACATAAAGCCTATAGTGATATCTTAGCTTAGCTAGCTAAAGTTAGCAAAAGACTAGCTAATCTATGATGTGACTATAGGCTATACACCAATCAGCCATAATATTGTGAGCACTGACAGGTGAAGTGAATAACACTGATTATCTGATTATCATCTGATCCATGGCTCCTTCGCTGGGTGGGATATATAGCAACAGGACATTTTGTCCTCAAAGAGTTTGAGTGTTAGAACAGGAAAAATGGCATGGAGGATTTGAGCCCACTTTGCAGGGCCACATTGTGAGGCTATGACGGGTCAGAGCAGTCTCCCAAGACTGCAGCTCTTGTGGGTCTGCCAGTGGTCAGTACCTTATTCAAAAGGTGGTCCAAGAGGAAAAGCGAGTGACGTAGACAGGGTCTACAGGCAACCAAGGCTCATTTTGATGCAACGTGGTGATGAGGCTGGCCGGTGGCGAGCTACGTCGCTCAAACTGCTGAAACAGTTTATGCTGGTTCTGATAGAAAGGTGTCAGAACACACAGTGCATCACAGTTTGTTGGTATGGGGCTGCAGAACATTATGACCACCAGGGTGCCCAGGTCGGGCCACAAGGTGCAGGACCTAGGAATTGGTATTTATTGGTTTATTAGCTGGATTAGCTTACTATTATTTGCTTGTTTGCCTTTATTGAGCCAATACAGTTTTTAATACATTGAAGAACTGGGATCAAAAGCTGTCTAATATCAAAACTCAGATTAAAGCTAACCCTAACCCTGTTCTCCAGACTTAAGACTAAAACATGTTTGTCACGTCATCGTGATTTTAATAGTTTTTTCAGTAAAAATGAAAATTGTGATGATGATCATTCCCACTAAAGGTAAATAATATCACAATGACAATATCAGTGTCAAAATAATCACAATATGAGGTTTTTACCATATTGTGCAGCCCTATTGTCTTCCATTCAGCCATGCTTTATATTGGTTGTGGTTGTGTAGCAGAAACCTGTTATTTCATAATTTTATAATAATATTTTTTTATGATCACATGGGGTGGCTGTGGAAGGAAGAGCGGGTCGTCCTCTTATCGGAAGGTTGTTGGTTCGATCCCCGGCTCCTCCTGCCTGTGTATGAATGTGTTAGTTTCTGTTCGATGGGCTTTGCCATCATTGAGTGAATGTGTGTGAAAGGGTGAATGTGTCGAAGTATCCCTGAACCCCAAAGTTGCCCTGATGCCAGGTGGATCGGTGTGGTGAAGGTGTTATCGAATGAGTTAGTTTCTGTCGATGGACTTTGCCCAATCGCTGTGTGAAAGGGTGAGGGGTCGGAAGACTAGAAAGGGGCTATACAAGTACAGTCCTTTTACCATTTACCACAATATGCTGTAATTGAGTCCAAGGTCTAGACTTTTGCTGTATCTGTGCAAAAAAATAGCTTTCTTTGTTATGGTAATGAATTTATGTCTTTATGGCAGGATTAGAATTGAGTCATTGTTTATGGCTCTTTGTTTTTCCTCTGGTCTTTCCCAACTTCTTTGAGCCAGTTTGTTTTTTCATTCTTAGCATTTTCTATTTTGAGCTTCTTTCTGTTTTACTTTCAGCTTTATTACAGAACTCCATATTTATTGAAGTATTTTGAAGAATTGTTTGCTTGTATGTTTACCAATACTATTCAATGAAAGTCTTAAAGACACACAGAGGAAGTGCACCTCATTCTTAAAAATAGCAGTACTGGAGAAGTGTATTTTTGTACAGGGGTGGCTGTGGCTCAGAGGTAGAGCAAGTCCTCCACTAATCGGAGGGTTTTTGGTTTGATCCCCGGCTCCTCCCCTGCATGTCGAGGTACCATTGAGCAAGATACTGAACCGCAAATTGTGAATGAGGTAGTTTCTGTTCGATGGAGTTTTCCATCACTGTGTGAAAGGGGGAATGTGGCATGTAGTTTAAAAAGTGCTTTGACTGGTCAAAATACTTGAAAGGTGCTATATAAGTACAGGTCCGTTTACAATGCTGACATTTTCTGGTACATTTTACCATAAAAGTCACAGATACACACATAATAGGCCCTCATGCAAAGTAGATTTTGATTACAGTTTTGA
>NW_023339740.1:809558-815484 GCF_004916995.1 Morone saxatilis | reverse complement strand
TGAAATGTTTGTTGTAAATAATGTACAAGAGTACATATTTTAGGAAAGTATTCTTGTTCTTGTCTTGCTTACAGGGAGTTCACCTTGATAGTTATGCATCAAAGCTTTTTTACTGAATACTCTGCACAATGCAGGAACTCTGAACAAAACCTTTACTATTGGATTTTTTAGTAGCTAGCCTCCTAGGTAGAAAGATACAAATGACAAAACAGACATTTTTGGAAGATTGTTTTTCTTATAGTTTCCTCTTGCTTCCAGTCTTTGTGCTCACATAGCCCATGTCCAGGTCTTGTTGAATTCTGTTTTTCCTTTGAATTATGTTTCTGTAGTTGGAGTCAGGGCTCAGGTTAGGGACAGTGATCAAATAACAACCTTCTCTGCTGATTCAGTTGAAGATGGAAACAAAGCATATTTCCCAAGTGTTTTTTGTAAAATGACACAACTTTCCTAGTTATGATGAGTTGGTCTGCCATTCCTATGTTTGATATTTTTGTTCTTCTGTGTTTTAGTTGGTAACACAGTGTAACGGCAGATTCATGGAATGCTTCAACGCTCAGAAGGAGTGCAACAAAGAGAAAAATCGAAATTCCTCCGTGGTGCCATGTAAGTATTACACTCTTGTAAAAACGTATTATATATGAAATGAAACTGCAAACAGCAGCAAACAGCAGAAAGTAATAACGTACAGCAGCTGCTTCATAAAAGAATGGCAAATAAAGAATGTTTACTGTTCCACACTGATTGATGATCTGAATTTGATTGAAAAATGGGGGCATTGCAGTGAGAAATGCTGTGTCAGTTAAATTTGAAATCTTTTGGACTTTTGATCAAAGGTCATACTACGTTCTCCACATTCATATTTTGGAATGAAAAAACCTGGCAGCCAATCGATCCCCCCATATTCCTATACAACACAAGGTTGTGCAACGAAATTAAAGTTCCAGTGATTAAGAGTTGAGCTGGCTTAGTAGCTGTAGGGAACCTCGGCCAACTTTCTCCTTTGCTGTACTTGCTGATATGCTATGTGCTCGGCTCGAATGTTGAAAAGACAACCACATTTTAAAGTCGGTTAAAAGATAAAAGCAACATGTAGACTTAAGTTAGCTAATTTTAGGAAAAACGTTGGCTAACTATCTAGCCAAAAATGTATGTTAGTTAGCGAGTGTTTTGCTGACATTAGCTATAGATGTGATTGTATATACTCTATGCTACTTATGAACCATCTTAACTATTTGGTTGTGGGACTATGGTTTGGTTTATTGGAACAGGGACTGTACTTAGAAAGGGTCCATTGCCAATTAATTCTTATTATCACTTTAAGTCTTGTATATATGGCTAGTTCTCTTCAAACAGTGCAGCACCTTATGTATTTTTCCAAACACCTGTCATCATAAATGTCAAGTTCTGTTGAAGAACATAATTTTTTAACATCCTCAAATTTAGCTTACGGTAGGCTACCTCCGAACAACCATGACAAAAACATATTAAGAGTTTTATTTTGTTTGTTTGTTTTTTTCCTGTAATGTTAAACTTAAAAGATTTAATATTTGTACACAAACTAAAAGCAATTTAACAAAGCAGTTGTATTTCAGATGGCCCTAAAATGCCTCAGCTATTGATTTTAAATGTGTGAATGTGAAGAGTGGCCCTCTGTTTGCAACTTCAGTGATAAGAACATAATTTCCATACAAGCCTTCAAAAACTCATTAACTAAACCTTCATATGGAATACTCGATTGTTTACATGCTGTCGGGTCTCACTATCATCATTCAGTAACTCCTTGTATTCTGCAGCTGTTGCACAATCTGTTGACAGTCACTGGTTGTTCTGTAGTTCTCTGAATCACCAGCCAAGAATTACCAAGAACTGTCAACACTCAATAACAGCAAAAGGATGAATGAAAGCACACAGAGTGGCCTCTGAGTGTGATTGGTTGTTCTAATAAACTGGTAAATGGCTTCTCTTCCCTCTCTCTTCTCCCCCACCCCTTCTCTCTCTGTCTAACTGTGAGCAGCAGAGCGAGCGAGGGTCGGCCTAGCACCTTTGCCTGGCATCAAAGGCACCGACTACATAAACGCCTCTTACATCATGGTCAGCACTTTCACTTCTTCTGTCAATCATTGATCTCTCCAGTCGCTCTTTGATGTTTTGACTCAGAGAAGGTTGCATCAAGCCTAACACAGTTTATAGTAGAATATGTAGGGTTCCTTTAATGGGCTACTCCAGCAATTTAGTGTTGCACTTTAATAAAGTTAGGGGATTTCCAAAAGACAGACTTCGAGAAAGAATGGTCAAAATCAAAGCAGCAGAAGGCGAGATATGCTGGCTTTTAGTTGTGTCTTCAGTATACCATCTTTCAAACTCCATGCTAGAGGTCTCTATAGGTCCAAATATCTTGACCCTTTCTGAGAAATGCAATAAGAAAAAAAAAAAAACCTGATCTAAATTGGACCCGAAGGCAGTCAGAACCGGTTCTAATAGACGTGAGGATATAAATACAAAATGTGGTTGACCCAAACACTTCCAAATTGAGAGACAAAAGCTAAGTCATGATTATGACTTTTTACACATATTGACCCCCACAGCAATAAAATGGGACCCCACCCAGATCAAAATAAAATGAATATAATTTGAGCCTAGGATTCTAGTAACCATGAAGACCTCTACTCCATGACCCAGTTTGTAACACAGGTTTTCCACTAAAACTTTAATGTCTTCAAGGTCATTAATTTATCCATATAGGTTTTTTTGGTGTGAGTTGCTGTGTTTGGGAGATATTGGCCATAGAGATATCAGCATTCTCTCCAATATAATGGAACCAGATCAGCTTGTGCTGCTTAAAGCGCCAAACCAAAAAAAATACATTTGAATATTTTTAAAAACTCAGCAGCAATGTTTCTTTCCAGAAATCGTGACTCAGTTACTCAAGATAATCCACAGACCTTGTTGTCAACATGCTTCCTTCTGCATGATGATATGTAGAAAGAAAGTTTTTCAAATGCATTCAAGCCAGTGCCCTCTGGTTCTTGGTTAAGAGGAAAAATATGTATTTTTGATGATTGAGTGAACTGTCCCTTTAAGCTCAGCAGCGATATCCCTGATGATTTCACTATGGCACTTTCTTAGAGTTGAAGAAAAAACTCAACTAAAGAAGGTATACAACAGGCTGAGTAGTACTTTCAACAACTAGTAATCTGACCTTGAGGTATGAAATTGTGGCATGTCTATTTGAAGAGGAAGTAGAAGTTAAGAGTAACCCTTAACCCAAAACCCTGCCAAAATCAGGTAGTTAAGTTGCAGTGTGCTGCTGGCTGTAGATCAAGTGAGGTCACTAAATTAGTGTTCCAGTATAGTGTAAAAACATAGCTGAGCTAGCAGGGGTTCAGTATTTTCCTTTCACCAGCAGATGCTTTCGCACAGATTTGAATTAACCCTCAAAGCTCTGTTTAGTCCTTTAAAATCCGAACTGTGCACATGACTTCCAGATGGTGAGCTGGTAATGTATTCAGGAATGTTAACACTGTGTTTACACTGTTTTAAGTATAACCTAAATCTAAATAAATGTGATGTTAATGGTGTGGGGTAACTCTTTCACTGACCTGTTGTTGGTTTCTCTTCAGGGTTACTACCGGAGTAATGAGTTCATCATTACCCAGCATCCTTTGCCCCACACCACAAAAGACTTCTGGAGAATGATCTGGGACCACAACGCACAAATTATTGTTATGCTGCCTGCCAACCATGGACTGGTAAGAAGCACACACAAACCCAGACACACTATATTGTGGAGGGTGATTAGTGCCACCTACCACTTTTCACAAGCAAGTGCATTGTGTGCCTCCTAACCCTGTGTTTAAGGTCTTATGAATCGCACACACCTTCATGAGCCAGTTACACGTGCCATTTTGTGTAGTTATCAGCAAAAGTCACCTCCATGCAAAGAGTTTCAGTACATTAGATAATTCTTCATACTGTAATAGTGTGGTTCTGCATATGGCACCAATTTTACCTGGTAATCCAGCGATGGCCACGAAACCAGCTTCATTTATTTATTCAAGTATACTGTCCAAGAAATTGGATCTGAAGACCATTTTGAGCAATTTGGTTTGATTAGTAATTCTGACAGACAGCTGAGATGTTCCCAAGTTCATCAGCACTGGAAACTGATGTTTCACCGGAGTCACAGTAGTACAAACCATTGTCTCCTTTGTGATTGTTTTGACTTTGTGGTGAGCTGACTAGACAAACTCACCACCATCTAAATGTGCTCTAAAGGTATTAATTGTTGGATTATTCCAAAACATCTGCATGACAAGGCACATTACCTGTAGCAGCTGTCTGATTGTGAGCAAGTGTTAGTGACTTAAGAGTCCTTCAACCTTTAACCCCTAATTCTCTCAGACAGAGAATCTTTAAGGCTCTATAAATGATTCTTAAACCAAAAACTTAGTCTTAAAGACATGACTGGAGTTTTATCCTAACTAAGTCAGTTCGGAGCTACTTTTAGTCTGAGGATATTTGAGAATATGTTCTCTGATAAATGAGCTCAAGTGATGTCACTCGGGCTGGGGCTGAGGACTACAAGTTTGAAAATTAAAAAGATCTGTGGAGCTAGAAAGAACTTTCCAGATCTGTAGCGCTACTAAGATAACACACCTGCATCTCCGACCGAATTGTCCGACTCTGGTGATGACATTTGGAGTCTGTGTCAGATGTCGTCTTTGGTTCTATTTATGTAAACATAACAAGTCAGACAATGTTATAGAAGTGCAATACTAAATTGGTGGATTTGGATCAGAACTGCCAGCCACAAAGGTGACAGGACTAGGCTGGAATGTCTTACCTTTTAACATGTATGTGATTATTAATATATCTGTTAAGAATATGACCCAGGTAGCTGTTTTTAAACTAGGATTAGGACACTGTATTAAAAAGATGTGCATTTTACAAGAAGCTTTCATTAGTTTTAGACCAGCGATACAGCCTGTGCAATGAGGCTTTGCCACTCATACGGTAGGTCAACAGGTGAACTTTAACTTATTGGAACATGACCTAACTGGGTCATTTAACAAGCCTGTAATTGAAAGTTTGGGTCACAGCTAAGTTCGACATTTTCTGGTGCATTCTATTAATCTAGAGTATTCCCTCAATTGCAATAGACAGAACAAGATGAAATTCAGCAAGAATGATCAAACACAACTCCTGCAGATTCAGAGACTTATTCACCAGAGGTCCTTTCACTAAACGGTTACTGCAAGACAACTTGATTATGTTCAAATGTGTTATCCTCTTTTGTCGTTACTTTTTTCTTTACAGAATCAAGGATTTGATAATAGAAAATATACTACAATAATGCTGTATCCTGTGATACATTGTTGAATGAATGAACACAGTGGTAAAACAGTCTATGTGCTCTTCTGCAGGCGGAGGATGAGTTTGCATACTGGCCCAGTCGGGAGGAGGCCATGAACTGCGAGGCGTTCACTGTCACCCTCATCAATAAAGACCAACTCTGTCTGTCTAACGAGGAGCAGATCAGCATCCATGACTTCATCCTGGAAGCTACACAGGTTGCTCAGTGTGTGTGGGAGTGACAGAGAGAGAGCTCTATTTTGACAGTAGACAGCTCTACTGTCAAATTGATTTTGAAACTGTTCTGTACAGTATGAGCACACTGAGGGGCATACAATGGTCATTTGCTTCATCACATTGTACTGATGTGAAATGTCTCCTAAGTTAAAGTTGGTACTAGAGGCTCAGTAACTACAAATTAGTTTGTAACTAAATCTGCTAGTAAAATTAGAAAATGTAAAGTCCTAACTAAGCTAGGGGCCAGTCAACGATCAAAGTCTGTTGTTCTATTGTCATGGTTACTGTGCACATTAGCTTTCTGGCTGGCATGAGTCACTTCGCATTGTAGCACAAT
>NW_023339740.1:806724-809533 GCF_004916995.1 Morone saxatilis | reverse complement strand
TGTTGCATAATGTCTGCAGTTAATGAAAACATTTTGCTGTTTGACAGAAAAAATGCCGTTTTACCATTTTTACCAAGTATAATTTTATGTATTTTTATAATTTAAACTACCATATAGGGGATGTGTAACTATTTAGTTGTTACTTAAACAGCTGCTGCAACAGGCTCCAGGCTATTTCCCAGTGTTGTCCATCAGACTTTAACAGTAAAATAGAAATGAGTCTAACAGATAGAAACATGTCCTCAATCATTCTCCAGTCCTCTGTTATGTTCTGTTCATGCACAAAATTAGAATGTTGTCCCTTCTGCAGGTTATAATTTTGACTATTTGGCTTCTACAGTTTATCTTTAATGGGCTTCCATATTTCCAATTTTGCACCTTTTTGATCAGTTACACAAACCTCAGTATACACACTTTGAAAGCGAAACACACACCGAGCTGCAACCAGTGTGAGCTTCAAATCAATTAATTAAAATAACCTTTCTCGTATAAAGCGTACTTTATTACCTAAACATGTCATCTTGCCTATTTTCATTACTTCTCAGATTGTTTCCAGTTTTATAAGGTGTGACTTTTCAAGAGCTATATAGATATTTAAAAACAAAATACTAAAAGTAATCTACATATTTCTTTTTTCTCGTTTTTAGCTCATTAACACATTAAGTAAATATTTTACTTTGTAAAAAAATAATTTTTAAAAGATGGTTGTCACTGTTTTTGTACATCTATGAATTTAGTGTTTTTAATAAGTCGCATGACTAATTAATGGGACTGTACTGGAACCAACCACAGATACTGGAAGCCTCAAATAACTTTCTTAAAGCTACAAACAAACAGCTTTTGGGGAGTTAAAAGTAAAAAAATTTAATAAAACTAAAATTGCATAATTGCAGCTAATTGTTTTGGTCAAAGCTCAAGTCACATTCTAAACCGAACATCCTTCATCTAACCTTTGTATCTCTTTCTGCTTTTGTCCTTCTGCCTGTCTTGCCCTCTGTCTGTCTGCCAGGATGACTACGTATTAGAAGTTCGTCACTTTCAGTGCCCCAAGTGGCCGAATGCCGACGCGCCCATCAGCAGCACCTTCGAGCTCATCCGTGTCATTAAAGAGGAGGCGGCCTCCCGCGATGGACCCACAATCGTCCATGATGAGTCAGTCTGATTTTATCTACTCTTATATGTCTCACCGCATCTTGCAGTTAGATGGGTTGATTCCTAGTAGGTACTGCCAATGTGAATAGAATAATAATATAGCTTTATTTATATAGGACTTATCAAATGAGTGCTTCACATAACAAGCAAATTAAACAAGCACATAAAATACAGCAATAAAAGAATCAAAGCACAAAACAAACCATATACAAAATACAAACGCAAAACTCCTGAACAGAATAAAAACTAGAATCAGATGAAATTAGGGAAAGCAGTGCGTAAAAGTAAGTTTTGAGCTTTTATTTGAAAGAAGTCACTGACTTAGCCTGCCGTACTTCCTCGGGCAGGGTGTTCAAGAGCCTCGGGGCTCTTATTTCAAAAACTCTGTCCCCCTTAGTGTTCAGCTGAGAGTCTGGAACAGATAAAAGGCCCCTGCTGCCAGAGGATCGAAAAAGTGCAAGTAGGGTTGTTCAGGGATAAAATATCTGTGAGATAGGTTTTTAGACCATTTAGTGTCTTGTAAGTAGTTAAAAGCACCTTAAAATCAATTCTGAAATGAACTGAAGGCCAGTGTAATGAGGATTGATGTATTCAAACCTACTTACTCTGGTTAAAAGCCTGGCAGCTGAGTTCTGTTCTGTCTGTAGCCCATCTGTAGTTTCTCTATTTAGACATGTAAAAAGGCTGTTAGAGTAATCCAGGTGTGAAATGTAGAAAAGTTTTATATCTTTAAACATAACATAGGTCATTGGAGGGGACCTACGGTACTTGCTCTGGCTCTTTCATGCATTGTCAGGTCTTATAATATATTGGCCTTTGGAAGAGTTATGCAGTAACATTTTGAATAAGCTGTTCTTTTATATTTAAAAAAAAAAAACATCTTGCTGGCCTCATGCAATCAAACTGTCTTGACTATTGTCTTGTTTCGAATGAGAATTTAACATGAGACCTGCTGGCTTTTGATTAAAAGTTACCGAGAAAACCACTCTCCTAAAATCTCCTAGTGGTTTGTGGAATACTGTTTTGAAGCCTTGAGTTTGACATTTTGGCCGTCGGCATGTTGGTTTTTAGAGCAAGCAGCGATGATGTGCAGCACTCATTAGCTGTGCAATGGCAGCTCACCTGGTCACACATGTTTTCATATTACAGCAATACAGTACACTAAAATAGTTTCTGAAAAGATTTGAGGTGAGAAAAAAACTATGTAGTAACGGAATATTGCTCTGTATTTGATCGGCACTGCCTAGTTTGACAGTTTGAGTTTGGTGCGTTGAGCTGGATGGACTCAGAGACTGACCTGTCAATCACAAGGTACCACGCTCTACGAAGGGATACCTGTTAGTGCTGCTCGCCTGCCTGGCCTTTAAGATAAGATTTTTATGGATGTCACTTCACAATTCTGAAGCATCCACTAATTCATATACGATCAGTGTCTTGATGTGACACATTTTCACAGTGTGCTAATAGTTATATTGATTGTGCTTTGTTATACTTTTACATTTTTGAAACTTTTGAAATGGATAACTTGAGTTTTGAAAGAATTGCTGCTGCTGAAAATAAAATAAAATCACTGCAGGAATTAATTATCACACCCATATTATTATTATTATTATTATTATTATTATTATTATTATTATTATTATTTTTATTTTTATTT
>NW_023339740.1:805432-806624 GCF_004916995.1 Morone saxatilis | reverse complement strand
TTTAACGAAGCCTGACTGAGGCACGTGTAAGGGAGTTACAGTAATCTAGACTGAAAATGAAGCTGTGAATTAATAGTTCAAGATCACTGGAGGACAGGATACGGATAGGATAGGAAAGGATAACACCTTTCTGACTCCACCACCGAGAAAATGTTCAACTGATACAAACACAACGGAAAACCGGTGTGCTTCTAAATCATCAACTGCTTTCTGGAATAGAACCAACAGAGGGCAGCAGATACCTCGTGTCTTCATTTCTATGGTTACTGAACGCCTCAGAAAGAGAGATAAACATTAGAGCTTCCGGACAAATGTTTCAAAGTATTAACACAAATAGAAAGTTTTTAATTATACACATTAAGCCGAATTCTAA
Organism: Morone saxatilis; assembly: GCF_004916995.1. Classification (NCBI taxonomy): domain Eukaryota; kingdom Metazoa; phylum Chordata; class Actinopteri; family Moronidae; genus Morone; species Morone saxatilis. The sequence goes on along the minus strand of NW_023339740.1, from coordinate 806,251 downwards.
TATATTATACGTTATTAAAGAATAATGTAAAGAACTTTTTCCAGAAACAGCAGAGAGACCTTTTCAGTAAAAAAAACAGGCATACCGGCGTTTTTCTCCGTCAACAAATGGCGCTTTTATTTTGAAGTACATATCCCTTGCTTTCCGGTAGTGTTATGTCAAACTGGGTTAGCTTGGTAGCTGCAGTTCGGAGGGTCGCAGGCAGTAATGTCGGCGTCTGTCCCTGAAGAACTGGAATTAATTGAGAAACACGAAGAGATGTGAGTGTGTTATTTAGAATATGAACCAGTATTGACCCAGTTTGACCGTTAGCAGTGTCAGTGGGACGTTCTGTCACTATTCCACGACGAGTGAGGACATGTTTGAGCCGTTTCTCATTCATTTAGTCAACATGTATAATAAAACACTCTGTTTGAGAGTGAGCGCCACAGAGAACTCCTATTAAACAAACACTGTACAACTAGATACGTTCATTTAACTCAAATATTGTTGAAATCGTGTAAATTAAAAACATTATTGATCAAAGTAGCGTTAGTACCTTTAAGTGACTCTGACTTAAGTTAATTATGTAATTTTTATTTGTTCTTTGAAAACAAAATACAGAATAAAAAGTACTTAATCGGGAATGTTTCTCTAACTTATAAAACTAAGTTTGTGTCACTTAAAATTACATTCTTCATCAAGAATCTTACACTACTTAGTTGACTTACTTAGTTTACGTACCTTTTCTTTGTAATACGTGTGTTAATGCGTTAGTAGTGGAATGTGAAGGCTAGCTCTGTGACAGACACTGGATGTCTCCTCTGTGTGTCTCCTCTG
>NW_023339740.1:800577-805277 GCF_004916995.1 Morone saxatilis | reverse complement strand
CCTCTGTGTGTCTCCTCTGTGTGTGTCCTCTGTGTGTCTCCTCTGTGTGTCTCCTCAGTTTAGGGCGGAGGGCGGAGCTGCTGCAGCGGATGGAGAGTGGCAGAGAGCGGATGAACGTGGAGAGGAAGCAGCGGGTGAAAGAGTCAGAGGCCGCTGGCCACAGGAACGCCACCCTGCTGCAGGTAGGACGGGCTCATATCACACACTGCTGAAGAGCCCTGATGTTACTGCATGTACTGAAGCTCCCACACTGCCTGTGCTTCACTCACACTTTGGCTGAGTAGAGCTCTTCTCGGGACTGTGTGGACACGTACAGACTGAATATGAAATGATATGATATGAACATTTAATGTCATAATTTTCCTGGCTAAAGTAATTACAGCACAGTGTTATCGAGATATATCAAAATAGAATTCCAATTCTGAAAATGGCAGTAAAACATACTGCAAGTTCGTAAAGAAGCAAATATTTGTATTGCATCTCAGATGGGACATGTCATCTCCCTCTCTGGATACAGTGTTGGAGGCAGCAATCTGTTCATTCCTGGGAGAGCTGCTCAGTGGTGCATGGAGCCAAAAAGACACTTCCTGCTGCAAAGGAAGGGCATAAAATGATTTCCAAATGTTATCGGACTGAATAAGAGCTGCACAAAACAATCGAAGCATTATTGAAATCGCAATACGGCAAAGTGCAATATCCAAATGGCAGAAGCAGTTTCTTAATAAAGGTCAAATGTGTAACAAACAGCATTATAATGAAGTACTGTAGTCTGGCCTGCAGATCTACAACAAAAACATCATCATGATTTTAATAGTTTTTTTCAGGGAAATTTAATTTCTGATAAAAAAGTATCATTCCTGCACCAATTGTGAATCATATTGAAATCGCAATATCTGTACAAACAAAAAACATTGCAATAGAATGCTTTTAGTACATCGTGCAGCCCTAGACTGAATGGATCATATTCTAATAGTGAAAGGAGTCCTTTCACAGGGGGTGTGATTTTCAAATGTAAGTAAAGTATTTGTGTTTCTAATTGCATGGTTTGACCACTATGTAAAATCGGCTTCAAATCCCAGTGCTCTTCTTGGGGCCTTAGATTTTGGAATGACTTTTTCAAGTCAATCCATGTGGGGATATTGACGATCATCCCGTTCCCTGATTATTCCCATAATGCAAATTCACCACCATAATTTTATCGGATAGTTTTTATTCACGATGCAGGATAATATTGTATATTGTTCCTACCGTCTAAACAAGAGTACAAAAAATGATATTTTTTTAAGTTAACAGTGTAAAGCCATTAGAGGTAAATCTACTGTGGCTGTGTAATCCATTAACTCATTGTAGGGCTCATTTTAATGTTACATTTTAAACATTTAGATAAATATTGAGGTTAATTGACTAACTTGTAGGACCAAGATTTGCATAAAGATGAAAGAGTGTGTGGATAAGTGTTAGCTCTCTGTTACTGCAGGACTTACAGAAGATAGAGGATCGTCTGAGAGGAAGACAGCTGCCACGGCCAAATCTCTTGGCTCTGGAGGTAACAAGTTGTTGTTACGGTAGCTGAAAGAGGATTCGAAATTATTGTTCCACTTGTGGCAATTATCAGTCTAAAATCTCGTGGCATGAATAAGAAGCCTTTTTCTTTTCAAAATAAAGCTTGGTGTGCAATGGTGTAAAATAAATATTTATAGATTTTCTTACAAGAGATACTGTTTACAGACCAACGCTGCTTTTGGCAGTTTTAAAGCATCAATGTAACTGATAATGAGTATTAAGGCCTCAGCATTTAAAGCTTCACATTAACGAATTAAAATGCCTTTATGTGAGATTCTAAAATAGAATATCACTTAAGCACCATAATTACAAATCATGTATATTTAATGTGAGTGCTGACTATTTTCTAAAGCAGTTTCTTTTAGACTTTAGACTGAATAACTGCATGATAGAGTCAGACGTGGTGACTTTTTAACAGTAAGCTTTATCTCGTTTTTTTTTTTCTAGACAAGATATTGGGTGTCTGTGGAAGAGTCCATCCCGGCCTGGGAGCACTTCCTCTTGGCTAAAGGTCCACATCCTACTGATGATCCAGGACAGCCACCCAGCAGAGCTAAACAGAAACCCAGCATAGCTAAAGACCAGGGTCTGCCTCCTCGCCCAAAAGCCAGGACTGCTCGATAGGTGCGCAGTGGTGGTGATGGTGATGGTGATGGTGCCACTGTAGTCTGAAACATAGCTTTGATGGTCACATTAGGCACATTTAGTTACCTAAAACTAAACTGAAAACTAAAACGAAGTGTGAACAAAACATTTTTACAGTTTACTGAAATCTAAAAACTACACTTTAGAATAAGAACCAAAACTAACGAACAATAACATGTATTAACAAAACTAACTCAAAGAGCATATATCTGGAAATGTCCTTAGTTTTTGTCGATTTGGTCAAATTTGTCAACACAACAAGCGTTGGTGCATCCGTTTATTGAGACTTGAGTCAATGTGTTTGTATTGTAATACCTATTCTGAACTTCATAAATCTTGCCCCTGATAAATATTATAATGGAAAAAACGAATCAATTAAACTGAAACAAGCAAACCCACTCTGGAAACTAACTGAAACTAAACTGAACCTAAAACAAAAATAAAAACTAATGGAAAACACACAAACTATAATAACTCTGGTTGTTGCCTCTAATGATCTCAGTCATTCACTCCCATGGTGTTTGTATTGAAAGCAAAATGTTGATGTGGTGGGAGCAGAACAGCATGCAGAATAACCTCACACTGTGTCCATCTTGACAGTAAGGTGTCTTGGTCTGCTGACCTCTTGAATAGAGGTTTTCTTTATGTTTGCAGCATTATATCAGAACCACTAGAGGGAGCCAGTGTCATAGATAAAAGTGTCTGGTGAAGCCCCACGTCTATTTGTAGTTTTTCCACAGACTTATCCTGTAGGGTCCATAAACAACTCTGATTCTGCTAAAATTTAGTTTGGACAGTCAGGGCTCAGCTAGTAGCTTGATAATCGGCTGAATGACTGTTTTGGTTTTACTTGGATTATTCATTGCGTATTTGAAATGCCAGAAAAATCTGAGATGTGAGCAGCGACTCCAAGGTCTGCTGCCTGTCTTCTCAAATAAGACCTCTCAATTATCCACCAGTTGTGTCTACATATTGTGATAAGAATAAAAACATTTTCTGATATTGATATATGATATGGCAAAATATCTGATTACATACAAATATCTAAAGATATAAATACAAATAAATCTTTTTGTTTTTTATTATTGTTAATTTGGACAATAGAAATTGTACAACATGATCTGCAAGCCTTAGAGGTCAATTCAGGCTCACATTATTTTATAAATGTCAAATCACCATATAACATTCCAGTGTGAACAGGTCGTGGTCCTGAACTGACCCGCATGACAAATCGATCTAGAATAGATCTAGAGTGACATAAAAGCCACATGGATGCTGACATGACTGTTCACACTTTGGTAAAAAAATATCCGACCTGTATTTGATCTAGGATTACATATGAAAATGGCTCGAATCAGAATTTGAAAAGATCCATGTGATTGGTGCTGTTCACACTGTCATGAAAAAAACAGACCTGAGTCACAAATGAGCAAAAAAATCTGATTTGGGCCAACATAGCCTTTGAGAGTCTATTCTCAAAAGAATCTGTTTTGTAAATTTGTTACATAACATCGTTTATATTAAACAATAAAACTAATTTTATCTGTGCATATATATAGTCTTGAAATAAATTAGACTTTGGTATTAAGATGGGGTACATTGGTAAATTTGTCTGTGGCCCTCCAGCTGTATGAGGCCTCGGTTTTGTCAGTTTGTCAGCCGCTATGCCTATGCAGTATGACTGCTTCCATTCATGGGGTTACAGGGGGTCACAACAACAACACATCCCACATTTTCTGTGGCTGATTTAATCAAAGTTGTGTGTGGATGTACAGAACAGAGACGTGGGCCGCAGCGACAGTGGACTAATGAGAGGAACGTCCCACCAAATTGTCACCAAATGCCAAAAAACAGCACCTGCTTCTTCAGTGCCAGGGTGGAGGAAGGAAGACCCCCACACCCCCTCACTTTTACCTCCTCTCTCTGCACCACCAGAGATGGCACCCCCTCCCTCTCTTTAACCCCTAATTGTTGGTGATCAGACCTGCGCCCAGCTGACACGGAGTGGCGGCTTGACAAACGCAATCATCCGGACAGACAGGGTTGAAGTGGCCGGTGGTTGGCAGCTGCCCCAGCTCCTCAGCTGGGGCCCCAGCCCTGCTGGCCCTCGGGGTGGTTCAACTTGCCACCGGCCACCACTGACTGGACCAGTCTGGACTGATACGGGCTCAGTGGTGGGGTGCTGGTTTAGTGAAGGGGCAGGATGGGGAGCAAGTGCTTGTGAGGTCAAGGCCAGGATTCAAGGAAGGTCTGGGTGGGGGAGGTAGTGGGGCTCTGTGTTCAATCATGGGTGACAGGATTGGTTGGTGGGAGGGAAAGAGGGGGGATGATGAAGATGTGATGTAGCAAATTATCTAAAGGGGTTTTGAAGAGCACGATCTGGAGCCCTTCCAAATGACTAGCCCTGCATTATGTATTCTAATGGCCGAGGCCCCAGGGTGCTGGAGGCCGAGTCGGCGCTGTTGTCAGTGACCAGACCTCCGTTCCCCCCC
>NW_023339740.1:782563-800477 GCF_004916995.1 Morone saxatilis | reverse complement strand
TGGAGAAGTGTATGAGTGCTGTGTTGTAATAAGATGCAGCAACACAATAAAACCATCAAACCCAAAAACCAGTTAGTTGTCTCAGGGAGGAGAGAGAGAGAGAGAGAGTACTGAGCTCCCAGAGGGTTTTTAAAGCGCATGCCACACAGGCGCTCAGCGGTGTGTCCAGATTTTCTGAAGGGCCTGCACCTCCTGCACGCCCACTTTAAAGTACCTGCACCAAAAACAAAGCCACACAACCAGGAACAGGAACACAAGGTGGAGTGGGTCGTCACAGTGTCTAGGCAGAATGTAGATCAACAGTCTAACACTCTTCCAGACTTTTTTGACTGTGGTGGCACAAGTGGGGCACTGACTTACTCAGGGGTGGCATGAAGTATATGTCTCCACTTTCCAGTCATTCCCAATTTATGCAATTCCAGTACTGTTTATGGACCCCAATATACAGAAATATTCAAATACACTAGGCAAAACGAACACATTTATACCACATGCAAATAACTGCATGTTTTTGCCCCAAAACTGCATGTGATTATAATAAACCAGGCATGTCTGCAAAGTGGAGACTTGTGGGTTCCCATGGAATCCATTTTCATTCGGATATCTTGAGGTCAATGGTCAAGGGATCCCTTTGAAAATAGCCATGCCAGTTTTTCCATCGCCAAAATTTCCATCGGAGTCTGCCAAGATGAGGATAACCACACTGAGCTTATGAATTGGCGCTATACAAATAAAATAAAATTGAATTGAATTGAATTATACAACACAAGGTTGTATAATGAAATGAATCAAATCCATAGAATAACATAAAAGATAAATAAAATAGAATAAATATAAAAAAATATATACAGTTATTTATATACACATATATATGCCCATACACAATGTAATGTAATATATTATAACAACAAATGTCTGTTAGAAAAAAACATTTAAAACAATTGCTGCAACATTGTATTGTGTTTTCCATCAGATGTCCATGAACTAAAAGTGACATAAGGGTTAAAAGGAAGCAGCCATATTCTGATTACCCAGACAGGTTTGATGACTGCCTTGCCTATGACACCCACCTTATTAATTTAAGGTACCATATGTAGGATCTTTTATGTATTAATCACTTTTTATTGCCAATGTGTGAACAGGCTGTAATGTAACTTTGCCTGTGGACTGATTTTTCTGTCTTTCTATGTAGGGATGCGGCTTGCATTCTCCGTGACAATCCAAAAGATGTGATATATTTTTGGCGGCTTTTATTGGCTTTAATTGAAGGTGACAGCTGAAGAGTGACAGGAAAGCGGGGAGAGAGAGAAGGAATGACACACAGCAACAGATCATAGGTCAGAGTTGGCAACTACAGCAAGTACTCAGCCTTAGCACATGGGGTGCCAGATCTACCAGCTGAGCTATGTGGGCACCCCAGAAAATTTAAAAGGTATGCAAAGTACTAAAGACAGCAGTGTTTTGTATAAAGCACATCTGTGTGTTGTTGCTGCTGAGACAGGGTAATTCAGATGGTGAATGTGTGTGAAGCTCCAGACTGAATCTCCATTAGCTTGCCTTGGCATTCCTTAGCTGCAGTCTTCCATCTTATCAGCTATCCAATACCTGAGTACTTCAGCTCCCCCAACTACCTTATTCTCTGACGTTTCCAGCCAGATGATCAATCCCATGTCTGTGCTTTATAATTATCTGTTTTATTAGTCAAAGCTGTTTACCATAACCAAATACTCTCCTGCACCAGCCAGTCCAGCCCCTTCCTCCAACCTACAGCTGGATCTTCTTTTGTCAGCAGCTTTCTTAATCTCCTGGCTGCACCTCTAAGTGTGTACCCATAGCCAGCTCAATGGAGGAAATTCCAACGTGGTCAGAAGAGAAAGTCAGTAGGCTACCACTGAGGGACAGGTGGTGAATGTGCCAGAGATGTTCGGAAGGTCAGCCAGGAGTTTGGTAATGGTGGTCAGTGGGAGACTACTGCCTTTCTCCTGACCACGCTAGATTTGCCTCCCATGAGCTGGCTACAGGAATCCACCCAGAGGGGCAGACAAGAGGTTAGGAATGTTGGCTGTAGAGCAAGACCTTTGGAGAAGTCAGATAACAATGTTGTGGGCGTTTGAGAGACCAAGGTGGTGGGCAGCTGAGGTACTGAGGTATTTGTCAGCTAACATACAGAGGCACATTCCGAGACCAGGGAAAGCTGCAGCGTAGGAGTCCTGAGGCAAGCTGATGAAGATTCAGTATAGAGCTTTCCAGGATCGAGGTTAAATGACTAGAAAGCAGGCCAGTAGTTTCAAAGCTAGCTGACAACATGCTTGCTTGAGGCAAAATGCTAAACTTTCTGTATTGGATGCAGGTTGAAGGATAGCAGATCAGAGGCTAGCTGACTGGGAGGTTGAATTAACACAAGCTGTCCAAAAACTAGCTGCTAGGGCAAGCCTCTTTAGCTGCCCACGGCCTTGGTATGTTGGCTGCCCGATTTCTCAGTTAACCGACTTCTCAGTGCCTTGGTCTCTCAACTACCAACCAACTTGACTTTTGGCTGTTCCACTGAAAAAAGATCACACTCTACAGTCACTTCTGCCATTCATTGAACTGCCTCTGTCCAGCCAGACCATCAGTCACCTGTCTGTTTTCATCAATTGTCTGTCTGCCATTGGCCATTGGTTTAACTCCACAGAAGACTCTCCTGCACCAACATGTCCAGCAAATTCCTCCAAACTACAGCACAATTTTAGTAACACCGCTCACAGCTACTCCAGGGAGTTGCTTACAAGATTGACTAGGAGACATGGGAAAGGTGGCAGACAACAGAAGATCCTGCTGTTGATTGGAGGAGTCTGCTGCATGTGTGGGTACAGGGGAGACTTTTATGCTGGTAAACAGTTTTATCTAATGGCAGACAGACAACTGAAAAACACAGACAGGTAGGCAGTTGGCAGAAGTGACTGTGGTACAGGATCTTGTTTTAACAGTATAAGTCAGAGGACAAGCTGGTGGGCAGCTAAGCTATTGAGGCCCTGTACAGTTGAAAAATCAGCTAGATTTCACGCACCTAGGCTCTACCTCCCAGTAAGATACTACTGGTCCTGCTGTCATCATGTCACTTAGATAGCTGGCGTAAATCTTTTCAACATCGTGGTGGCTCACCCAGCCGCAGACATCTCAGAAGTGAACAATTTTGCAAAACTGTATATTCAGAGTAAAAGCAAAATTATAGCGAGAGGGAGGTGTACCCCAGCATTAATTAACCTACACAACTGAAGGGACAGTGAGGTGTACAAACTTTTCAAACGGACTGGTAAAAAAGAAAAGAGTGGCTATGCTAACAGTCAACACCTTAATTGATGTGTTCACCAGATGGATTGTATTTACAAGTAGCCTGGATCTACAGAGTCTTTGTAGCCTACATTTATGTAACATTATGTTTAGCTTCATATTCAGATAATAAGAAAATGCATGCAAAGTCATTGCAAAATCAATGAAAGAAGGGGGTGAAAGTAGTGTAACATCATTTTAAATATGCATTTGTAAATAACAGTTACAACTACCCTATTCTGAATTAAAAATGTTGTCCAATAATCAGTCATTCCAAAATATGATTTTCTGTCTCTATACTGCAGCCATCTAGGAGCTTCTCAGGCTCTAAAGGCTCTTTTAAATTTAAGATCATTCCAAAGCTGCAGGAGGTCATTTTTATAAACTTTTTTTGGTCATATTTGCTGAAACTTCCATTATATCCTGCCAGTAGTACATGAGATAGATAATCGGTGAAAAAATCAGGCCCGGTGGATTCTTGTTAATACCATTAGGATCACTAGGCGAACCCAAAGGAACCAGATTTTTTCACAGATTATCTGTCTCATGTACTACTGTTAGAACAGTCAAAATTTGAGCAATAATGACAAAACGTTATTTTTAAGTTACCTACTGCACCTTTAAGTCAAACAAAAAATTTATTCATTCAAATTTTCACTTTAGCAATTTGATAAATAGGAACAGATTCAGAATTTTCAACCTCTTACTAAAGTTTTAATGCTTTTATTAGAACAATACTGGAGGCTTACACATATTTCTATGCATAATTAAAAGTTTGTTTAATTAAAGGATTCTATAGTGTCACATTCAATTAAACTAGAAACAAGTAGCTGGTAACAAAATGAAAACATTTTGTATGCTAAAGAAAGTAAGATATTCTTTTCAGGAGTTGTTGGACCAAACCAGAGCTATAAGCTAGTGGACGTTCAAAACTAGTAACAGAGCCTGTAGAAAAAACTGAAATACACAAAAAAGCAAATATTATCAGACAAATAATTTCAGAAAATTACATCAAAACCCATATTTTATTTTATGTATAGCAATACCATTTACATATTAAATAACACTATAATAGAATGCTTTGATATAGCTTTTAACAAAAAGAAAAAAAAGAAATCCATCTTTATTCATGTTACAAAAGAGGAGCGAGCAGCCACCTTTCCAAAACGGGTCAATAATATAATATGATAATTATCAAGTGACTTACAGGAGAGCTATTCTATTGTTCACGTCTGACAACAGAATCATAGCCTCCAGAGGATGAATACCAAAAGCCAAATTAATCAAAAGAAGAGGGTTTACATTGTAATATCACAATCACTGCCTGAACAATAATGGAGGGCGTGAGGCTGGAAACTGGAATGCAATAGTGACTACAACCTGGACGCACAGGCACCTGGCTTCCACACGATCCACCACAAATAGCGATGCCGTGAGTTCAAATTGAGAGAAAACTGACTGAAAGTACTTGTGATTATCAGACTGGAAACCTTGTAAGAGATTTGTGGTATATGCAAGGCCAAGAAATGTAAAAAAATTAAGCTTGATTTACAAAATCATCGAGAAATTAAAAAATGATAGAATTTCAAAGTCTCATGAAAACATTTCCTCTGAAACGATCAATACATACACAGTTTCCAGAGAAGGGCTGGGTTACAGAGGCAACAAAATATATGTACATTTCTTATTGACAGTACAGCTGTGTGTGCCCTTCAAAGGCAACACAAAACACTTTTCATTCTGGATGATCGCAAAGATCAGAATCACCTGAAAATGGGGAAAATGGTAGAGTGACCATTGTAAGGACCTGGTCACACCAGCATATATAACAGCAGCATTTCAGAAATCAGTACATTTCGCAGAACATGCGAATTCATGCTGTTAAGTCTTGATAGTGCAAAACTTTGAGGGATTGGAGATCCCAAGTTCAAAATGGAGGCAGCTATCATATTAACACAATTCCATTTGATATCATCCTGTTCCACAAAAGAGATGCATGATGGCCTGCATTCAGTCATAATAGATGTGGATATTGGTAGTATAGTATAGTATTTCCTTGAATTAGCTTGTTAACTAAATTAACTCAATTGTCCTGTTAGTGACGTAGCAAGCTAACTAGTATGGCAAGCTCCTTTGACTGACTAGCACTAGCACGTTGTCAGGTAGCTAGCATGTTAGAAGTTAAGGTAGCAGTAGCTTTTTTCAAAGATTCCACTTTCTGGTGTGACCTGGCACTTAGACAAAGTGTGTCTTCAACAAAAAAATAAATAAATGCCCCCAAAACAGAAAAAAAAATGGTGGATTTCTCCCTACAAGGTGGAAAAGATGGAGATAACACTCCCAGAGAAACAGAAATAGAAATGTTTTGAATCTTTAATGCCATTCTGTCTGCTCAGTTTATCTTTTGATGCATCTCTTTATCCCAAATGACGGTGTATAACAATGACTGCAAGTAAGGACTTGGCTGAATTTAAAACAAACAGATACCAGATACTGAGGTGAGACTTTTGTAAGGACACTGATAAAAATACAGATATATTGTAAGGGGGGGAGAGGAGGGTTGGGCATCCAGTCAGGAGAGATAAATCATCAAAAGAGAGGGAGAGAAAAGCTCACCCAATATATTTTCTGCATGGGAAAGATTCAAGTCTTTGGTAAAAGTTTTTTAAAAATCAAAATACATTTGTCCCCCTCGCACTCGAACACATCTGTTTTGTGCTGTGTGAAAAAAAGAATGCTTTCACATTATCATTCAAAATGCAAAACTACAAGTGTTCGTTTCACGCCATTGATCACAGAGGTACAGAATATCAAAGTCAGCGACTAAATGAGAACATCCTTATGTCAAAGAGATATCTAAGTATATAAGTGTGTGTGTGTGTGTGTTGTGGTGTTGTGTGTGTGTGTGTTGTGTGTGTGTCTGGTGTGAGGGGTCACTGCAGCTAAAACAGGAAACATTTCAGACAGCTCTTTGCTTGTAGACCACAAAACCACAAAAAAATAAATTTCGGGAGAAAAGAGAGTGAAAAACGTAAACTATGTACACAAGGCCTTGGAAGGTTGGAAAGGGTGATCACACCTCTGTCAACGAGCACGGATCTTGAACAGGCCTCCACCTCTTTTGGTTTGTCTTGTTTGTCAATCACGTTAATACACAGTGGACACAAATTGTTTGAGTACTAGCTTTCCAGTTTGTGACATACTGAAATTAGCCCCTTAGGTCTGTAAAATCTCTGGTCAAAGCCAAGGATTTTATTGACATGGCGAATGCTTTTGTCTAGAAACTGGAGATAAAACCACCTGTAAGCTTAAATTAATGTTTCTGTGTGTTTATGCCTGGTTTAATCGGAAGAGCAACAGATTGTCAGGCCATGTGGTCAATTAGTGGTGTGTAATTTGGCGACAACTGCCAATTTAAGTTATAATTAAAAGGATAAGGCTGACAATATTCTATAAATGTTTTATTGTTGCAGATCAGGAAAAACACAGCTTGATGAAAGTCTGTGCAATGAAATGCTGTTATGATGAAGAGGACAGTGTGCTGGAGTCTTTTGTTTCGTATTGGTCTTCTCCTACGCACCAAAAGTTTTGCCATTGTTGTCAACAAATCCAAAGAAAAGACCAAAACCAACAATGAATTGATGATTGATGATGTGTAGCCAAACCCTGATATGTCTCAATGTGTAATTATCCGCAGCTTAAAATAGTCCCCAACATTTTTTTCTCACATTTGAGTAACATTTGTTTTGTTTTTGGAAATAACTGTGTGCTTTCTTCAAATAAAACAAATTTTAAAGGTTCATTTCTTGAGTAGGAGCCAATGGCCTTGAGGCTGAGTGGTAACATGCTAGAGAAATCTGTCTTAAGAGACATACTAACACCTTCTTTGTTTTGGTCATTTCATCAAATTTGTCGACAATAAGACAAATACTATAATAATAATGATCTTTCAACTTTGACATTGGCTTTCTAACGGGGCCATATTGCCAATCTAGCAGATAGGAAATTTAAGCAGAAAACTGCTTGTGTATTTAGTGTATTTAGATTTTTTAACAATTTTAACGGAACCTTAGCTGGCACCTCTGCCTCATTTAAATCAGGTTGTTGTGACAGATGGGTTAAGTTGTATGTAGTGTGTGTGTGGACTGTGTGTAGATTGTGTTTCACACATGATCTCGGAACTTGGGTGAAACTTTTATGAAAAACTGTATGACAATTATTTAAATTAAATTTCCCAGGAGTAAGGAGAAACCCAGGACACTCCCATTTTGTTGGTACAGGCAGTGTAGATGGAAGATTACCAGTTCCAAATTTGAGTGAACGAAGTCAGGAATTGATAAGTGGTATTAAAAAGCCTGTTTCTTAACACACTCCAGCTCTACAGAGGTCACATTCATCAAAAAATAAAATAACAGATTTCAGAAGAGATATCATAACAAAAAATATTTTATGTTTGATTCTCCATTCTTATATCATCATCAAAAATGTACTGTGTATCATGTAAAGCACCTAACTCTAAAGTAGACAAAGAGGGTTTTTTAGCAGTTTTTACTCAAATCAAATACAATTACTAGATCAAAACATGAAACAAATCTAAACCCACTGTCACCAGTCAAATCTCAACTAGACTAACACTAAGAACCCAAAGACTGTTTCAAACCCTGTTTCAGATTTCCAGAACCTAACCAACTTGTTGCATAGAGCTTATTTTTGAGTCTGCTGTTCCCCGGCAGATCAGACTGATTCAACCCTGTAATAACACACACAGGTGCATGTGAGTAAATGAGGGCCTGACACATCGGCCTCTGTGTTCTCAATCCGTGCTTGTCTGTCAGGATGAATTTATGACAGAAAAAAAACCTTTATTTCAGAAAGATGGGGAATGTCATGTTGTTGCATCATCTGTTGTAGTTCGTCATATGTTGCAAATGTAAAATCACCCCCTACTGGTGGCCTCTGTATGTGTGTATTTGTGTGTGAGTTCAGATGACATAGCAGCATACAAGAACGTAGAGGACTGAGGGAGTCCGCTTCTAGGTGGCTGGGAATCAGCTGAGAGTACTGGAGTGGTAAACTATAGGACGCAGTGGAAATCGACCAGCCAGAGGCGGGAGGCCACAAAGGACAGGTACAAAAATCACAAAGTTATTATGATAAGGATATATTTATATATGTATACATACAGTATTTCCATATATTAAAAAGCATAATATGAATTATACAAAGAAACAATAATAAAATTTCACAGTAGCAGTTGTTACACCACCTTAGGTATTCTAACATGGGTGTGACTCGCTAATAAGAGGGAGAGTGACAAAAAACAAGGCAAAAAAAGAAAAAAGTGAAGAGGAAATTTATTTTAGAAAACAAGCGCTACTTGTCAGTGGCAATATGCTCCAAGATCTCGGTTGTTGTGATAAATGAGTGGTAATATGAGTACTATAGATGAGTGGGGCAGAGGAGGTCACGCTGAGCTGAAGTCAAACAGCTTTTTGTTACTGAGGCGGAGAGTCCGTGCCTTCCTCTGTCCACTGTCCTAAATCAACTGGTAGGTGGAGGGCAGAACAATATCCTTCACAGAAGCAGTGGGTTTAATAAGGGCCAAAGCCGTGGAATGTCAAAAAAATCTGAGCTCGAGTAGAGAAAAGCCAAGTGGGTCAGCTTTAGTATAGGCAGTAACACTGTCATTATATAGTGCAAACAAGAAAAGACAGAAAAGTGTTTCTCGTTGCCTACCGACGCCGTCGTGAAACTTAAAAATGCAGGTGCAAACCCTTCAGTAGGAGAACATTAAGACATAAAATGGCGAAAAAAATAAATATCAAAAACTTTTTATCAGTGTAAAAAAGTAATCAGGTTATTCATTTTAACCAAGAGTCTGGCAAAAAAGGCCTCAAAAAGTCTTGTCCACAATAGTTCCTTGACGTTTTACAAAGTTAAGTGCCTCCTTTGTGGGCTCAGGGACCTCGCAGGGTGCTTGGACCCATAGGATGCCCTCAGCTCAGCCCCAGGCCCCCCACAGGGCCTCTCTCAAACCAGCGACTCCATGCTCTCTGCCTGGTCAGACTGGTCGGACATGGACGCCATGGTCCCGTTAATGTCCCTGGCCAGAAGACGGGAGCCGCTGCCCTTGGTGCTGACGAGGCTGAGCAGAGCTTTGTATAGGTACTGGTACTGGTCCTGTGGACCGATCCATGACAGACAGAGAAAAGACAGAGACAGGAGAACAGGTGAGGACAACAGACTGTATACCCATACTTTTTTCCTCCTCGAGCCACATCAGTCAGGGTTTTAAAGTTATGGATTACATGTAACCGGGATCAGATCAGTTCAAATAAGATTACAAAATTAAGTAACATAAGAAACCCAGATTATATATATATATAAAAAGTGTGGTTATATTATAGTTTCATTGTCAATTATTACTTGATTATATTTTCAATTATGTGTTTAAAAATGCCCCTTAAAAAAAAAAGTTTGTTTTTGTTTTTCAATGATGATTTAAGGATAATAGAGTTTTTATTAATTTCGATTTACACTGAAAATGGAAGAAGAACATTTTGAGTAAGTGCTCCTCTGTACTCAACAACAGAAATAGCACCCCACATGGTGCATAGTACACCTGGAGTGTGTGCTGTTTTTGTAATTGATTTGACCAACAGTAAATGCTGAATATACAAAATGGAATTTTATTTTAATTAAAAAGGTTGTAATTGTTAAAATAGAAAAAAAAATTATATTTGTGGATCTCTTTTTTAGCATGAGGTGAAATATTTTCAATGTTTCATTTTGAAGTAATCCCAAAGTCAAATCAGATTACATAATTTTTTTTGTAATACAATAAATTATGGTATGAATTTTCAAAAATTCCATGTAATCCTTTTTTAGTAACGGACTACATTTCAAAGAAATCAGACCCAACCTTGCCAGTAGTTATACTGTTGCTTAATAGGTTTAATGAATGTGGATGTAAAGCTTATGTGGCTTGTATATTATTGTATAATATTGTATAATATTATGTTTCCCAGTAACTAGTAGTGTAACTAATTACTAATATAATAGTAATACTATTACAGTTACTCTTCCAAAAATTAATTAGTTGCAATATTACTTTTCCTTTTGCTTTTGAAATCCAACAATCCAATCACATCCTTGGATTTATTTTTGTAATCCTGGAATTAGTTTGGAAAATGGAAATATTACATTATTTTGATTTGAACAAATAAAACTGGATTTTAATCATGTTAAGTCTGAATTTTGGGAAGAAGGGACACAATTACCACAATTTTGTGGGGAGTAGCAGAAAGGTAATATAACTAGTAGTGTAACTATTTACTGTTGGCAGGGAGTAATACGTAATTATATTACTTTTGAAAAGCTATACTAATTTTTTTGAGTAACTAGCCCAGCACTGCTTATCAACCATGCATTTGACACAATTAACTAGATTTATCCAAAGTAGATGATGTTTTCTTCTAAAACTCTCTGCAAAACCCAAGCATAGAAGCATGTGGAAAATCCTTGGAGACAAGAAATTACTGTATGGCTGTCTCAGCAAATGTGCTCTCAGTTTGATGCTTATGTCTTCTATTCATACAGAGTTAGTAAGATCTGCTTTCTGTTACTGTGTCCCTGATACTTCGAGTTTGCTCTTTAAGATGACCTCATTAATACCACTGGGCCAGTTCCATTGTAATTGTTATTACTTTTAATGTTTTTATTGTTCTATTGTTTATCTCTGTCAATTTCTGTACCTTTACCTTTAACTCAGTTCCTACCTAAAAGCCTTCTTCTTTATTACCAGCTAAAACCATGGTTTTAGTGTGCTCAGTGTGATTTCTTACGATTTAAACAAAATTATGATTGATTGATTTTTTCATTACTAGCGAGAACGGGCACTGGCAGTAAGTCAGAGTTTGAGGTGCTGAGAGTAAGTTAATCTATATAATCATGTCACACTGAATGCAGGACCTTTGTGGTTTTTGTATTAATTTGAATGGCCATGATCATTTTTAGCCTATTTAATAGTTATTAACAACTTTTTACACAAATTTTATATATTTTTAGCAAATAAAACAAGGCTCTTTCCTGCCTATACACATGTACCCCCCTACTTCCAGTGTAATATTCTTTCATTCAACAGTTTTGTGCTTGATGGATGTTACCAAATCCTTGTCAAGTTCACTAAACTGATGATCCTTGTGAACAAGGAGCATCATCTGATAACTAAAGAATGGTAAGTTGGTATATCTCTGGGTATTATTTCAGCTGCAGTTGTCAGACTCACAATGTCTGTGAAGACCCCTGGCCTCATGAGGTTGATCATCTTGGCCACTTGATAGACATCGACGGCGCCCTCGCTCTCCAACTGCTGAGACAGGGTGGTGAGGGCACACAGCATGCCGGCTGACACTGCTCCCAGCCTGACACAAACACAGTTAGGATCTGGGGTTAGCATGCATCTCCACATAATATCAAAAATGCTTCTCACCCACTGGTTTCGTAACAGATTGATGATTTTTCAGTTTTTACATGTGTAGGAAAGGTCCTGGGGTTATCAAAATTAAAGCTATCTTTTGTGCAAAATTACATAATGTGAAAGACTATATTTACTTAATATGTAGATGCAAATCACAGTCTGGTGAAACCACTCACTGTGGCATAACATCTCATGACATCTAACTGCTGTTCTACATCTATGGCACCTTTAAATAATATTTGTGCTTCCCACGTTGGCTGGAAGACTCCACCGGCAATAAGAGACTGAATGTTGTAGTGCTCAAAAAACAGAATGTTTCACATGTTTTTATAAATGAAAAGCCTGTGGAAGTTGCATTGTTCAACCACATCAATGTATAGTGTACTTCAGGTCCCGAGTTCTATTTTAAAGCAGCAATATACCAAAAACAACTATCCATCTGGCAGCAGCTGTATGAACACTACATGTTATGAATATTTGTTTCATCATCTCCTAATATTTTAGAATAGAATTTAAAATCCTCCTCCTCACCTATAAAGCTCTTCATGGTCAGGCCCCTTCATATCTTAAAGAGCTCATAGTACCCTATTACCCCTCTAGAACACTGCGTTCTCTGAATGCAGGGCTACTTGTGGTTCCTATAGTCTCTAAAAGTAGCCACCAGCAGCCACGAGCTTCAGTACCAAGCTCCTCTCCTGTGGAACCACCGCTTTCCAGTCTGTGGTTTGGAGGCAGACACCCTCTCCCACATTTAAGAGTAGGCTTAAGACGCGTTCCTCTTTGATTAAAGCTTATAGTTTAGGGCTGGATCAGGTGAGTCCTGAGACCATCCTTAGTTTATGCCTGCTATAGGCCTAGACTATCGGGGGATTTCCCATGGTGCACTGAGCTCTCTCTTCCTCTCTCTCTCTTCTCTGCCTCATTCATGTCCCTTCCCATGCTGTTACTCAACTTCACTCTCTTCCCCGAGTTCTTGTGCTTTCACGATCTTGCAGGGTTCTCATGGATCCTCGGTGGAGCCTCCCATTGCCATGGTCCTGCTCGACATTACCATTCTATGTCACTGATTGTATTGTAGGGGGGGCGGGGGGGGGGGGGGGTGGGGGGGGGGGGCGGGGGGGGCGGGGGGGGGGGCGGGGGGGGGGGAGGGGCGGGGGGGGGGGGGGGGGGGGGGGGGGGGGGGGGGGGGGGTGTTATTATGGTATGCATATGAATATTATTATTATTATCTATTTGGGTATTATGTTCAGGTATTAGCAGTATTATTAATTCATTTATTATTATTATTATTATTATTATTAATTATCTTCAATCATCAGTATTATTAACTGTTCATGCATCGATCAGTCACCTACTAATTACGCATGTATCGTTGCTACTGTTGGTTGCTCGTGCACCTGTTGTCTGTCTGTTGTCTGTCTTCTCTCCTCTCCTCTTCTCTACCCTCCTCTCTCTCTCTTTCTCTCTCTCCCCCACGCTGGTCAAGGCAGGATGACCAACCCACCTTAGAGCCGAAAGGGTCTGTCTAGGCTTTCTGCCTGTTAAAAAGGCAGTTTTTCTTGCCCGCGACCCCCCGCCCCCCGCAACGGTGCTTGCTCATGGTGGTACTCGTTGGGCTCTCTAGTAAATGTTATAAGGAGTTCGGTCTAGACCTGCTCTATTTGAAAAGTGTCCTGAGATGACTTCTGTTATGAATTGGCGCTATACAAATAAAATTGAATTGAATTGATTTAATATTTATTAAGCTTTTAGCATGCATTTGAGGAGAAAAACAATTTTCTCATCATGCTGGGTTCCATGAACTCACTGGGTTATGTT
The DNA here is from genome assembly GCF_004916995.1 of Morone saxatilis. Lineage (NCBI taxonomy): Eukaryota > Metazoa > Chordata > Actinopteri > Moronidae > Morone > Morone saxatilis. Next base: position 786,868 of record NW_023339740.1, on the reverse strand, counting down.
AACAGTAAGCTCAGGGGGACTGAACGTTTCTTATCATTCTTACACATACTCCACTACTCACGTCTTAGCCCTGTTTATGACTCCCCAAATTGTTAGATGTATGGCAATCTCGGAACCTGTCAGCTATTCTTAGTCTCTAGGGGCAATGGCCAATGATGTACGGGCCAATACTTCCTCTGCAGTCTGATTGGCAACTTCATATGGGAGAATGGCACATTTTGGCTAATCTCTATGAACACATATCTGCATGAATGTAGATACAGTTAAAAAATAAATAAATAAAAAAGCTAAATTTTCCTCAGACAACTGATGTCACCAATCTGCAGATATCTGTTTATAGAGATTAGATGTGTTATATAGCCACCATTTGTACAATTGTACTTATAAATGGTCTTTTGCCAAAGAAATGCTCACTTGCCCTGTCTCCTCTGACTGAAGTCTCATTCAATTAAATCCATGGGCTGCAGCGAAATCTCTCAGTGGACTCTCAAAATTCCTGATTTGAGATGCTGTGAAGACCTTTACAACTCAGCATTTGACATGTCCTTGACAGCAGCTCAACCAGGGAATGAACACTCTCACAGATCAGGAATGTCACCTCTGAGATTAAAGATTTATTAGCAAGTGAATCCACCTGAGAACGACAGCTCAGCCCGTTGTGAGGCTCCCTGGAGAACACTGGGTTGCCTGCACGATGTAAGGGGTCTCCTCTTTCATTAGCATCCCTGTCAGAAGCTCAGCAGAAACCGCTGCTAACAATCCATGGCTGGCTGAATAATGAGCGTGCAGACAATTAGGACGAGCCTCTACCAGACAATCTCTTAGGTGCTGCAAGCCGGCTGCGCCATAGCAACCAGATGAAGTGCTCAATTAGTCACTTTTATTCTTGAGGATGCGACAAGCAATCTTCATTATTCTAATGAATAAACATGAGCAGAGTTGCTGGATTAGAGTGTCATTCAAGAACACTAATGTGTGTGAATACTTAAGACACTTTCATTATGTTTAATTGGGCAGTTTGTTGCGGTGTCAGTGGTGGGGGGATGGGGGGCAGGATGCAGCAGGATAGTCAGGCTGCCACTGTTGCCAAGTTTTTGGTCATTCCGTGTTCACAAGGAAAAAAGTATATTAACCTGAGAGTGAACACAATGGAACTAATCAGTATTGGGGATAACAACCACAGTATTATGTGAAAAATAATAATATAGGCGCCCGGTTAGCTCACACAGGGTTCGAATCCGACCTGTGGCCCTTTGCTGCCTGTCATCCCCTCTCATTCTACCCCCTTTCCTGTCACTCTTCAGCTGTCACTGTTGATTAAAAGACAATATAGCCTTAGCTAACGTTAGCTTACCAGACATTATCAGGGTTTTTCACGCTTAAAGGAATGTTTTGTGCCTCCTGAAGAGGTTTTATTAAAGGAAAATCAGATCCCCTCCAAATGTATTTAATCAACAATTTATCAAACAGCTGCTGAAGGAACAGAACATAAACTTAAATCCAATATCTTTGACTGTTGCTGTATTTTACACACGTGGTTGAACCTGTGCAACATTGTTGTGACTGGGGCTACGTGCTCCTCTGAAAGCTAACGCTAATGGGAGAGAGGACTTCCTGAGATTTCTCATGAAATAAAAGTTTTATTGAACCTGTCACCTAAAGCAAACAGTAGGCCTGCATGGAAATGTGTGTGAGACAGAAATAAAAATAAAAATGATACAAGAATTCCTGTTTTTAGGTTATTTTAACTAACTTTAATAGCCTTACTTGTAGCTGCTACCTAGCTAGCTTCAACTTTACTTCGTACATTACATAAACATAGACATTGTTTTTGTGGCAGCAATCACAACACAACTTTTCAGTAACAGTAGTATTAGTGTATTATACTGCAAAGCTTTGGGAAAAAAATTATCTTGCATTTCTTATTAATTTGAGTCAATAATAACCACAATCAATGATTTTTTTTTTTAACTGACCCCATAGTTTTTAAAATATAGCCCTCGTTTCATGGTTAAAGTACCGAAATTCATAAAAATAGCAAAAACGGGGGAAAAATCAAATATAATGCTAATTTATGAAGAAATACACAACAAAAACACATTTATAGGCATTGGACCCACTTTATTTGTGGTAATATGCCACAAAACATTTTCACTTTAACAAAATATTGTAATATACAGGAAAACAATTTCACTTCAGAACTTCTCAACATATCTCAACTGTGTGGTGGTGCAACAGCACAAATAAATAATCGATCCACATATACTATGCAGTATTGCTGGTTTGCATTTAAAAATGCATTTAAAAATGCAAACACAGCGTTTCTTCTGAGGTGGTGGAGAGGATGATGAAGGTCGGCCAACTTTGGATGCTGGCTTGTTGACTTGGTACAAGCTGTGGGCGACTGCTAAGTGGAACCTTTTGAGAGACATTGGTTTCTCTTTCAGTAGGCCACAGTCCCTCTTGTAGACCAGCCAGGAATTTGTGATGCACAGGTCAATGATGTATCCAAAGAGGGGGACGTACCATCGCCTTGACTTAGCTGGGGTCTTGTACAGGTGTACCAGCATGTCAGAGAGATCAATCCCTCCCATATGCTCATTGTAGGCATGGATGAGTGACAGGCATGGGATGGGGATCTTTGCATGGGCGTCTTTACTCCAGCGGTTGACGGTTGAAAGAGGCATGATCGCAAAGGCATTGCTCAGAAAGTTGACACATTTATTGTCAAACCATTTTACTGCGATCACCCCTTCAGCAGACCTGTAATCACAAGCTCCATGCCCTCTCTTCATCAGGTTTTTGTCTGTCATCAAAGGAGCTCCCCCAATGCGGTTTGGTCGAACAGTGCCAATGCACTTGACACCCAGGGAGGTGTGCAGGTTCTGGACCAAGTCGAAACTGGTGAAGAAGTTGTCACAGAAGACAACAGAAAAGCCGTGGCTGTGTTATGGTTTTGCATAGCGTTGTCACCACTTTGGCCCCTAAAAGTAGCATCTGCTCCTGCTCAGTCAAGGCAACATTGAAGAAAGTGGATGCCCCCTGATAGAGCAGAAAGTCATGAATGATGCCAGATGAGCTGGCCCGGCAGAACAATTTAAAGCCCCACTTGTCTGGCTTGTTGGCAATATATTGTTGAAGAGTTCCAGCCCTTGTGCCTTTATACGCCACCATGACCTCATCCACACTGTGCTGGTAAGTGGATGAGATCAGGAGACACTGCTCACAAAGCATCTCAAAGAGGGGACGGATTTTGTAAAATCTGTCTGGACTCTCATTGTATTGCTGATTATCATTGAAATGAATGAACCGGCGTAAAAGCTGGAATCTCTTCCTTGGCATGATATCAGCTATCACATTGAAACGTGACTCATGGTGCCAGTAGTCCTTCAGGGATGGGAAGTTTAAAACACCCATAAAGAGTAGGGTTGCCAAGATATTTTCAATCTCTTCAGGGCCGGTCTTGATTGGATCTCCCAGCTCCTGGGCAGCGTAGAGATTGGTATGATGATCAATATGTTAAATCATCTCATCAGTGAAGAGCATTTTGAAGTACTGGAAGGGTGTCTGTACAACCTCAGGTGGGTCAAAATTTGAATGAGGAACCTGGAATTCCTCAATATCTTCATGCTTCCAGATTCTTCTTGTGCCTTTGTTTGAGTCTGAGGGGGGGCATGGGTCAGGGGTGTCCTCTGGCTCCTCCACGGAAACAGTTTTTAAGGTGTGTCTTTTTTACTTTTCTTACGAGGCAGCTGTGTAGAAGATCTGCTTGTTGAGGGAGCGTCTTCTTCATCCAGGGATTCAAAAGAACTGTCACCACTCAGCTCTGCTTGTGTGGGCCGATAATCAGGATCATCTATTTTGGTCATTATCCTCACTCAAAACACCATCAGAGTCTTGAGGATTTTCTGGTACAAGGGCCAGAAGAGTGCGTGGTCTTGCACCGTAAAATGTTTTAGCATCCATCTAGTAATTTTAAGAAAAATTAAAAGAAAAATAAAGATATTAAAAACCACATTCTCTTACAATTGTAGTAATATTTGTATACCAGCATGTGTCATTTTGTAAAAATGGAAGTAGTCGTACTACCAGTACTAACATTTTCACATATCCCTTCTGGATATTTACCATATCTACTTTGAAGTGAGAAAAACTCCAAACTTAGGAAACTATTTCAACATATTTATGATGGAATAACATTAAATGTTTCATATTGACAAAGATAAATGATCAAAAATGTTTATTTCATAGCAAATAGTCAACTTTAATCAAATTAGCTTTATGTTGCTAGGTTTACCATAAACT